>NC_067124.1:5293814-5893814 GCF_021347895.1 Acanthochromis polyacanthus | reverse complement strand
AACCCATAATCTTTGGGAAACCTACATGGAGTAAAGAAAAAGTAGACAGAGAAGTAAATAAGTATGTACACAACAACATATTTATAAAGAAATCATGCTAATAGATTAAGTACAAAGAACTGAATTAGCCAATATACTGTAGACCAAAGCTATTTAATTTGATAAGTATAACATTGTTTGGTGACATTTCAATTATTTGAAAGCAGTCCTAAAGAATTGCCTGTAATCCCAATCATAAAATGGGTTTGGAGGAAGAACATAGATGCTAATCTGGATATATATGAGTTAGGCTTTATAACTACAATTGGTAGTATTGGTGGTATTAATAGTAATGCTACTACTAGTGGTAATACACCAACTACTGCTGCTGATACTGTCACTGCTACTACAACTTGTAATACTATTACACATGCTGATACTACGTCTACGACTCTAACAGCTACTTATACTACTACTGCTGCTTGTACTTGTATTACTACTACTGCTTGTACTACAGCTACTATTAATCGTCTGGTATTTGGTTGTCCAGCTGTTAGCTCGTGTTAATGTTTTGCTAATGGCTAACTAGTTAGCTCCCATAGTCCCTCAACAAGATTTAATAATAAAAAACGAGCCCAAAACTCTTCTTACCTGTGGAAAGTTATTCCAAGTTTCCTTGTCTTGATCGTCCGATGTAGTGTGCAACTGTATGCCGCACAATGAGCCGGCATTCTTCTTGTTTTAATTTTCGTGCCGTACACATCAATGGAAAACACTGAAACTTTGCCCCCGCCAGCTTAGCGTCTCCGTCGGGACGCCGCTCAGAGGGGCGTGTCGTATCTACTCTTCATATGCCTGTGATCAGGAACGACGAGGAAGCCCCGCCTAGAGCCATTTGATTGACAGCTCAGTCCACCAAGTGAAAGCAAACTGATTTGCATTTTATTTCATGGTGGTTATTTCATAATGGCCTGACACCATGAAATAGAAAAATGCAAATCAGTTTGCTTTCACTTGGTGGACTGAGCTGTCAATAAAATGGCTCTAGGCGGGGCTTCCTCGTCGTTCCTGGGTGGGTTCGGGGCTGGGGGGGTGGATTTGGGTTTTAATTTCTTTCATTTTATTTTAATTATTTGTCTGTTTGTAAAGCACTTTGTGCTACAAAGGACATGTGAAATGTGCTATATAAATAAAGATTATTATTATTATTAAATGAGAGTGAAAAGTTTAGGTGATGCCGGTTGTGTAGTTCTGTATAATAATGTAAAGTTTGAGAATGCTGTTTCTAGAAGTTTTATAGAGGACACCAGATACAAGATGACAAAATGGCAATCATCTCCTAAACACTAAGATGCAGATCTAAGCACTATCTATCAATGCAGGGATAACAGAAGAACATTTACAAGCCTGCAAAAAAGCATGATATAAAAATGTTAGTAAAAATGCATTTGTCTTGCAGTTACTGGTTTACTTTTATTAATGTGGTTAATGTCTAACTTACTATAAATACAGAGTTGATATCAGAAATATTTGAGTGTTCTGTTTGCTTTACAAATATTGATTGTTCATCCATTGCCATTGCCATTAATTGTGACTGAAAGACAATAACACCAAAATAACCAAAACAGTTATACATTTACTGAACAGAATCTGGCCTGTGAGGCTGTAAGTTTGTCCTCTTTGGACTGAGGCTACAGATTATATAGCCTACATTTATAACATTAATGAAACAATAACAGACAAAAGGTAGTTGCCCAATACTGCACTAATGCAACACTATTAATATTGCAGAAATGTTATTTTCACAGCAGCCTGCTCCTTTTACAGTCTCAGCAGATAACCACTGAAGACTTCAAGATTCCCTTTGAGGAATTTCCACTTGAATGCACCTTTGTTTTCTCTCTCCTTCTCCTCTCAAAGTCTTGTTTCTCCCTTCATCTCCTCTGAGTAGCATATAAGTGATTGGAATATCCTCAATGATGGAGGACTTTGAACAACTTATAGGTCGTGGACTGGAGGACACAGGACCAAAGATGCAAGGAAGCCTAATTAGCTAAAAGGAAAATGTGCACTCAAATTGTTAAAAGAAAAAACTAGGGAAAAAAATTGTTAGTCTTGTAATGCTTTCTCACTTCCATACTTTAACTGTAGCATGTGTGCCATAAACAACTGGTTCCTACTGAAAAATTTGTGGAAAAAAAAATAGGCTCACAAATATGTAGTTTCCTCGAATATCAGAAGTGGGCACTGGGTTGTAATTTTTATCAAAAGGTCTTCAGAAGAAGTGAGATGACTGAGGACTTTTTCCAGTGGTGGACTAATTCACATTTGAGGCAGCAGGACAGTGTATTTGGGATTGAGCTAAAATAAAGTTGGGTATTAGCATTGCAACAAGTAGCTTTACCAGTTTAACCATATTTCTCAGTAGTGTGGTTGTAATGGCAATGTAGCCGCAAGGGGACACAAGCCAGTGTCTTATTGTGCCGGTCCCAAGCCCGGATAAATACAGAGGGTTGTGTCAGGAAGGGCATCCGACGTAAAACTTTGGCCAAATCAAACATGCAAATCAAATATATGACTTTCATACCGGATCAGTCAAGGCCCGGGTTAACAACGACCGCCATCAGTGCTGTCGACCTACAGGGTGCTGGTGGAAAATGGACGACTGTTGGTCGAAGAAGGAGGGAAGGAAGGTGTGCTCGTAGGAAGAGAGAGAAGAGGAACACCAAGAGTCTAGGACTGAGAGTAGGGACTTTGAATGTTGGAACTATGACAGGAAAAGGTAGAGAGCTGGTTGACATGATGCAGCGGAGGAAGGTGGACATACTGTGTGTCCAGGAGACCAGGTGGAAAGGTAGTAAAGCTAGAAGTTTAGGAGCAGGGTTCAAGTTGTTCTATCATGGTGTAGATAGGAAGAGAAATGGAGTAGAACTTATCTTGAAGGAGGAGTTTGTTAGAAATGTCCTGGAGGTAAAAAGAGTCTCAGATCGAGTGATGACCCTGAAGCTAGAAATCAAAGGTGTGATGTTCAATGTTGTTAGTGGGTATGCTCCACAGGTAGGATGTGAGCGGGAGGAGAAACAGAAATTCTGACTGGACTTTGATGAAGTGATGCAGAGCATCCCTGGAAGTGAGAGAGTTGTCATTGGTGCAGACTTCAATGGACATGTTGGTGCAGGAAACAGAGATGATGAGGAGGTCATGGGCAGATTTGGTATCCAGGAGAGGAACGCAGAAGGACAGATGGTGGTTGACTTTGCAAAAAGGATGGAAATGGCTGTAGTGAATACTTTCTTCCAGAAGAGGCAGGAATATAGGGTGAACTATAAGAGTGGAGGTAGGAGCACACAGGTAGACTACATCTTGTGTAGACGGTGTAATCTGAAGGAGATCAGTGACTGCAAAGTAGTGGTAGATGAGAGTGTAGCAGGACAGCATAGGATGGTGGTGTGTAGGATGACCCTGGTGGTGAAGAAGATGAAGAGGGCAAAGGCAGAGCAGAGGACCAAATGGTGGAAGCTGAAAAAGGAAGAGTGTTGTATGACTTTCAGGAAAGAGTTGAGGCAGGCTTTGGATGGTCAGGAGGTGCTTCCAGATGACTGGACAACTACAGCAAATGTGATCAGGGAGACAGGTCGGAGAGTACTTGGTGTGTCATCTGGAAGGAAAGGAGATAAGGAGACTTGGTAGTGGAATGAGGAGGTGCAGGAGTGGATCCAGAGAAAGAGGTTAGCTAAGAAGAAGTGGGACACTGAGAGGACTGAAGAGAGTAGACAGGAGTACAGGGAGATGCAGCGTAAGGTGAAAGTAGAGGTGGCAAAGGCCAAACAAGGGGCTTACGATGACTTGTATGCTAGGTTGGACAGTAAGGAGGGAGAGACTGACCTGTATAGGTTGGCAAGGCAGAGAGACAGAGATGGGAAGGACGTGCAGCAGGATAGGGTGATGAAGGATAAGGATGGAAGTGTGTTGACAGGTGCCAATAGTGTGATGGGAAGATTCAAAGAGTACTTTGAAGAGTTGAAGAATGAGGAAAATGAGAGAGAACGAAGAGTAGAAGAGTTGACTGTTGTGGACCAGGAAGTAGCAAAGATTAGCAAGGATGAAGTGAGAAGGACATTGAAAAGGATGAAAAGTGGAAAGGCACTTGGTCCTGATGATATACCTGTGGAGGTATGGAAGTGTCTCGGAGAGGTAGCAGTAGAGTTTCTGACTGGGTTGTTCAACACGATCTTAGATAGTGAGAAGATGCCCGAGGAATGGAGAAGTGTGCTGGTGCCAATCTTTAAGAACAAGGGAGATGTGCAGAGTTGTGGCAACTACAGAGGAATAAAGCTGATGAGCCACACGATGAAGCTATGGGAAAGAGTAGTTGAAGCTAGACTAAGGGCAGAGGTGAACATCTGTGAGCAGCAGTATGGTTTCATGCCAAGAAAGAGTACAACAGATGCAATATTTGCTTTGAGGATGTTGATAGAGAAGTACAGAGAAGGTCAGAAGGAGCTGCATTGTGTCTTTGTAGACCTGGAGAAAGCTTATGACAGGGTGCCCAGAGAGGAACTGTGGTTTTGTATGAGGAAGTCTGAAGTGGCAGAGAAGTATGTTAGAGTGATGCAGGACATGTATGAGGACTGTAAGACAGTGGTGAGGTGTGCTGTAGGTGTGACAGAGGAGTTCAAGGTGGAGGTGGGACTACATCAGGGATCAGCTCTGAACCCCTTCTTGTTTGCTATGGTGATGGACAGGATGACAGACGAGGTTAGACAGGAGTCTCCATGGACTATGATGTCTGCAGATGATATTGTGATCTGTGGTGAGAGCAGGGAACAGGTGGAGGAGAAGCTAGAGGCATGGAGGTTTGCCCTGGAAAGGAGAGGAACGAAGGTTAGCCGCAGCAAGACGGAGTATCTGTGTGTGAATGAGAGGGACCCAAGTGGAAGAGTGAGGTTACAGGGAGAAGAGATCAAGAAGGTGGAGGATTTTAAGTACTTAGGGTCAACAGTCCAAAGCAATGGAGAGTGTGGAAAAGAGGTGAAGAAGCGTGTACAGGCAGGCTGGAACGGCTGGAGAAAAGTGTCTGGTGTGATTTGTGATAGAAGAGTTTCAGCTAAAATGAAAGGAAAGGTTTACAAAACTGTGGTGAGACCAGCCATGTTGTTTGGTCTGGAGACAGTGTCCCTGAGGAAAAGACAGGAGGCAGAGCTGGAGGTAGCAGAACTGAAGATGCTGAGGTTCTTTTTGGGAGTGACCAGGATGGATAGGATCAAGAATGAGTAAATCAGAGGGACAGCACATGTTAGAGGCTTTGGAGATAAAGTCAGAGAGGCCAGACTGAGATGGTTCGGACATGTCCAGAGGAGAGAGAGTGAATATATTGGTAGAAGGATGCTGAGTTTCCCACTGACAGGCAGGAGGCCTAGAGGAAGACCAAAGAGGAGGTTTATGGATGTGGTTAAAGAGGACATGAAGGTAGTTGGTGTGAGAGAAGAGGATGCAGAAGACAGGGTTAGATGGAGGCAATTGATTCGCTGTGGCGACCCCTGAAGGGAAAAGCCGAAAGGAAAAGAAGAAGAAGTGGTTGTAATGGCACTGTTTTCTGAATCCAATGGCTTTTCAGTGACAAGCACAGCACGCAACATTGGGACTATATATGGACTACAAAGCATAGCTGACAGATACACTTGGATATGACAATGACGTTACATGCCAGTCCTTATGGTACATGTCCACAGGGATGTTTATAGCGGTTGAGCCACTTCCCAGCTTTAGATGTTTGATGTGTGTACAACTAGCCAGTTTCATGATGAATGATTGATAATAAGCTCTGAATTAAGAAATTTAGGCAGGATACACCCTACTATAACCATGCAAACAGTGGCTGTTCCTGATAAGGCAAATGCTCCACTATAATGCAGAAAGTAGTGTATGCTTGTTTACATATGAGATGGAAAAATGATGGATCCTGATGACACATACTATCAGTGCCATCTGCAAACACCACCTACAAGCTCATCAGCAGCAAACTACGAGCAAGTCATATATGTTTTTTGCTGCAAATAGATGAAATTAAAAATAAATGAACAAAGAAAGTAGCTTCTGGTGTAGTAAACTACTTTTGTCATGTTTATTTAGCCTAGGCTGCTACACTTCATTGCTGTAGTTCTACTGTTGTCATTTACTTTGGTTGCTTAGCTCACTACACTTTCCAGGTAGCTGTCCTAACATGACATAAACTTCAGTGTGTATATGTGTTGACTATACATTCCATGAAAATAGTGAAAATTAATTAAACATATGTATTTTGTTGCTCAAACATACACTGTAAAGTTGTCACTCATGCTTCACACTGTACGTGTCCCACTGCAACAGACACTGTGTTTCCTTGTACAGTAAATGTGAGTGTGTGAACAGAGTGTGCCCCTCTGAGAGACTGTTTAGTTAAACGAGCGCTGCCTGGGTGTGTGTCTGTGTAATGTCCCATGGTCTCCAATAAATGGCCTGATGAGTAACTCTGTAAAGGCAAGGCTGTTGGTACACAACAAAATGCATTTTTAACGAGTTGCAGTGTGTTCGAATGCACCGCAGAAAATGTTGCTGTCACTTCCAATACTGCATTATCCCATCCCACACTCCCAGCGCACCTCACAGACAACTGTGTCAACCAGACTCTTTAATTATAGAGGCAGGTTCGTGTTTTAATGGAGAGTGCGTGCCCATTTGTGAAGGTGTCTAGCTCTATATGTGTATGTTTCAATGTGTTTGTGTGATGAAGTGTGTTCTCTTCAGTAAGTGATGAGTTAGAAGAATGGGAAACAATAATGGCCAGTTACCACTCTCATAAAGGTCGTATTTCAAGACATCTTTTTGATGCTCTAAGTCTTAGAACCTGGGTTAAGGCTGCAGCAATATGAAAAATACAAAACAAAGAAAATATTTAGATTAAAATCAGTCCAACAGCAAGCATCAAGGAGCACTAAATAAGAAAAAAAGATTCAGTTATGTCAAAGCGGTGCCAGGTGGACAGTCAAAAGAGAAAGACAGGGAAAATATTAAAAAAGCAATGCATAAAAGCAGTAATTATAATAGGAAGTTCTCATGGTTTGGTGGTTAGCACTTTCCTCTTGCAGCTAGAAGATCCCCTGTTTGTGTCCTGGCCTTCCCTGGATATTTCTTTTTTTTCTTTTTTTTTGCCATATACATTTTTATTGAAGATTTTTTTTCAAAGTTATACAGCTTCAAAACAAGAAATTATTGGCTTCACTTTTCAGTATTACAGTTTTTTAACAACCAGGAAAAGACTGTAAAAAATGAATAAATAAAATAAAATAAAATGGAAAAAAAATTAATACAATGGAAGTGTAATGGAACAGGGCCTTCCAAGAACAATGCTTCACTTTGAGAATTTAGAAGTATCCTATTTTGGTGGTCAGTTAAGTGGTAGTGCAAGAGACTCAAAAGTCAGTCAAGCCATCTGACAAGTCCAAGTCCTTAACAAATTCAATAAAGGGTCCCCATATTCTTTCAAACACATGCTGCTTCGATTTACGGATATACGTTATTCTTTCTAGAGGTAGGTTGGACAACATCTGCTTTAGTCACTGAGAGGCGTTAGGTCCGTTAATATTTTTCCAATTCAGAGCTAGACACCTTGTTGCTATTAATGAGCTAAAGTCGATAAAACTAGATTCTGTTTTAGTAAATTTATGTTTTTCTGGATATAGAGCCATTATGAATAATTTGGAGTCTAAAGTCAACTGTTTTGATAACATCTTTTCTATATATTTTTTTATTTCTAACCAAAAAGTTTTTATTTGGCTACATTCCCACACACAATGTATCATTGTACCTTTTAAGCCACATTTTATACATATATCTGGAATATTCCTGTTATATTTGTTTAGTTTCACAGGTGTTGTGTATGTACGCATGAGCCATTTAAATTGCAATATCCTAAGACAACTATTAATTGACACTGTATGAACTTTACTCCATGCCTTTTTCCAATCCTGTTCACTAACAGATACTGATAGATCTTCATTCCAGGAAGTTATTTTCTTACTGGAGTTTTCAGATGTACTGCTCATTAGTAAATTGTAGAAGTCTGAAATAATACCCTTTCTCAAAGCATTTTTTATTAACAGTTTTTCTAACTGTGTATGGGGAATTTTGCTAAGACACCCTTGCTTGGCATTAACAAAACTTCATAACTCTAAATACTTGAAGTAGTATTTTTTTTTCCAAATTAAACCTTAACTTTAGCTCATCAAAAGACATAAAATCATTTGACTGTGTTGAATAAAGGTCATTAATTGTTTTAAGTCCCCTTGATGCTCATTTTTTGAACGTAACATCTGCCCTTCCGGGTGTGAAGAGTTGATTTCCCCAAATCGGACTGAACAGTGATATGGGGTTTGACTCCTTCAGATAGTTTTTTAACAATAATCCAGATTCTCACCGTGTGTTTCAAAATTGGATTTTTTATCTGTTTTAGCACATTTTTTAGCTTTGTCAGAATATAGAAACATTGGTAGAGGCAATTTTAAATTATGTCCCTCCATTTCAACCCAATGAATACTCTCTTTTTTTAAGAAATAGAATGTCATTGAGCGCAATTGAGCAGCCCAATGGTACCAAATAAAATTGGGGCATTTTAATCCCCCTCCATCAAATGGTAAATAAAGGAGGGAAAGGCGAAGTTTTGGTTTACCATTATTCCAAATAAAATTGGTTATACTTTTTTTTAACCATGCAAATAAATCCAGAGGAGGTGGTAGAGGAATATTTTGGAACATATACAACAGCTTTGGTAGTACCATCATTTTTAGAACATTTACTCTTCCCATCAACGAAATAGGCAGCTTCATCCACCGGTCTATTGAGGTGTTAATTTCATCTTTTATTTTTTCATAATTAATTTTAACAATTTGCTCTATATTTGGCACTATTTCTATCCCTAAATACTGAAACTGATTCACGACTTTAAAATTGAAGTGCATTATTTGTGAAGTAGGGTTAGCTCGATCTACTCAGTTTAGCAATAAGATAGATGACTTAGTATGATTCACTTTATAACCTGAAATATTTCTAAATAACCGAATTACTTCCAACACTGCCGGAACTGATAAGCTGAGCTTTGATAAAAACAAGATTACGTCATCAGCAAACAAAGAGATCCTATGTTCTGTTGGGCCAATAGTAATTCCACTAATCTGAGAGTTTGATCTTATAGCTAACGCCAATGGCTCGATAGCTAACGTGAAAAGCAGGGGGGAAAGGGGGCAACCCTGTCGACACCCTCTCTTTATTTCTATAGGCTTGGAATAAACTTTATTTGTTAAAATTTCTACTGTGGGGTTTTTATAAAGTATCTTGACCCACTTAGTAAAGTTGTTTCCCATGCCGAATCTTTCAAGTACATTAAAAAGATAGGGCCATTCCACCCTATCGAAGGCCTTTTCAGCATCCAGCGATAGAAGTTTTCCTCTCTTTTATAATAAAGAATATTTAATACCCGTCTTACATAATGGAAACTCTGCCTCCCTCTTACAAAACCATTCTGATCTTTATTTATTAAATTTGGGAGAATTTTTTGAATTCGTCTTGCTAATAATTTGCAAATGATCTTTAGGTCAGAATTGAGAAGACTAATAGGTCTCATATTTTCACACCTGTTGGGGGGTTTGCCCAGTTTTGGAAGAAGAATGATTAATGCTTGATTTAATGTGTTAGGAAGGGCTTCCTCTTCAAAAGTTTCTTTTAGCATATCTAAAAGCGGTATTAACAACTTATTTTTAAATTTTTTATAAATGTCAATTGGAATGCCATCGGGCCCTGCTCGTTTACCTGAATTGAGTCCATCAATGGCAAGTGCAATTTCTTCCTTACTCAGTGCTAAATCTAAATCTGCTTTAACATTATTTGGAATAGTTGGAATATTTAGCATGTTTAAAATATCATTAATATCCTGTTCGGTACATTTTTTTTCTGCTTCATACAAGTTTTGGTAATAATCCCGAAAGGCATTATTGATATCTTTTGGATTCACAATGGCTTGGCCTTTGTCAATAATAGAGGTTATTGGTACCTTTGCTTCTTGCTGTTTAATTTGCCACACCAGTAATTTTCCTGTTCGATCACCTTGCTCATAAAATGCTTGATTCAGTCTTAGAAGACTGGCAGCTGCTTTATAGCTTGATTGGTTTTCATATTCAGCACTTAAAAAAAATTAGTTCCTTTTCAGCTTCAGGATCCCTTTTTTCATAGACTTTCTTTTGAACGTTATTCATTTTATTTTCCAAGAGCAATTTGTCCTTTCTTGCTTTCTTTGATTTAAAACCAATATAGCTAATAATGTCCCCTGGATATTTCTGCATGGAGTTTGGTTTTCTCCAGGTACTCCAGCTTCCTACTACAGTCCAAAAACATGCTAATGTAAGTGAATGTGCGCGTGATTGTTTGTCTCTAAGTGTAGTCCTATGATACACTGGTGACCTGTCCAGGTGCCCCCTGCCTTCACTCTATGCCAGCTGGGATAGACTCTAGCCACCCGCAACCCTAATGAAGATTAAGCAGCGTGTACATATTGAATGGAAGTTCTCATGGGAAATGCATACAGTATCCTTCCAAATACCAGAAATGCAATCAAATGAGGAAATGAGGGTTCTAGGTAGGCAAATGGTTCTTTGTTCTGCTCAAAACTAAAACCATTTGGGCAGATAGATAGATAGATAGATAGATAGATAGATAGATAGATAGATAGATAGATAGATAGATAGATAGATAGATAGATAGATAGATATTGTCCCCAAGGGGATATTCATTGTCACGGGCACTGCCAGGTACATAAGAAATACACATATCATAAACAGTTTAACACAGGACAATAGGACAACACACATGCTGGTGAGAGATGGGTGGAAAACATATTACAGGTGATTAAGAGCAGCAGTGGCAGAGGGGACAAAGCTTTTGCTAAAGTGCACCCATTTCCACCTAAGAGTCCTGTACCTCCGGTCAGATGGAAGTTGGGAGAAGTGAGTGTGGAGGGGATGGTCTGGGTCCCTGCTGACTGTCTGAGCCATGTGTGTCACAGCTCTATTGTTGAGGTGGGAGAGGTCCATGGTAGGCAGATTAATAATTTTAGATGCTATGTGTGTAATCTTAATGAGTCTGTTTCTGTTGGAGATGGAGAGCATGTTGAAGTAGCAGGGAGAGCAGTATAAAAGGATGGATTGTATGATGCTGGTGTACAATAGTAACAGAAGGTATGGGGCGACAGAGAGGGCACGGAGCTTACGGAGGATGTGGAGTCTTTGTTGGGAGCGCTTCTGGATGTCAGAAGCGCGTTGTTCAAAGCTAAGTGTATTGTCAAGTGTGAGTTTGAGGTATTTGAAGTGATGAACACATTCAACTGCTTCGCCATGAATGGTGCAGGAGCCAGGTCCGGGGTGCTTGAGTGGGTGTGGATGAGCAGCTCCTTTGTTTTGGTAACATTCAGTTCCAGTAGTCCTCTGAACACCACCTGGTGAAGTGTGTGACAGACTGTTGATAGACAGCGATGGAGTTATTATCTGTGAGCAGTGTGAGAATGGCAATGTTGTCGGAGTATTTGAAATATGTGGTGATGGGTGAGGTGCTGGTGCAGTCGTTTGTATAGAGGGTGTAGAGGAAGGGGTTGAACACACACCCCTGGGGAGCGCCGGTGTTGGTGATTCAGATGGATGTTGCTGAGCCAACTCTGACGGCCTGTGGTCTGTTGATGAGGAAGTTATGGATCCAGTGGATGAGAAGAAGGGACAGGTTGAGGAGTTGGATTAATCTTTATCTCCATCATTTTAAAACAACAACATCTGGAATAGGATGCATTTGACCACAATTTGGTATTCCACAGCCAAGAATCTGAATATATATATAAATAATAGGTTTCATTTGTTTTATTTTTTTATACATTTGGAAGAAATACAAGCAAAGAAAAAAGTATGTTTTTTCAGGATTTTGGTGACTGAGTGTAACGTAAATATTACTTACATTAATAATAGCTGATACTGTATTCTGTCAATCTGATTTGAACAATATTTTCAGTGTGATGGAATAATCCTGCATGTTTCATTTGTACAGGGCCGACAGGATCAGGATCAGTACTTTTTGGCTTGATGCAATCTGCACTAATGTTAGCCAACATTAAATCAATAAGCAATGGATCGTAATGTCTTGAATCTAACAGAAAAAAGTCCCCAGCTTGTTTCTTGCACTCTCCTACACTCAATTTAGAAACACTGTGTGCAACCCTCCCCCAAAATACAACATGGGATGCTCTGAGCTTGATTAATCAAGTATTAAATGGGAATTATTTAAGCTAATGGTCCATTAGTGGCAGCTTGACACACTTCTCACTCTCTCCCTCTCCTTCTCATTCTCTCTCTCTGTTCTTTGTGATGGACAGGGGAGGCAGCACAATCCCATTAACACACAGGAATAACAAAGGAAACCGCCTGGAGAGACAAAAAAGTTTGCAAAACTTTTATTTCTTCAGTCAGTCTTTCTCATCACTTATAATGAGCATACTGTTGGCTCAATACTAATTTCTTGGACAAAAAGGAAACAAATTTAAAAAAAAAAAAAAACACTGAAATGAAGCAATGATTTAAAAATATGAGTCGAATTAAGTCATCCAATCAGTAATTAACTAGGTAGATGTTGTTGCTAATTTGACTGTAAAATTATTTTCATTTTAAAAATGTGAGCTATAATGTACCTCAAACTGTGAACAAGCAGTGGACTGCAAAATCATTTTTACTCTATATTAAAGCAAAGTTAAAGAAACTGTTAGATTATCTATTGACTTGTATTTTTTTTCAATCTCTTTTTCTAGTTCTGTTAAGCTGTACTATTATGGAGGCATAATTGAATATTAAGGTATTCTTAAGCAAAATCGACTTTGATAGATGAGTTTCAGTACGATTCACAGAGCACCAGCATGAAATGTCAATAGATCTTTTCTGTCAACATGAATCTTCCAAGAAATGAGTAGAAAATGTTTGTTTTGCCAAGAGAGGAAACCAGCCTGTCACCTTAGAGTTCAAAGCTGGTGCAAGGAATCTGGTCAGAGTTCTGATATATATGGAGAATTATGTTGTTTTTTTCATTGAAACTCCAGGAATAAACTCTTGTTTTAAGGTCAGACAAGTCACACTGTTACTGGTATACATAAATGTTGAATGAATATAGCAAATGTTTGACAGACTCTACTCCTGGATACCTATCCAGTGTCTGCTTTATTTTAGAAAAGAGCAGGTTGTTTTCATGCTATGATAATGGTTACTGCATTATAAGCCTCTGTGCATTTAAGCTGTGCTGTCAGTTTTCATTTTAGGACACGCAGCTCATTTGCCACTACCTGTGCAGCAGTGGTCTGTGTTAGCATTATCGTTGCTACAAGCTGCTCTTTTTCACTGGCCCATTCTCTCAGAGGAGAATGGGGAGACTGGCTGGAGTTGAAGAAGATGGGCTACAGCAGCAGAATACCACACCTGGTGCCATTCCTGTCAGCTAAGAACACGAAACTGAGGATACAATTTGCACAGACTCACCAAAAATTGGACAATAGAAGATTGGAAAAACATTGCCAGGTCTGATGAGTCTCCATTTCAGCTGCAACATTCAGATACTCAGAATTTGGTGTAATCAACATGAAGGCATGGCTCCATCCTGCCTATCAACAGTTCAGACAGCTGTTGGTGGTGTAATGGTGGGGGGTTATTTTCTTGGCACACTTTGGGCCCCTTAGTACCAACTGAGCATCGTTTAAACACCACAGCCTACTTGAATATTGTTGCTAACCATGTTCATCCCTGTATGACCACAGTGGACAGTCTTCTGATGCTACTTCCAGCAGGAAAATGCATCATGTCACAAAGCTCAATTCATCTCAAACTGGTTTCTACAACATGGCAGTGAGTTCACTGTACTCCAACGGCCTCCACAGTCACCAGATCTCAGTCCAATAGAACTTTTGGGATGTGGTGGAATGGGAGATTCACATCAAGGATGTGTAGACCACAAATCTGCCACAACTGTGTGATGTGGACAAAAATCTCTAAGGAATGGTTCCAACACCTTGTTGAAGTATGCCATGAAGAATGAAGGCAGTTCTAAAAGCAATAGAGGGTCAAACTTTTTACTAGCAAGGTGTACCTAATGAAGTGTCCAGTGAGGGCCTAGCAGTGTCAGAAACCCACCAACCACAATGATCTGAACTACCCTGTACAATGTTGTGGAAATTTGTTGTCTACATAAATTGTTAGAGCTGTAAAATCCTGTTAGATATTACAAATAGGATTAGAAATTGTGAATTGTTTTGGCATGTGATACATCTTCAACATTGTTACTTGCAACTTGCTAACTGTTTCCCTGATGTAATACAAAATGTTCTTTATTGTGTTATTGCAGGAATATTTTAAAAATAGTGCTGTTACACACCTCCACTGTGTAAATGCACAATTTGTACATGCACATCAGCCATGCAATTCACTGCAAGTTAGAAAAACAATCCAACTGTGTCATTGTAATTAGTTCAAGCTGAAGGTGTTCCATATTTAACCAGCGTACGAGGCCATTAAACAGCACTACAGAAATAGAAGTAATTAAAGTAAACTGAGTTAACTTCCTCTTTGTGACAAAGTGTTGAAACCGAAATAGTTTAGAGGAAACACACACACATTCAGAAAAACTTTGATTATTGATTAGTTCAGGAACAGCAGAGTTCTAGAATCTTCCATGTCTCTGCTAAATCAGGAAATCTATATGCATGTGTTGGTGTGTGTTCTTCAGTTATCTCAGCAACAGTCCATCTGATCCATTGGTGTGTGAGTTGAAACAGATCAGATGAACAAGGACCAATTACGGGATCTTTTGGGGGTACATAACAAAAATATTTTAAAAAACTGCAAAAAGAAATAATGACATGTCTGATGGAGAATAACATTAAAACACACATTCCCACACAAACACACACAAGCACACAACCTCACAGCTTCCAGTGAACACCAAACCAGAGGAGCACACCAATCTGTAAACGTCTATGAAGGTCACAGATCTGAAATACCATTGAACGGCTCGGTAAAATGATATCACACATACTGTGTTTACCTCGTACTGTTTCTGAGATTGTTTAAAAAAATAAACATAAGAATAAACGTAGAAACTGTCAAATTTCAGGACGCATGACCATAAACTTCTAATATAACGAAGAATACATGCATATCCAGAACCCAGCAGGCCGACAGACAGTCACACCCCCTTCCTCAGAATCCCTTGCTGTTTTTTTTTCTTCAGAGAAAAACACTAAATATTATGACACCTTGTTTAATTTATGGAGTGAATGGAGAAAAGCTCAGGGTCAAGACCACCTCGTGAATCTGGCTTCTCAGGGTCGCAGGGTGGCTTCTCAGATGCCCTGGCTAATGAGCCACCTGCCAGACCATATTCTGGAATTTCAGCACACTCCATTGAAATACATGACCCAGCCTATTTCAGCCCCTTACACTTCTCGCAATCCATCCGCCCGTTCAACCGCAAATTCAGTTACCCCTCTGAGTATTGTTCAGACTGGAGCCATGAGTTTTCAAGCTGCCACTACTCCATCTAAGCCACCACCAATAAACCCCATATTTTCCATCTCCCCTGAACCCTTGGCCCAGGAGGGAGGTGAGTCTCCAGGAGGGAGGTGAGTCTCCTTATTCAGGAACTAGACTGGCATACAAACCCAGCTCTGTGAAGCGAGCTTTCCGACATAAGAACCCACAGCCCCCTCCAATTAATATTTCGTCCACTGACTTATGTGACTTTTTATGGGATAGAACCCTGGGTCTGGAAAGTGACCTCACTAGCCGGCCCCAGTCTTCCGTTACCCCACAGGACCCTGATCAGATTACAGAATACAATGACCTTTTGAACTCCCTTGCCCGTCTTTATGGATTATGGAAGGGGGCGACAAGTCTCCCTAAAAGAAAAGACTACTCATGGATGGCATACCGTGAGATTACCAAGAAGCCATGGCTCATCCGCTCTCTGCCAGACTTTGTTTTTGAGTTCGTAGACCCCCCTCTGACCCGTCTGACACCACCCGAGTTTTTTGGTTCCAGTGCCCAGACCTCGCTGCCCCCCGGCGTCGCTGCGGTTCCGCCACCGAGCATCCCCAAGTGGGTCGAGGACGCCGCCCCAGACGACTCCGAGTGGGACGACGTCTCCGAGTGGGAGGACGTCTCCGAGTGGGTCGAGGACGCCGCCCCAGCCATCTCTGAGTGGGTCGACCCCACCTCCGACGCCTACGCCTACATTCCAGAGCGGGTCGACACCGCGTCCGACGCCTACGCCGACGTTCCAGAGCGGGTCGACACCGCGTCCGACGCCTACTGTTACTGTTATGTTTATGGTCCTGCTCCTGCCCTTTGTCTCCCCTTTTTCCCCATTATTGTCCTTTGTGTGTGTGTTTTGGTTTGTGTGTCTCTGTCTCCCCTCTAGTCTCTCTTCCGGTCACTTGCCCTCTGGCTCTGCCTGCTGATTGCCCTCAGTTGGCCTCAGCTGCAGTAATTAGTCAATTCCTCTTACCTGTTCCCTCAGCAATATAAACCCTCTGCTCCCCTCAGTCTTTGTCGGAGCATTGTTTGCCATCACCACTTCGTTACCACAGCCTCGGTTTCCCTCCTCTGGACTGCGTATGTTTTGGACCTTTCTGCTTCTCTCCTCTCATGGATTACCCCCCCTTGGACCCTGTTGTGTGGATTAATCTCAGACTGTTTGCTTCTTTGATTATGAGTTCCTCCGTCGTGTGAGTACTTCCCTTAGTTTTGTTATATTGGGCTTAGTTTTGTTATATTGGGCTTTTGGTGTCATTGCATTAGTTAATTTAGTTTCTGCCCTGCTTCCCCAGTTCTGGTCACAGTATTTGTATTTTTGGAGTTTTCCACAATAAAAACCCCTTTTTCATTTATAACCATTGAGCCTGTCTGTTTGTCTGCACTTGCCCCCCCCCCCCGCCCCGATTGTAACATATGCATTCAATAATTAGAATAATAGGACTTAAAAATTCCATATGCTTACTATAATAAAGTCTCTGTCTTTTAGGGCTGTGACAGACAGAAGAGGTTGTTTGTGTCTCCTGTATCTTCCACAAACACTCCAGATATGATGTGTTCTATGCTATACTGTTTTATGATGACCTAGTATCATAAATTGAGTCCACATGCTGGGGTAATCACTCTGGTGATGTTGTATTTCCTTAATTTTGGGATTTAAAACTGTTGAGTTCATTCTTGTATAGAAATTTCTGACTGTCAGGCAGAGACAGAAGTCAGGAGGTCAAAGATAAGAATGCAGTCTTTTTTTCCAGAGGTGTGGTTGTTCTGACAATTGACACTTTGTTGTAAACATCCGATATGCAGATGTTCCTTTTGGTCTCTGAGCTCTCATCTGTTATTTTGAAATGTGCCTGTGTTCTGCCCTTCAGTCCTCTACAGTTGAGTTCTTAAGAGACTGTGCTTAACTGACTGAAGAAGAGTGATAATACATTGTATTTGTACTGAAATCTAATTACTGAATGAATGTCTAATATTATTTCATACATTGTAATAAAACACTTTTATATATTCATATTATTGTAGCCATTTACGATTGTTTGCTGATAAATTTTTGCTCAAAATCAGAAATCCACATTGAGAATCACAGAAAAATCACTCAACCCATATCAACTGCCTTTCTGAAATTGAATAGTTAAATCACAAAAAAAAAAAAATACTATCATTATCTTGTAAGAACATGACCCAAATCTCATCATCAAAACCACTTTTCCCTTTTGAAAAAGACCTGCTGCTAAAACCCTCATCTGTGCTTTTATCACATCGAAGGTCAACTACAGCCATAGCATTAATTATCATCCAAAGTGTCCAAACTCAGGTACTTCTGGGACTCAGCTGCTCTCCAACTCCCTCAGACCTGCTTGTGACTCATTCTCATCACTAACAAAGCCCTCCATAAATGGACTTCTTCCTAATTCACCAATCAGCACTGGACCTGGGGTGACAAACTTTCTATGTTGCTGCCCTTAACCTCTCGAAAACTCCCTCAAAATCCATCTATTAGTAGCCTGTCCATATTTTTAAAAATACACATGTATACTCAGAACTCACCTTTTTAGAACTTCATTTGAAGTCTGTACTTTTATTCAGTTATCCTGCTTTACTGTGTTTATATTACCAGGTATATTTCAATTCTTTCTCTCTGTAAAGTGTCTGGTAAGCCGGAAAACACTCTATGAAATGTTATGTCAGTCATTTCTTCTGTAACAAAAATCGTACATACAAACAACACAGATTTGACAGGTCTGTCAAAACACTACACACAATTTATTAAAGTCTACTGCAAAGCTCTTATTGTGAAATCTGGAGTTTATTTAATGTTACTATCTCTTTATCATGACGATCAGCAACTCAATGCTATAGTTTTCTCCTGTCATTTAGCACAACATCCCGGAGTTAGTCATCCATCCAACCATCATCACACTTTCTCACTGCAAGCTCAGTCATTTCATTTGTTCCCATATACAAAGCAGTACAATGCTCAGAGAGAATCATAAAAGACATAAAATTAAACCACAAAGGCCTTTGTAGAAATATGTAAATGTTAAAGTCAATGCATGCTTGCTGGATGTCCGGAAACACGGTCAGATTACAGGGAAGAGTGTTGTTCCAGAATTCTACCACCAGATAAGTGGGAATCCCTGATGGAAACTGACAAGGCTCCTTTTCTAAAACTGGTGCATATTTGGAAAACACAAGCCTGTTAAAGGTAGCAGTAATTTAGTCCAATAGGATTGAGGAGATGGAGAGAAACAACAACAGCTGCTACCCACCTCACTGTCGGCACACCAACAAGGAATACATACAACCCGAACCAAAGTACAACACGTAGTAATAGACCGGACAGATTTCTTTTTCAAGACTCTTATATATAATATGCCATTATTCCTTTGTCATGTTTCAACTGTCAAATTTAGTTTTGCTGTTTTTTTGGAGACTATCAGTGCATACTGACATCATTAGGAAAAAGATCTATCAGTTTCTTATGTATAACGTGTTGGAATGCAACACAAAAGTGACAATGTACAAATATACACCTTGAGATCTTGAGATCAGAGCTCTATGGATGGCTCGTGGGCCAGTCATTTGGTCCACACAGAAATATCTGAACAGCTGAGGTTGACAGGAATGCCATTAGTTTTGTAGACATGTAGTTCTAAAAGTATTTGACAAAATGAATGATGATAATGCTACATATAAGGTGAAGGGACCATAGTTCCTCCAGGTCATCCTCTAGGGGAGATAAATATGCATGACACTTCCTGACATCTGATTGCTACTAAGATATTTAAATAAAAACACAAAAATTTGAACTTCAAAGTGAAGCTAAATCAAGGTAAAGTTAGGAGATCACCAAAGTACCTTGGCTTCATCCACTGGGAACCATGAATGTATGGACACAATTCTGCACCAGATTATTGAACAGGTGTCAAGTTTATAGAATTGTTGATAAGTGAAACTCTTTAATTCACATCTTTTCAAAGTTTCCTAAAACAGTCGTTGGGATACTAGAGTCTGAACTACTAAGGCATTTTTTTCTTTACATTTCCCACAACCTAATCAGCCACGTTAACAATGAAATAATTTACTGCCGCCTCTAAAATGTATTTTACTCAGAGCAGAGCGTCACTGTTACACTTTAGCTTCAGTGTGGTTGGAAGGATGTAATCAAAGTGCTGCAGCTCCTGTTATTAGCACTATCAGTTATAACTGCTACCTATTTCACAACTCTACCAAGAGAACACATCTGTTCAGAATAACAGTGGACTTGCATGTTTAGTGTCTCTACAGTTACACACTTCATAACAAGATCCTCCTCGGACTTTTTCGCAGACCCAACCTCCTAAATGAAGATTGCTTCATCATTTTAGTGTTTGGATAAAACACTGAACTCAGAGTTTGTATCTCAAAGGATGATGGGATGCGCCGAAGATTTTGCACCACCTTCATAAAATGAGATGGAACACTTCTGATTTCACTACTTACGCCTTACACTTTCTGATTTAGACTAATTTGTACAGGAAACTTTAAGACAGAGTGAAATGTAATGACAGAGCAAGAGAGATGAATAGAGACTAAAAGGCCTTTCTTTTAAAGAGCTGTGAATTTCCTCAGAAAGAACTTTCTATTTCTAATTTTGCTAATGCAGTTACATAACACATCAGTATATCAGCAGTGTAGCGCCTCAGCGGAATTAGCCCTCCTGTGGAATCAGTCACAAGGCCACTAATGCCCCACACATTCATTTGACTTCCATCCTGCTATTTTTAATTAGAAATAACTGTCATATCAACTCAGAGCTTGTGTGGCTTTCTTTTTGAACATTATGGACTACAAGGTGATGCTAGGAGAAGATTTTTCAGAACTTGAAGGTCTGCCTGTGCCTGTTTTGCAGAGATAGTGGTGAAGTCCAGAAACCCATCTTAGTGCTATCTGTACCCAAGACACACACGCACACACACGCACGTACGCAATGACGGGTTGTTGGAAGCAGCATTTACACGTGGAGGGCAGTTCTGCCCTGGACACATAGTGAGATTGGGTGGGTCACAGGGAATACAAAGGAACAGAAGCAAAGGAAAATTGAAAACTGAGAGAAATGGTAGGGGAAGCAGGAAGGCAGAGTGATGTGTGTGTGATGTGTGATAAGAGAAGCCATGCTGTAAAGACTTTTGAGTTGACCTGTGCGAGGGCAGAGGAAGGTCTAGAGGGAAGGTTTTAGAATGGAGAAAGCCAAAAGGGATTGAGGTTGAGCAGTGGCCTCACGGAAAAGAAAAACCAGAGTAGGTAAAATTACAGTGTGTATGTGAGAGACAGAGCGAGAGAGAGATTTGGAAGGGTGCTGGTATGGGAAATGAAACTGCAAAGGATAAAAATGTGTGCTGAAAAGAGTCCTTTAATGATGAATCCTGTCTCGTGGATTGATTGAAGAATCTGTGTTTGACATGGTTGACAGCACTCAATTATTATAAGCAAATTACTTTGTACAAAATATTAAAGTATTGCATAGAAACTTTCCACATTCTGCAGGAATAGCAAAGTGGAGACACAAATACAATGCTATGGATTCTCTTTGCTGCATGCTGCAAGTTTATCGACCACTACTGGTCACAGTCTATTAATGAGCATATTAAAGCATCCAAAATCTAGACTTTTGTGTTTTGTGTTCCTCTTTGAAACTCTATGACTAAATATGAAATTAGAATACTAGGAATTAGAAAAAAATCAATTCTTGGTTACAAATTGACATGGGTTAAGCTGTCAGAGCTTTGCCAATCTGATTGACCCGGGTGACTTCAGTGAGATTTATTCCTCTTCCTTAGAACAACAGCAAACACATCAACTCATATCAAAATCTGGATCATTTTGCCAGTTCACACTAGAATGTGACAGGGTGAAATTAATTTGAGCCTCATTGAAAAATAGGTGCTGTTTCCATTCAGTGATGTGGTATTTTAGCAACATAGAGTCACCACATTCTACAATTTATCAGTTGTGGTTGCAATCAGTTGTGTTCTGCATATCAGTAGACTTCACGTCATTTTATTTTCTGTTTTGCAGAGAAAATCAGAGAGCTGCTAGCATCAAAGCCCTCCACTACCAAAGAAAATGCTGCTCAGCTTAAAACCTGACTCCCAGGTGTCATCTGTGCAAGTTTACACTTCACAAGAGGTGGCTCAAGGTTCAACTCATGGTGATTAAAATGAACTACTCCACCTTCACAGTTGACATTTTGAATTGTTTAACGAAGTTGAAAGAAACTGATGGACGGGTACATCTATCACAAGCTACTCACGGAGCAACAACTTTCACTTGCACAATACAGTGGTTTTTGAGTAGGAATCTGACTTGATTTACTGTGAGTTAAATCTGTATGTTCCTCTCCAGTACTGCTCCAGAAAGATGGAGAAGATAAAAACTAACTTTAATGATCACTGGTGAAAATACTTTCATGACAGAGCATTTTAAATCCACCTCTGACTGTTTCAAACATCACTGGTTGCTAATCGTTACCCAGATGTACATTTGTATACATTCCAGCCAGTTCCACGTAATTGCTACTTTCAGAAATGAAAGTAGTTGGGAATAAAAGCTGGTCATTTCAGTTTACTTCTTCCACATTGATTGTGCTTTTAAACATTGTCAGTTTCCCATTCAGTTAGCTTACTCTGGTGACAGGCCTGCAAAAATCCAAAAACCAGGATTTCTAACTTTGAAAGGTTCTCAAAGAAAGGAGGCTTTCAGGGCTTGAAAGAGCCTGTGTTGTTTGTTTTTATGAATGACAATCAGCAGTTATTGATGGTTTTCATCTCTAAAGCATTTCTGCAAGCAAACTTAAAAGTAACCGTTGGAATTTTCTTCATGTGAGGCAATATCGTTTATTTTTTGGCCACAGCAATGAGTGTAATACACCAGCAACCCACGAAATGTCCAGGAGTGAAAAGTAGAGCTGCATACATACACACAAACACCCACAAAGTGCAGTGATTTATTTTACGTGCAAAATCAATCAGATAAGGGGTAAAGAAATTGCATTGCGCTTAAAGCTATGAAGTGAATTTAAAATACTGTGAGGCAATGAGGCCATGCCGAGGATCTCTGTCCCCCAGGGCTAAGTTTTGGCTCGCTTCAAGGCCTATCATGTTGTGCTCGATGAAGGAGAAATAATGCCTTTACTTCCACTTCCTGTCCTGGCAGTGTCATGCAGAACTGTCTGTCTCTGCTTCCCTGCCCCACAGTCTGTCCAAGTCTCCTGCCGGAGGACGGTCAGGGGGTTAAAAGCCTCTTCACATGAGAAGATAATACCCCCTCTAATTGGCTATTGCATTGGGAATGAGGCTCGACACCCCCCCTGCTGCCAATGCCTCCTGTTGACTGTTCCACGGCCGGCTCCCCCTGATTATTATAGATGACAGATGCCGTCATCTTATGGGAGATGGCAGGATTATCTTGTTGTGGCAGGCAGAGTGTTGAGAGGCTGTTGGAAAATGGTTTGAAACAGAACAGTACAAACAAAGACACAAGCCTGTGCCAACAAGCATGCAAGCTTATATATGCTGTGCAAATACACACACAGAATGATAATAAAACACATGATCACAATAGCAAAGCAATAAAAGCCACCACGGATTTCAACACCAGACTGATAAATAGAGTTTCAAGTGGTCATTAGTGGATCCAAGCCTATGGGACAATTCATTGGACACTGAGAATATAAGCTCCAGTTCATTAATTCACAACGTTTTACAGGCACATCTGAAAAACAACAGATGCGTTACTTTAGGTGTGTGAATGACTGATGCAAGTTTGCTTGTGAGAAAATGTTATTCAGCATCACCAAACGAAATGGAACATACCTTGGGGGAAGTTGGAAGCATTTCTGTGGAACTGTCCTGGATCTTTCATGAAAAGTCATAAAATGTACAAAATTTGCCATTAATTTGTTACTATTTTAGATTTATGTAATAACTTTGGTTGTGATATGACAAAAGATTAATAAACCATGAAAATCATCAAAATATCTGGAAAACTTCAGTACTGATTTAGCATTGCTGAAGCCACTGATTTTAGCATCAGTATGAAGCCCTATGCTGGAGTGGCTCAACAGAAAAGCAAAAGCTGTGGGCAGTATATTGACCTCAATATGGTCAGACTTACAATGGACGGTTTTTTAAAAAAAATCAATGCAGCTCACACATTCTTGTTGAAAAACGGTGCCTACATTGCCCATAATGCAGCTTGACTGTTAAGTGTTTGACCAGAGATTTCAATAAGTTTTGGTAGTAGTTTAAATAGCCAAAGCACACCTGACATCTGGCATGAATCTGTGGCTGAGCTGAAGCAGCGAGCCTCACTTGGAATCAACACCATCATTCAAGGGAAAACATGGGCCATAAGAGAACTACAAATGTGGGCCTCATTTGGACCAAACATTCATTGCTGTCTGGGTGATTTTGCACTGTGCCACACTTCTGTAGTCCATTGCTCATCTCTGTTGGAAGGCAGCAGCTCACATTAACCTCTGAAAGTGTAACATACCTGAATCCCCGAGCACAACTGTTGAGGTGAAGTCACATTATAATGTAGGCACCAAGTTTTGACAAAAGAAAGGAAAGAGTGGACAAGTTTGGACAAGTGGACAAGTTTTCCCGGATTTCAATGAACACTGAATTAAAAATGGCAATAATTTGATTCAAAAGAAGCCTCCCCTTCTGTGGGTATAGGGACTGGTCGTTTTAATTCAAAAGTGGAGAACAATTAAAGAACAAAAACATTCAAAATGTTACAAATTAAAATGAGCTTTTAATCATTTTTGATTCAATATTTACCAACTGTGGTTTGGGAACTGTGATTAAGGAAAACAAAAACAGAAAGTCAGTCAAATGAGATGAAAAGCTGAAAATGAAAAGGCAGGAAGAGGAATTACAGAGAAACAAGCACATTTTAAGGATTTAATTAAAAACCAAATTATATAATGGGTGACATTGGTATCAGCAACAACACCAAACATCTCTTCACATTATAAGCTGTGTGGCTCTTTTATCCTCCATGTTCCCATCCATCAGGTCTCATCACCACACACACACACACACACACACACACACACACACACACACACACACACACACACACACACACTATGTTTTGCTATCATTGTGGGGACTTACCATTGACTCCCATTCATATCTAACCCCTAACCCTAACCTTAACCAAACCCTAACCCTAACCAAAACAATGGCTAACCCTAAAGAAACATTTTTGCACTTTTATTTTTTTCAGTAACAACAACTTGGCCAAGAAAACACTGTTTAAACTTGTGGGGACCAAAATGAGGTCCCCACAAGTGACATAGTTTTCGGTTTTCCTACAGTTATGGGGACATTTGGTCCCCACAATGTAGCAAAAGCTAAAACACACACATACACATGTCTGGTTCTTATATCCCGTGGGGACTTACCATTGACTCCCATTCATACCTAACCCCTAACCCTTACCCTAACCACTTCAGGCCTAGAAAACCAATACTGATCCTTGGCGATTCGAATATAGGCAGAATATCATCATATCGATACCCCAATCTTCAATTAGATAGCTATCCGGGAGCTACAGTGTACCATTTTTTGGAGCTCTGTAAAAAGACTTTGATTTATCCAACTACCAAGATTGTCGTTTTTTCAGTGGGCATTAATAACAAGGATCAAGATCCTAGACAAACAACAATTAAACAACTTAAATCACTACTTCGCCAGGCAGGACATACTTTTCCTAACGCGGACATCTATTTTGCTATTATCAACTATTCTACCCATCTGACTACGACACAAAAAGCAAATCTTAAACTTATTAATGAGATCATCGCTGCCCAGTTTCCAACCCTTACAGCTATCCCTCCAGAGATGTTTGAAACAAGGTCAGATAACATACATTGGACACCTGTGACAGCTCAGAGAATGTTAGACCACTGGTGCCAGCAATTAAATTTACATTAAAAACTATGACCATTCAGTCATCAGATAAATATACCCAGCACATTGGGGGGGTGGCGGACCTGGGTTGGAACTCTACTTCCAGTATCCTTAATTTGGCTACTCTTTGTTCTCCCACCGTTAATCAGCAACAACTTTTGGAGAGGGGTCTCTCGTTTATTCCCAAACCTACTTTATTGGATAAGGAGGAACTTCATAGGGACCTTCATGGCCTTCATCGACGCATGGCCCTTATCGATCATTTCTATTCTAATCCACACAGACAACAGCACAAACTATTTACACATCAATCATACTGGGAACCAGATCCCTCGGACTTAAACCGATTGACCCGGGCCACCATGAGTAAAAATAGACAGACTTTACGGCATTTTAGACTCCGATCAAATACAATGGATAACCTATCTCAAAATGAAAGACAAGCATTGGCTCAGTTGGTGAGTAATCCAAATATTGTAATAAAACCTGCTGATAAAGGCTCAAAAATTGTCATCTTCGACCAACAACAATATCTTTTAGAAGCTCAATGACCATTAAGTAATGAGAGATATTATAGACGGCTGGACCACTCCATTCAGAGTCAAACTCAAATCAAACTTAGGTCGATTCTTCAGACATTATATACGGAAAAGTTTATTTCAGCTAAACAGCGTGATTTTTTATCAGGCCCAAACAATCCTCGACCCCGGTACTTTTATCTGCTACCCAAAATACATAAGGATCCGCAGTCCTGGACCATTCCCTATGAGGTCCCTCCAGGGAGACCTATAGTCTCTGATTGCAATAGTGCCACCTATCATGTTTCTCAATACATTGATCACTTTCTAGGACCCCTCTCCACCCAACACCCCAGTTATTTAAAAGATACTTACCATTTCTTGGATATCATCAGGCCCATGGCTGTCCCCAGCTATGCTTATCTATTTACAATAGATATAGACAGTCTGTATACCAATATTAGCACCTCTCTGGGCCTACAAACTCTACAGTCTATCTTTAGTAATAACCGGGATTCTACAAGACCGGATCAGTATCTCCTACAACTCATTGAACTCTGTTTGAACAACAATGATTTTTTATTCAATAACCAGTACTATCTCTAGGTCCACGGGACAGCCATGGGCCAACGGTTTGCGCCGTCATATGCAAACCTGTATATGAGCGAGTGGGAGTGAGAGGTTTTAGTCAAATGCCCCTTAAAACCATCCATCTACCTCAGGTTTCTTGATGACATTTTTCGAATTTGGCCTTATGAAATCTCGGAATTTTCGGCTTTCATAGATATCCTCAATAACCATCATCCCTCGATTAAAGTAAAATATACTATTGATCCGCAACAAATCAATTTTCTAGATGTAACAGTCTCTTTTAAATCCATCGATAATATCACCAAGGGTCTACAGACCAAGGTTTATTTCAAACCTACTGACATTCATGCGCTATTGCACAAAAAGAGCTACCATCCTAAACATACATTTCAGGGTATTGTTAAATCACAATTGATTCGATTTTATCACATCTGTTCAAATATTGAGGATTTCCATGCAGCCACCTCGACTCTATTCCACAGTCTAAGGTCTAGAGGCTACTCCAAACGTTTGCTTCTTTATATTAAGGGTACTGTGATGGCCCAGCTCGCTCCCACTCGCTCATTGACTTCTTGTTCTGCTGATTCGGCCCGGGTCCGCAACCTTCCACACACATCCATTCATACATACACTTCACAAGGATCCCAGTTTAGGCCTCAACAGTTGATACCTTTTATCACAACGTATTCACAACAGACTAGTGGCTTACACCAAAAAATTTATCATAACTTTATTGTACTCCACTCCCAACATCCCACTTTTTCTAATTATAGAATTATATCAGCTTATAGGTAAAATAAGAGTCTAAAAGATATACTGGTGAGATCAAAATTTTCAAATCATAATCCGACTCCTCCAGAACAATACCAACAGCACTTCAGATATAGGAAATTTATTGTCAACCCATACACTCGCAAGGAAGCTCCAACCTTTGGCTCTTTGCCTTTTTCAACCTCCAATGTCATTTACATCATTACATGTGCTTTGTGCCAGAAACATTATATAGGGGAACCAAAACATTTCATCCAGACCCGTTTATCACAACATCTTTACAACATCAGGGAGGGTCGCCTCCATACCCCCCTGGTGACACATTTTCAGTTTCATTCATCTACTCATCTTATAGTTTCAGGACTTGAACATAATGATTATTGGTCCACTGCACAGAGGAAGAGAGCGGAGAGATTGTGGATTTATAAGCTGGGGACTACCATGCCGGGGGGCCTCAACGACCTCTAGAGAAACTGGGATGGGCCGCCCGGCCTGGTGTCCCTCGCCGCCCACCACCACTCCCCAAACCCCCCCCCCCCTTTTTTTTTTGTTTTTGTTATCTTGGCTAGGATAAATTTTAATCTAACCCTTACCCTCACCATAATCCTAACCTTAACCTTATTAACCCTTGCCCTAACCTTAATTTCAGTCACCCTAACCCTTGCCCCAGCTGTGGCACATTAAACCAATTGTGGCTTTTAGTTACAAACTTTTTCTTGTCCTTGTTCCCCCCCCCCTTTTTTTTTTTTTTTTTTTTTTTTTTTTTTTTTAGGTGAAGACCGCTGGAACATTGTAAACCCTATATACTATTTGACTACAGATTTAGCTCAGCAGATTACACCCAGGACTGGGAAGCAAAAGGTTTGTGATTTGAAACTAGTGAATACCAATCTCTGTTAATTTATTAGGGAACTGCCTTGAGACCTCAATTGGTTTATATCAAAAATTGTATACATAAAAAACATATTTTTTTCTTTTTTCTTTTTTGTCCCCTTTTAAGGATAAAACAAAATGTGTTACTGGCGGGTGAGATGAGATGGTTTTTGAACCCTGGTCTGCTGGACCAGGGGCATGGCCCTTCCAGTGGAGCTATACTGCATACAAGGTTGTAGCGATAAACGGACCTCTTCTTTCCCTTCCCCTTCCTTTTTTTTTTTTTGTTGTATATATATTATTTATCCCTGCCCTACATTTTAACCCTAACCACTTCTATTATGAATGGCCTCCATTAGGGCCCTTTCCAAAATAGAAATATCTTTTTTATTATACACCTTGGATCAATAGGCCAGTGCCATTGATTGGTAAAACCAAACCCAAACCCGAACCCAACCCTAACCTTAACCCAGACCAAAACAATGCCTAACCCTAAAGAAACTTTTTTGCACTTTTACTTTTTTCAGTAACAACAACATGGCCAAGAAAACACTGTTTCCCCCCGTGGGGACCTCATTTTTGGTCCCCACCGTGACGCGAGTCCCCACCGAGATAGCGTGGAGTCAGGTCAAAGTCCCCACCAAGTCCCCACCTGTATAGATAATCACGTACACACACACACACACACACACACACACACACACACACACACACACACACACACACACACACACACACAGGCATACTTCATCCTGTGCTTGACTGATCCATTTCAATCCTGACGAGCTGCTGTTCGTTCCCACAAAAGGTCAGTGACTGACCTTTACCTTCACTTTCAGGTACCACAAATCTCCAGTGAACAGCTGCATGACTCTGTGTGCGTACGTGCTTGCGCGCTTGCGCGCTTGCGTGCGTGCGTGCGTGTATGTGTTCCTTTCTGCATTCCTGGGTTTATGTGTGTGATCCACCACTTCAGCAGAACGAAGCTGGCAGGCTCATTATCATAGGCCTCCCTAAAACAGATAAGGTAGGGATCTATCGGACTGAAATGATGGGACCTGAGTGGGCTTCTAATGGCCGTGGCGTTTGCCAGGCTGCCCCTGTAAGTGGATTTCTACTGCGATCTGCTGTTTGTTTATTGGAGTGCCTGTTGTTCTGGATGCACTCCATAGAGGATACAAATTGCATTATTCACGGCAGGCAGGCTGGTAATGGCAAGGATGAATGATGGCCCCTATTTTTCTCCTGACAGAGAAGGTCGAGAGAGGAGCTCTATACAATTACACACAAGTTTGTGTTCGATCAGTGGATAGCTATGGGTGAAGTGCTCACCACAGGCTGGAGGCCTGAAGGAATGGAGTTCAGGGAATGGGAGGATTTCAGGGTATGAAGTGCAGCGTTACTAAATGAATTTGCCTTTGCCAAATTACATTCTGAACTCAGATCTCAGGGGATATGTGCTATTTTTTAAGCTTGCCAATTGATTTTTCTTCCTAAGTCAATTTAGATTCTGCAAACAACAAACCAACCTAGCAAAGTGATTTAAAATGCAACATCTAATATCTCTTTTTTCTTGACTTTTTCTTTCTCTTTATTCTTCTTCATTATGGAGCACAAAGTAGACAGTGACAAGGATGATGCAGCAAACAATTCAGTTTGGATCACAGCCATGTGTTGAATTACCAACAGCATAGGCTAAAACTCAGTTATTAAATATCATCTTTCCTTAAAGACTGTCAGTTAAAACTTTTTAATCCTTGAAGAAGCTTGTGGCTTTTAGTATCCTACACTATACGCCCATTTGCATTCATTTACACGTGTCCAGTTAGCCAACAAACTACTGACAAATAGACAAATAGACATCTGTTTTGTAAGGTTCCCTTTCTTTCAAATTAGGCCACTCTCCTCTTCACTTTCCACAGTGCTAAGCCTAACACAGCAGACAGATTGTCCTTCCGGTAATGCTGCTTCTATCGACTGCTCCATGGGAAGTAGAAGTGTTCAAGGATCCAGGAGCTGCTTGTTAACTGATAAAACTGATTAATAGCACATCAGGCTGCTGTAGGTGTCTCTCTCTGTTTTGGTTGCTCTGGGTTGAATGCATTATGGATCAGGTCTATTCTGATTAGGTCTGGCTGTGGCATTAGGTTTCTCCTTTTTTTTAGAACAAATTTATGTGCACTGGTAAGTTTTCACAGGTCAATTTTCATGAGAACTCTCACAGAGAGGTCACTCCAGTGTAAACAAAGCTGTCTGTAAGGCAAGAGTGATCACTCTGTGAGATTTTTACAAGTTCCGTATTCAGATGCTGCTGCATGTTTGTTTAGTTGTGGGACCATAATGCAAGCAACCAAAACTAAGCATATAACTCAGTGGTTGGGGTTGGAACTGGAAGATACGATTTATAAATTTTAAAGCAGTGTGCTTGTGTATATGTCAGTTTTCTGTGAAAATGATTTCTTTACTAAGGATCTTGTAGTTGTGCAAGCATCTACATGTGAGGGTTATGCTTGAGTATGTCATTATACAGGGTGTTCCCAAAGTCTGGACAAATAGGCAAAAAGTATGTATTTTCAAGAAATTAATTCACAAGATTTCATTCAATATGCATTATTTTTAATATATTGAATTTAATATATATTTGATAATTAATTGAATAAATATTTAATATAATAGCTGTGTTTCATCTGTAGAGGCAAACAAGTAATAATTAATGAGATTTCCTATGTGTCCAGATTTTAGGAACCCCCTGTAGTGAAATACCATAGAAACACTGGCATTCTGATTACAGTTTTTTTACAATTATATTTTTTACATTGATTTTTATAAATATGGCTTTATTATACAAGGAATAGACACTTGTTGTACAATTACTGGCCTTTAAGGACACATTGTGACAGGAAGAGCTTGAGAATCTGTTGCAGACAAGTAATGAATAAGATACAAACATCAAACATGAAAACACGGTGAGTCACACAAATTGGTCCTGACAGATGAGCTGAACATGCTTGTGATTATAGTGTTTATCAGTTTTCACTTTCCCCGGGAGCTTCTTTTGCATTGTGTGTGACTTGTTCCGTTTCCGTCTCTCCACATTTCTAATATCTTATGAATATGCTAAAAGTGTTTTAAAATTGGCTTCAGTGATGTTATTGTTGTTGTTTATTTGCCTTTCTGCAAACGCATGGTATGTGTCACTGTCTTGTCTTGACCACAGCGGTCAGTGAGGTTTCAGTGGTGGCTAAATGGAGCATAAAAGTGAATTGTTCTTTTTTTTTTTTAAATAATTACTTCATATAGTCTTACTATGTTTTGACAGCATTCCATGTTGAAATATTGATATATATGAAAATTTAGTCATAGTCATTAAATGCATTGAAACAAGATGTAGAAAACTTGAATGGACGTCCAAACAGTTAGTCAGAGTCACCTCTTTTTGTCATTATTAGGTCAGATTATGATTTTACAGACAGTTTCATAAGGAAATGAGATTTCATCTTTTTCATCCACATTTCTATCTTCAGTTTCTGTCACCTGCATTTTGTCCCCGTCAAGTTACAGCTGAACAAATACATTTAAAAACCAAATGTAGCACACGGCAGGATTCCAGCTTTATCATCCATTAAGGAAAACTAAGGTTGGGTAAATGATGAATGAGTGGACTACACTGAATAAAATGTAATCGTGTTAACTTATTGATCCTTTCTCCACTCCTCTTTTTTAAGATAAATGCCAGGGTCCACACAGGGATGCATTTATAGGTTTAGCTCCAGTGTATTTTTTACCCATTGCCAAGCTGAATCATAATATTGAAGCTCCACTGATGATGGCTTTTTTCATTATACATGCTTGACTCAGTGTGGATCTACCGATAGTTGATTAAACTAACTGTGATCAGATGTTCTGGAGTTGAAAACTGTGTGTTTACATTCTCAGGGGTCACTAACTCAGAGTTCAGGGTTAAGTTCAGTTTAAGTAAGCTTTGTATAGCAGACACTTGGTTTTTTGTACCTTATTTGCCTTTGCTGACTGTCTGCCTGTTGCAAGCCAGTTGCTCCAAACATGAAGACAATCCTGTCATTTTTGTTTTGCCAGATCTGCTTCTCAAAGACCTTGAACTAAATTCCATAGAGGCAGATGACAGTAAAATGTTTGATAAATTTAACAAACATCTCAAATTCTGTTATTAGCCTGCTAGCCATGCTAGCTCCAACAGGATATGTTCACACCATTTTATCCCCTCCTACTTTTAACCACTTCCTTTTACAGTTTTTTTCAGTTGCTAACAAGCATTGGTCCAACTGAAGTCACATGTTCAAAACTCTACACAGCCTGCATTTCCATCATGTATCTCAGCTAAACAGTTAATTTCATCCCCAAAACTGTTTCTCACCAACAAAACACTTCATTCATGTTTCAAAATAAGCTCATTCAACCACAACACTAGAAAATAGTCTCACTTTGGAAACAAACGCTGTCACTCTTAGCACACTGAACTACAAAATATCAATAACAGAGAGCATTACATGAAATAAATTGTAATCTTTCAAGTTTGAATGATTTCTTTTTAGATAAATCAGTATTTTATTATAAATAATATCTTTACACTTTGAGTGTTCTAAATCATTGTAATATATTGCAACAAGAATGAATCAGGAATGCAGCAGTTTACTTCAACAACACTGACGTATTTTCTCTGTGCCTTTGCATCGGTACTTTGGGACCTTACAAAAAATAAAAAGTTTACTATAAACAAAAATGAAATGTAGAATCTCAGAATTCAGGGGGCAGAATAGAAATCCAGAGATAAAAGTCAAAAACCAACAACACATTGTATACTGTAACATTCACACCCTGTCGTCTGCATTTGGCCTCATGTTTCCATCCATTACATCTGATGTCTTCTCTGGAGATGCACTGTGGCTAGAACCTTTTTGAGTGTCTCCTTTTTATGGTTTCTGATGAATCGGCTGAATCGGTTTTCAGCTGACAACTACACTCAGCTGTGTTTGGAATTACATAATTTTTTTAAATTTATTTTTATTGTCAATACTTTGATATGATTTTCAACATATTTCAATGTCGCTGCAGCAGAAATTCCTCATGTTTTTTCCCTTATCATTCTGCTTTGATTGTGGTTTTAACTGTTTTGAACACAGCGTGTTAGCATTTGAAAAATGTGCTGTAAAGGTCTAGTGTTTTGCAGGTGGTGAACTAGTAACTGAGAAAAGAGTTCATGAATTTTGGTGACTGTGGTCACTGAATGCATTTTGTGTGAAAGCAATGGAAAGTGATTTGCAGTTTGGGCCACATGGACCACATGTTTTGCAGACTGTGTTAAGAGTTTTGAACATGTAACTTCAGTTTCGACCAATGCGTGTTAGCAATCGGAAAAAAACTGTAACCTGCTGGTAGCACACTTTAGGAAATGACAAAAATCGATTACAAAGTGTCATCTGATCACCATGGATATGAAAAATCATCCAGTAGCTGTCTTGATATTTCACTAAAAGCAAAATTTGGCAAACCCCCTGGTAGTACTACAGAAAAGAAATGGGGATCAAAAAAGTCAGACATTTATCCTCTGGAGACCAAAGGGGTGAACCAGCAGACCGACAATACCATCTTTGAAGATAGTATAGCTAAACCTGAAGTTACTATAAAATCCCTCATGAACTCTGGTGTGGATGACTCATTTTCATCACTCCTCAGTCAGTCATCTGAAGCCTCACATTCTCCCAACTATGAAAGATGCAGTTGATAAACTGTGACTCTGTGTGTGTGTGTGTGTGTGTGTGTGTGTGTGTGTGTGTGTGTGTGTGTGTGTGTGTGTGTGTGTGTGTGTGTGTGTGTGTGTGTGTGATTTAGAAATATAAGTAATTAGAAGAGATGCTCATATGAATCCTGCTACTGTTTGGTGCTGCAAGTATTTGAAAAACTTAAAGGAAAGACTCCAAGACTCCTACAATCAGCTGGAAGCAACCATGCAACCCCTACCTTGGAGGCATCTGGTAGTATTAGGCAGTATGACATTGCCAATGGTGTGAAGAATCAAAAAGTTTCCAATGGACTGTATCATGTTATATCTGTTCAGAGTACATGCATTCTCGTGAGATTCACCTGAACAATGTATTAACTGCAGCTGCTTACAAGGTACATTCTGCTGTTAACTTACTCTGTTTATTTCTCTTCAGAAAGAATCTTGCCTCTTGCATATTTATTGCTTTCACATAAGTGGTCAACATCTGCACAGTCAGACAAAACCAGTTTGGTGTCACTGTCACAAATGGGGGACAATTAGATTTCTGCACATGACCATTTCCAACCACAAATGCTTGCAAAGAATTTTTTTAAGAATCGATCATTGGTTATCTGTTATTGTAAACAACTTTAAGTCTGTTGATATTCACAAAAGTGTACCTACAAATATGTTCATGAATCTATACTTGTTAGAAAAATGCAGACCAAGACACATCCCGATAGGTTTTATTCTTGCCTGTCGATTAGTGCCTATTGAAGCAGTTTTCAAACTTTCTTGGCCCCTGAAATGTAGTGATGTGAAAATCACTCAGGCATTTTGTTGGGGCCATATGTCTATAAAACTTTGTGGTGGTCCTAAAATTCTACAAGACACCTGGCCTTGTGTCATGGGACATAAATGACAAACTATAAAAAGCGGCGGTCGATTAAAATGTTTGTCCAGCAGTGGCACTGTGACACTGGGAGAAATTAAGTTCTTCAGAGTGTTATGCAGTGTCTTAGTTCGAGGCAGGAGCATCTTACTCGTGCTCTCTGGCACTGATGCAATACTGTTATTCACTTTCTCCTTCGCATTCCACTCACAGAACTGTCATCAGAATAAACCCAGTCTGACAGTACTATGGTTAGGCTCCAGTATGAAAGTTTATCAATGTCAAAAGTGAAGCTGAATAAATTTGACCAAGAAGGTCACAAGCATGTGTGGGCTCAATAAATGCACTCCTTTTTATTTACAGACAAACTGCATTACAGTGTTTGAACAAACTTACTTTTTCTTTTTTGCTGCTGCCTCTATCAGCCACAACATTTAAACCACTTGCCTAATATTGTCCCCCTCATGCTGCCAAAACAGCTCAGAATCTTGGGGGCATGGACATGTCACCTCTGGAGATTTCCTGTCATGTAAGGCACCAGGACGTTGGCAGTGGCTCCTTTGGGTCTTGTGGATTGCGGGATGGGTCCTTTGTAGATGCTTTGAGCTCTTTATTGTTTTTCTTTTGCCACTAGTTGCCATTAGAGAGTACCGCTGCTGTACGAGCTAGATGTGTTTGATTTGCGACAGTGTTTAGGTGGGCAGAAGGTCTCAAAGCAAAAGCCACATGACTGCCATGACCCAGCTTTTCCCACGACTGATGTAGTGTCCCGAGGAACAATCCACTCGCCACATTCAGTGAAAGGGCAGCTGGAGGCAAACATGCTGTATACAGTAAAAGTGGGCAATGCAAAAGGCTCCAGTCAGGGTTGCCATCCTTTTCACTTACTATAACCATAACCTGTCTGTGTCTGTGTCTGTGTCAGTTACTCACGTAATAATAATCTTGAGAACTTCAGCAATAAGTATCTGGACTTCTCTTGAAGGTTTTTGAAGCTGTTTCACCTGAGAGGCTAACAGTACAACATCTGCCCTAACATTTGCATTATGTAGAAATGGTGACATTGTGAAAATCCACACATTTTATTCAATCATTCACCACAATCTTGTGTGACAGTAGAGCCTTGAACTACTAAAACCACTAATCTGTCCTGTGGAGATCAGTATGCTTCAAGAAATGAATTCATTGCTGCTGAAGAAAAAACAGTTTATACCCACTCCAAAAGGCCACAATCATACATTGGATGAAAACCTACAGCCTCACTCTGGCTGCATTCCACTGCCTCCCTGATCTCTCTCCAACAGTCATGTCTTTGTTATCTCCCTACAATAAATTATATTAATGGAGATTGCATGCATACGTTTGCAGTTACTTATAACTTATACTTATAGTATAAACAAAATGATGCATTTAGTTTGCCTGTTTCTGATTAAAAGATGTTGTTGAATATTGTGCTACTAATCACATTTTCCCATGGAATGTATCGAGTATTTCCCCTTGAATTCACACACAATTTTAACAACAATTTCTAGAGCTGTTGTTGATGAAAGATGTCAGAGAGCAAGTGTGGTGGGGCCAACAGAAAGTCTACCTCAGATAACCTTTCTTTACTACTCTGCTAGAGGAGAAAAGAAGCACAGTACATCCAACAATACATCCAACTTTTAAGCAGATGGAGTGAATGTAGGCAGATAGGCTACAACATTTGGGAACCCAGGAAGAAAATTTCTGTCTAAGAAATCTAAGGCTGCAGCGCGCATATTCTTACATAACTGGAACTTCAAAAGTGTAGAAATGTTGCATGGTCTAACAGATCTTTATTTCTTCAGCATGGATCCATAGATCCAACATGTCTTGTGTCAGTTGCTGGTGGTGTATGGTGTGGCGAACGCCTTTTTCACATATTTTGGACCACTTATTACCAGTTAGCATTTTGAATGCTAGAGCCTAGCTGAGTACTGTTTGCTGACCATGGACATCAAATGGCCAGTTTACCATCTTCTAATGGCTGCTTTTAGGAGGATAATGCACCTTGTCACAAGGAAAAAGTTGTCTTAAAGTGATTTCATGAACATGACAATGAATTCATTGAAATGCAGTGGTCCCATTAGTCACCAGATTTTAGTACAATAGAACACCTTTGGGACAAGGTAGGTACATGATTCAGTATTGAGATAAAGGGAGTCCTATTCATGTTAGTTTGGTGTTTGAAATAAAATGCTTGGTAAATGTATGTAACTAAAGTGATCTTATACTATGACTTCAACGACACAACTGAGGAATAAAATATGACTCTATAAAAGTCCTATATGGATGCATTCTTTTCTGCTATGTTTGACAGAAAACAGTCATTTGGACATTTTTCTGTGCTTACAATCTGCCACAGTAGCAGAAGGTATTACAGTTTGCTGGGTGCTCACACAACAGTTTTAAACCTCCATATTGCATGCCTGTAAACAGTGCTCATTCAGCAGTCCATCTTTGCTTACAGCTGCTGCCGTTTTGGTTTTGACTGCTCCCACACTTTTTTTTTTGTCATTTTGTGTGCCTGTGAAATTTGTCAATTTTTGAGAGTAAAGATGTGAGGCCAGATTTCTAAGTGTTCTGTCAGAATTTCTCTGTTATGCATTTTGGGTGTCATCTAAAAATCGAAGCACATGGCCAAGATTAATTCCAAAATTTTAACAATTGTCATGAGCAAACTTGACTTAAAGTCACATCCCAGTACCAAATATGTTCATGTTCATTGCTAAGACTAACAAGTCCCCAAGCCTGATGCCACCAGCCTTGTCCCTGTGTCCCCAGTGTCCTCTCAAACCAGAAATCACGACAGAATGTGAAAGCCCTTAGCTGTGTCAGCCCCACTGTTGGAGGTTGGATGTAGCAGGCAAGGGAACATTATCCTTTTACAGAATTGTATTGATTTATGGAGTTCATAATCTGCAGTGGCACACAAGGGGGAGACGTGGCTCATTCCAGCTTTCTGAGACTTATACTTTAATGAAGTCATTTATCTCTGATCTAAGGCTCTCCTATCACGCTATCCATCCATCCACACACACACATACACACACTTGTACACAGACAAGCAGCACCCTCTTGTCCCCTGATTACATATCAGGCCCAGACAGTACAATTGCAATAATAAGGGCACAGATGACCCCATGCTTTTTGATTCCTGCTATCTAAGTTTACCTTATCAAAGGTATTTTCCATTTATATTAAGATTAACCTGTTTTGTCACAGCAGGATAAGCATGTCATGACAGGATATATGTTTAAACAGCTAATAAATACTAGTAGATAGTACAAGTTTGTTACTACACAAGTTATCTATTACCATTTGCCACTACTGGCAATAAATTCACCTTGCACAAAGGGAGATTTCACTGTGCAGTCAAACGTTCTTGTTCATACAGGACTGGGCAAGGATACAGCATGGATAGGGCACAGCGATTTATTTATCTGGGTTACCTCATCTTTTTACCATATTCTTCATTCCACACTTTGTGCTCTATCTGGTGCCCCAGGTACTCCCAGTCCAAGAAGCTTTTGTGCGATAAAGAAAAGGATGAATTTGGTAAATCTCACTCACATATCTTGTAAACCTCTGGCACCCACTGTATCCTGCAAATCATGAATAATGCATGCAGTTCTAAGCTTCCCATCTTGTTCGCATATGACCTATAGCCAAACTGATTATGCAGATTTAGGGAAATAAATAAATAATCAAATGTTATAAATGGTCACCCGGGGCATGGGAGACTACTGTGCATTTATCAGTCTGTGGGGAACAGAATTAAAGCAGTATTTCTTCCTGTTATTTCTTTTTTTTTCTTCAGTAGAAGTGATTGGCCTGAATTAACAGGCTAATGTGGTAGCTGTTGTTTGCACAGCCATTTAAAATGTAATTATTTTCAGCCTGGCGGACTGGCGATGGCAGCTGAGGCCTGCAGCTCATGGATTAGCTTGCCTCAATAAAGCTTCAGATGCAGTCGTGCTGGTTCAGTCTGTATCTGAGAACAGAAAACACACGTGCACACACACACAGAGACACACACACAAACATACAAACACATAGTACACACACACAAACACTGTATGCACAGCTTAGCATCTTAGTGTGCAATCACACCTACAGTTGGTTTTGTTTATTCTGAACCATACATAACTGCAATCTTGTTAGGTTCAAATTGTCCACATACAAGCACACCAGGCCTGTAAACAAAAGCCACATGACCCCCAAAACAACCATAAACAATATTTGTTCAGATTTTTGTGCTGCTTCCTCATGTTCATACTGCAATGTTTCATGAATCAACAGTTTTGATATTAATAATTGAGAAAATGATTGTGTGCAATGTGGCGTTTAAGTTCCCTTAAGTTTCATGTGTTTTAACATCAAGACCTAAAGAGATAGATAGAAAAAAACAGAGAATGAAAAATGATCTTATATCTGGAAACATGGCTCCAAGTGACTGAAAATATTACTCTGTGAATGTATGATGAGATAATTGAAAAAAGTCCTACCTGACCCCCTCAAAGTCTACAATAACATAAGCAATTTATTCACAATTTTACCATCATACTATAAATAGCTTCCATGTCAAAGGCCCTGGAAGTACATAGGGATCTCTCAGAATTTCCTGCTTCCTAATTCTTATTTCTTTCAGACATTTTCCAGACTAATGTTGACTGTCACACTGCTTGAAATACTGCGAAGATACATTGTACATCACATTTCAGCACCAAACAGCAGATAGACAAAGTGAGCAGGTGAAGGTGAGCTTTTGTGGAGCTAAAGAACCAGATGTTTTGGCCAGGGGTTTGATGGAGACCAAAACAGCTGGTAAAAAGTGTGAATTTTGGGCTTACCCTCCTCAGGATGGCAGAAAAATGAGTTGTAATGTTGGTCCAACTACATACATCCCTTAACTGGCCCCAAAGAGAGGCATGCTAACAAATAAACAACTCAGAGATATGTTTGTTTTACAAAGCTAACCCAGCTCCAGATCTCCACAGTCCTGCATACATCCAGGATATCTGTCAAATGGCACCTTTTTTTCTTCTCTTTTCAACACTATTTTCCCTGTGCATGTACAGGGCAAACTTTGGGTTAGAGTTCATGCTTGTTTGGGTACAAGAATATGCAACAGTTGGTTTTCCTGCCAGATTCGGGTGTTTTTGTGTATTTCGTTCTTATTATGTGTCACTGTATATTTAGTCATGTAATTTAGGGTATACATGTCTCAATATTTACTTCTGTTTGGGTTTGGGCAATTTCCGCCTGAAATTTCTACTGAGATTTACAGAAAGTAAATTGAATGCTGTTCTTGAACTGTTTGGAGTACATGCATGGTTGGGGTCTCATTTGAAAGCTGACAACCTGAATTTTCACCCAGTGCAGTCAGAATTACTCTAGGTGCTACTGGCACAGAGTATTTCATGTTGGCACACACTGAATTAGGATGAATTTTTTTCTCGCCTACATTTTTTCCCTAATAAAACACCTGAAAATCAGTGTGGCAGCACTGTAAGAGCTTGAAAACACAATATTGCAAAAGCCTGGGGTCTTACATAGTTCAGGTCAAAATTTCAGAGCAATACTACAAGAAATGAGTGTTTCACACATGTATTTGTACTGATATGCTCCGCCCCTGTCAATGTTGGATACACTCTTTATACACTGTGCACACTCTTTACAGAATGGTATAAATTCATTTTCACTTCATTTTCACATTATTTTCATTCCAAAAACTCATAAAGAACTCAAAAAATCATTTCAGATAGGCTTCAGTGTCGATCACACACACAGATTGAGAGGAATACAGAGAAACAGCAGGTGGAGCCCGGAGCTCACGAATGAAATATCATATAAAGCCGCTGGCAGAGGCGGGATTTATAGTCAAGCCATTCAGCAAGCTCATTGGCTACCAGGCCTGTCAATCTAACGTTTCCTCCGGCGTGATTTGCTGAGAAACAAGTCAATCAAGTGATGTAATCGATATCTGTCAGACTCGGCCATGGTTGGCTATATCGCCGAAGTAGGCGGAAACGAGTCACCTGATTGGTTGAAGTCCGGTTTGAAGCGGTCGAGAAGCGTTCAGTATCCATTTTGAATCGCGAACAAAGAAAATAGGAGTTATAATAGAAAGATGCAGTGAATATGAAACGCACAGCGCCACCACGCGCCGCGTGCACGCGCACGGAGCCGATCGTTTTCTGGATTTTTTTACCTATTTCGAGACATGTTTTGGCCAAAGTATTATACTGGATTGTTTCCTCTGGATGGCTAAGCTTGGGTTCTGGCCAGTTTTTGTGGATTATCTTCTTTTATGACCAGAAACGAGCGTCCAAACTGCGTCGACAGGTGAGCTGTGCACGTTTACATGACTTGTTTGTTGGATAAATGTGTTTATATTACCCGCTGTGGTAATCACATCTGAAAGTGGTTTATACCGGCGGATTCATGAGAATCTCAGCTTTCTATGTGTGTATAGTGTTTGTATAATCGTGTTTGCAGTGTCCTTCTATTTCAAAAAAAGCGTATACCGATAAAAAAACGGCCCGCCCGCGGGCCGCCGTACTTTAACGGGTTTCTTCAGGATAGTCTTCAGCTTAAATTGTTCACATTAGCTAAAGGCATGAGAGGTATATATCTTTTAGGGATCCAAGTGGTCGTTTAGGTTGTTTCAAAGAACAGCCAAACATGAGTTTACATTTTCTTCAACTATGATGCACAAAAGCTGCTGACATATGGATTGCTGCCCATTTTTTAGATTGTGTTGTTGATTCTTGTCTGTTTGTGGATGTGAAATATCTCTCTGTAAAAGACTTGCTGTAGTCAAATGTAGATGATTGTTTGTGTTAAATTATTATGCAGGTGGTTCCTAGGTGGCAACTGCAGGGTGCTGTGTTCATTTCAATTTTTGTTAATATTTGTAATTTACTGGCAGTTGAATCAAGTTGAGAATTATTGTACACTTCCAATATGTTGTCGTCGGAATTGTTCCTTTTCAGTGATTTTGAGTTTTTACAACAAATTTGTCTCTTTTTTCTCATTATTTTGTTTGTTTGTTTGAATAAGTCATTGGTTTGGCTTAACTTGTTAATTTTTTTGTGTTGTTTTTTTGTAGTCCACCAAAACTTAATAAAGATGTGTTCTCTTGGCGCTTGTATTAAAAGCTGAGAAGGCATGAATGTAATTTTTTTCCAGATGTTTAGGTATAACATACCAATACAAATTTGCTCTTGACAGACAGAAAGTCAGCCATTGGCTGTCTTAGTTTAATCCAAATAGCTTTCTGCTATGCTAAAAGCTACAAATGCAACAACTTTCCAATAAATTGCTGCAAACAGCTGCTTGGGAACACATTCATGCAGCTTTCCTGAAAGCAAACCAGCAGAAAAACCCTTTGTCAAATAGCTAGCTGGCCCAAGAGCAGCTTGGCCAAGTGACAACACTGTTGGACTGGGCTTGTACAACATAGCCAACCAGGTAATCACTATTCCAAACATATTCCTTCACATAATTTGCTGTGTGGGAATATTTGAATCAGAGCTGGACCAAATTCTTATTCCTGGAAAATAACAAGGGCTGTAATACACATGTAATGTGTATTAGGACTTTTCCTCTGCTATGAGTGAGACTGTATGATGGTAAACCGTCAGTTCACCTTTACATCCATCCGAGATTTTGTGAAACAACAAGAACATCTTTTCACATCCACTAAAAAAAGAAAGTAATCTTTAGAACTATATGCACGCCATAGGCGTCAGTTTAGGGGGGGACGGTGGGGATGTGTGTCCCCCACTTTTTGTCAGGGGTCATTTTGTCTCCAACACATTCAAATTCTTCACATGTAAGCCGTTGTAAACCCAGTTATTTTCAGTAGTATAGAAAATTCCGATGCTTCTGAACGCACCATCCACACTCGGCCGAGAGTTGCACAGACATGCAGCACACCTTCGTGAGGTTAAAAAAAAAACGTGCTAATGCTAGATTTGCGCCCGTGCCAAGTGGAAGCTCCGACCAGAGGCGTGCAGGGTCAAAATTTCGGCCCGGGAGAATTAGTACTATAGCGGCCCACAGATCCCTCTACTTGTATGTACCGATAGCTCAACAGGATGAGCCTCTGCCTTTGGTGCTGTGGTTGTGAATTCGAGTCCAGCTTGTGGCATTTTGCCGCCGTTCTTCGACATTTTCTCAAAGTGCTGTCTTACCAACGACACGGAAGCATATGAGAAAAGCAGGCGTGCCGCACCAATGCTAAACTTTGATCTCAAGTAGAGGGCCACAAAATATCGTCCCACGGGCCGCAGTTGGCCCGCGAGTTTGAGACCCATGATTTAAAGCATTATTATTATTATTATTATTATTAACAATAAAGCGGCCCACCGGGGATATCCCCGGTGTTCCCGATTACCCAGCACGCCACCCAGGGTGTGCATTTCCATCTGACAATGGCTGTGGTCTCCATCCCCCCCCCCACTTTTAAAAACAAACTGACGCCCTTGATGCACGCTGTGTCTTTTGGGATTCACCATGATCTATGTTGTTCTCTTCACCTTTTGTCTTTCCCCATCAGGACAAAATATGCTGTTTGTACAGTAACAGTTTGAAAATCGAATGATCTGATATCCGTGAAATAGCAAACAATGTCAGCCTGGCTCAGGAGACATCTCAGAACCTCTACCAGCAGATTGCAGTACGATTCACTGAGCACATTCATGCTCCCAAAGGGAAACCCCCTTATCCATGTTTCATATATATTATGGGAAAATCAATAAACCATCACAGCATCAGTGTTGACATATTGTCTAATTACCACAAATTATTGAGATTACTGATGATAACATTGTTTGCCAGCCCAACCAATTTGCTCAGGAAACTTGCTGTACAGTATGTAAGTTTGTAGCAGGGAGTGATGATGGAAGGGGTGGAAAATCAGTAGAAGAATCTCCTCTAACATATGTATCCTGCTCAGTTAAGATGGTTTTCTTTCTATCAGGCATAATGTTGCATTTTCACTCAATTCGTACTACATTTCTGTAAAACAGAAAACTAAACCCTTGACCCAACAACCACCAGCAGATATCAGCTGTCATTCTATTACTTTACAAAATTCATATGTGTAAAACTGTACAATACAACACAGGCTGCTATTCATTGTAAGCACTGTAGTATTTACTGTCTGTTGAAGTAAAAACTAGGCTCAGCCTCATGCAAATGTCTGCTGAAACAAAGCAAGTGACAAACAATCGTGAACCAATCACATTCATCAGCTTTTTTAACAAGAACAATGGGGATCACCACCTAACACAGGCATGGGACCACAGCGGGAAAGTAGCTGCACCAGGGAAGAAGTATATAGTAGTAATAGTAACGGTAGTTTGAGCATGGTATGGCAGTTGTGTCGTAAATAAAAAAGCTGTCCAGTCAGAGTTTGTAAATTAAGTGCTGATTACAATCTCTTGAAGAGGCCAGAGAAGGTTGTTTCAGGCTCCCTGTACAAGTTTAATTTTGAAGGAAACACTCAATGAACTTTTGCATAGCTCCCTCCATATCTAAAAAGCTCCTGCACTGAAACACAACAACACCTTGACAAAAAGCACAAATCCACCAAAAAGCCTTAAACTAACCAGGGAGAGGAGGCAGAATTAATACACTGTATAATGAATATCTGGGCATATTTGGAATGGATTATTAACACTAACACAACTGTGAAACAACAGAACCATCATCTCCACCTTCCAGTAGTTTTACCTAACACAATTGGACAGTGATGTAAAATATAGGTACTACTATAGGTGCTTCAACATAGCGTCAGCAGCAATTATTTCATAGACTGAATTGGATATATTTGGCAAAAACAAAGTTAATTATGTGCTTGCAGCAGGATAATGCATTACAAGCTTCAGATATGATGAAACATCATGAAAAAACATGTATTTCCTTTGTAATGCCAAGTCCGTCATAAAAGATAACCTCAGGTGACAAAACCACTCCTGCTGCTGCATGATGAAAGCTTGGATTCCATGTAGACTCATGAGCCATTCACACCTTCTGACCCAGCTTTGGTGGCGAGCCTGTACTAGCTGATACAGGAGGACCTCTGGTCTCTTTAAGTAACCAACTCAGCAGGGATACTCTTGCTCCTTGGCAAGACAAGGAGTCTGCTCTTAATGTTTAAAGATATGGGAGAGCAGTTTTTTTTAGCGCTCATTTGCACCCAGTGGAGGGATGGAGTGCGTGCTGTGAGGGAAATTAAACTGCCATTCGTGTGTGTGAGAGAGCCTTCTAAGTCCATCATGGATGAAGGAATATCTAATTCTATCTCTCTAAGATAAGAAGCTTCTGAGTCTCTCCATCTCCAATCTGTAGATGAGCTCAAGAAAGGAAATGTATACTCCAAAGCAGCAAAAAGTAATATCCTGTCCGAAGGTACAACAGAGCAAGAGATGGGAGTCAAAATCACCTTCTTCTCTCTACTCCACAGATATTAGTATTCTCTTTTATTGCCATTTGCTCAGGTTCTGTTTGTTCCTGTCTTTGGTCCCTACTAACCTTCTTTTTCATTTGTTTCCAGATAACTGTGTGGGACTTCATATAATATCCATTCTGAGCAAAATTAAGTTAGCTTTATAAATGAAGTGTACATTGTTAATATAATGCCAATCTTGTTGAATCGTCATAGTGATTACTGTGTTGGCTAATTTGGGTTTAGTAGATGTCAAGCTGCAGCAGGCAATGTGCAAGATAGGACAGAATGTCAACAGGAATACATGAGCCCACACAGAGAGATATTAACTTTGACCAAAAAGTTCTACCTTCTATAAATGGATGCAATCGTTTCAGAAAAGGAAATGTTAATTACATTCTAATAAATAATAATATACTACTTAATCTGAGGGGAGTGACTCAGTGGTGAGCACTGTGGCCCTGCAGCTAGAAGATCCCCGATTCGTGTTCCTGCCTGGGGCTGGGATCTTTCTAGATGAAGTTTGCATGCTCTCCCTCTACATATGTGGGTTTTCTCCAGGTTTGCAAGCTTACTCTCACAGTCCAAAAACATGCTGAGGTTAATTAATGATTCTGAATTGTCTGTAGGTGTGAATGCGAGTGTGATTGTTTGTCTCTATGTGAATCCCTGTGATAGACTGGTGACCTGTCCAGGGTGTCCCCAACCTTCATCCTAAATCAGCTGGGATAGACTAAAGCCCCCCCCCCCAATCCCAATGAGGTTTAAGCGGTGTATAGATAATGGATGGATGAATAGATGCTTAATCTGACTACAAAGTTTTTAAAAAAAGTACCTTTTAATTTTAGGATTAGTGAGGCACAGCACTTTGCTTGCAGTTCATGAGTGATTTCCAGAATCCCTGATTGATATGATTTCACAATCAAGCCTACACCCAAGTTGTTGCCACATAAATTATGAGAACTGCACTGCCACAGCTTCACCCTTTGTGTTTGTTGTTGGTGGAACAATCCTCCTGACACCATGTGGCTATGTGCCGGAACCTCCAGTGGAACTGCTTAATGACCACCAGCACATGACTGCAGTTGCACTGAGCAGCTCCCAGTGGCAAATGAGAAGAGCTCTAATCTCTGCATGTATAGTAGCTGTGAAACCCAGCAACAGAGGTTAATAGTATTTTTCCTGCAGCCCACACTGAGAGCTTGAGTGGTGTTAGTAATTACACATGGTGCCGGTACGCACCGACACAGACCCAGAAACACACATGCATTTAGATACAAAGATGCATTGCATCACAGTAAACTACATACATAAACACTCGGTGAAACTTTCTCTGAACATACATCTGTTGTCCTACACATACACACACACAGCCATGGTGGCCAATCACACACAGCTTCTAACACAGAGCTGCAGGATTTTCCCTTGGTGAATACCTAGACACACAACCAGACTGTCTCGCAGACACAAACAGATTCGCACTAACTGACACACTGCTGGATGCAGCGATTAATCTGAGTGTGTATTGATTTGCTGTCGCTCATGGTGGAGATGCGATGTGTAAATTGGCTGCTTGTCACTGTTATGAGACATTAGCCTGCTGGTCAAGAGATATGCTGCCGTGCCAGATAATGTAATAGCCAAATACACACCAGTTGGCCACACACAGAAAGAGTGGTCTACCACATGTTGTCAACTGATGAAATTATATGTTATCCTACAATATATTCGGGATTATGAATGATCTATAAGAGTTTATAACATGTTCCATTTAATGTAGGAGGTATGTCGCTGCCACTGATACTATATTATGTACATCATTGCATTGTAGATGCAATGTTACACCAAGTTGTTGGAGGCAGTGTGTGTCAGAGAGTATGTATGTGTAGATTGTCAGCCTTTAAGGTCATCAGAGCAACCTCAACAACTTGACTTCTCTCTGAGATTCTGGAAGACTTGTCCTGGGTTGTCAATGACCTATTATGCATGTAAGTTGGGGTGACTGCACAGTATACACCTGGAGCTGTCCATCAGCCAGTTAAAACTGAAGAAGAATCTTGGATGAGAACTGAAATATCTTCAAGAACCTGAAGGAGAAGTCTTGTTGTGTTTTACTGAAGCTGTGTAGGAGGGTCTAAATCACAGTCATGCACATTAGTTCTTATCAATATTAAAGACCAACAGACTGTTTTAATCCTTAGTATCTGTCTTACTAAGTTGTTTTGGTAAATATGATAGGATCATTAACATGTTGAAAATTCCACTTTGTGTTCAACTTCTTCTTTTACAAAGATGACCTCATATTGTCTTGAATCACTTTTTGATATGATGAAAAACTACTTGAATCAGTGACTGTAAGCTGCCCAGTTTCTAAGGCAGCAAATCAACCTCAAACCATAAAATTTCAATCCCAGTGCTTCACAGCTGGTGTAAGGTTCTTCTCCTGAAAAGCTGTCTTTGGTCTGTGCCAAACATTTCTGTTATTGCTCTGGTCAGACAAGTCTATTTTCGCTGCATTTGTCCAGAGCACATTATTTCAAAAAGCTGCTCTGTGTCTGTGTGTTCATTCACTGGAGTTTTGCTTTAATGCTCTTTTTGGAAAGGCTTTTTCCTGGCACTTCTTCCATGCAGGTCAAAGATGGAGCATTTTGACACAGACAGTTTTTCTTTTGGAGACTCATTTTGCATTAAACACTCTGCTCTTGGGCTATATTTGCTAGGGCAACACTGGAGTGCATTTGGAATCTGTATCAATTGCAGATGATTTTACTTAGAGTGGGATGATTTATTTCTAAAATATGGATACAATCTCATAAGTATCCATATTTTTTCTGAAGGCCTTAGAAAGCTCACTAAATCTTGTCATGATGATGTCAGAGGTTGAAATAGGACAGATTCCACCTCCTTAAAGAAGTTGAAAACATGGACAACAACCTCTTTTTGGAACTTTAGGGTTCTGAAGCTGTGAACATAAATTGGTACAAAATATTGATTTTGTTTGTCATTTGTTTTTGAGTGAATTACCTTTATTGCTGATCTAGATTGGATCCATGCTGGGTTGTGATTGGGTAACTGGATGGTCAGCAGCAAGGGGAACATTCAGTGATCAGTGGTCTGAACATGGATTAAGCATAACCATTCAACAGATACACAAAAAAGCAACAGCATGTAAGGGAGAATGTTTTAGTTCCCATGGTGTTTACTATGTGTGCTTGGTTAGGTCATTTACACAACAGGTGTGTCAGGATTAGTGAAATACACTGCTCAAAAAAATTAAAGGAACACTTTGAAAAAACATCATATTTCAATGCGGGGGGAAAACAAACTGGAAATTTACATTGATATGGACTGGTTAATGTGTTAGGAATGAAAAGATGCCACATTGTTTGTTGGAAATGAAAATTATCAACCCCCAAGAGGGCTAAATTCAAGACATTCCAAAATCAAAGTGAAAAACTGATGTGGCAGACTGATCCATTTTCTGAAATTCGTTGGCAGTAACTCAAACCGGTATTCAGTAGTTTGCATGACTTCCATATGCTTGTATGCAGCCTGACAATATCGGGACAAGCTCCGAATGAGACGATGGATGGTGTCCTGGGGTATCTCCTCCCAGAACTGGACCAGGGCATCACTGAGCTCCTGGACAGTCTGAGGAGCAACCTGGTGGTGTCTGATGGAACAAAACATAATGTTCCAAAGGTGTTCTATTGGATTTAGGTCAGGTAAGTATTGGGGCCAGTCAATGCTGTCAATTCCTTCATCCTCCAGGAAGTGCCTGCATCCTTTTGCCACATGAGGCCAGGCATTGTGCACCACAAGGAACCCAGGACCATTGCACCAGTGTAGGGTCTGACAATGGATCCAAGGATTTCATCCTGATACCTAATGGCAGTCAGAGTGCCGTTGTCTAGCCTGTAGAGGTCTGTGCGTCCCTCCATGGATATGCCTCCTCAGACCATCACTGACTCACCGGTCAGTGCTAAACCATGTTACAAGCAGCATAACATTCTCCATGGCTTCTCCAGACCTTTCCATGTCTGTGACATGTGCTCACGATGAGCCTGCTCTTATGTGTGAAAAGCACAGGGCACCATTGGCAGAACTGCCAATTCCTCTGTTCTATGGCAAATGCTAATCAAGCTCCACGGTGCCGGTCAGTGAGCACAGGACCCACTACAGGATGTCAGGCCCTCAGACCACTCTCCTTACATCTCTTTCTGATTGTTTGGTAAGAGACATTCACACCAGTGGTCTGCTAGAGGCCATTTTGTGGGGCTCTGGCAGTGCTCATCCTGGTCCTCCTTGCACAAAGGAGCAGATAGCTGTCCTGCTGATGGGTTGAGGACCTTCTGCAGCCCTGTCCAGCTCTCCTCGAGTAACTGCCTGTCTCCTGGAATCTCCTCCATGCTCTTGAGACTGTGCTGGGCAACACAGCAAACCTTCTGGTAATGGCACGGATTGATGTGTCATTGTGGAGGAGTTGGACTGTGTCTTCAACCTCTGTAGGGTCCAGGTATCGCCTCATGCTACCAGTAGTGACAGTGACCCTAGCCAAATGCAAAACTATTGAAAAACAGTCAGAAAACACAAGAAGGGAATAAAATGTCAGTGGTCTTCATGTGTAAAACCAATCCTGTTTTGAGGGGTGTCTCATTGTTACCCCTCTAGTGCACCTGTTGTTAATTTTATGAACACCAAAGCAGCTGAAACTGACTAAAAAGCCCCTCAGTTACTTACTTGACCAGATCAGTATCCCACATGTTTGACTGATTTGATGCAATACTTAGATTAAAAAGTGTTCCTTTAACTTTTTTGAGCAGTGTATTTTCAAACATGGATTTAGACTGGGACAGCCCATGCTTCTGGTGTGCGATTGAAGTACCAATTAGATTTGGAACACTTGGGCCCAGTGCTCTACTAGATATAAAACTCCCTGCATACAGTCTGGCTTCTCTCTCTTCCCCTGTCCCCCTGAATGCACCTACATCCTTTTTTATGTTGTTTAGCCTTATGTTTTCTCTGCTGCTCCACAGCACTGCGATCACACTATGGCTAAACACTACTAATGTCACCAACACCTGGAGATTAACTTTCGGGTTGCCTTTATGGTGTTTATAATGAACCTAGGTTTATTGGCAATTTGCCTCCCTTCCCATTTTTGTCATGACTTATAGTGTGTTTTGCAGCTCTCTTGGGTATCTGTTAACTACTTACAAGTTCCCTTTGTTTTATTTTAGAGTCAAAATTTTGTCATCTGTTTGGTGGATTGTGGTTTAACTACAAGTATCCCATGTTGTGGTTATGTTAGCCTGGCTGTAGATGTTCCTTGAGGTTAGGCTTTTTGATCTGAGGAGTAGTGCCAGTTGGGGTGTACATGGATTTTTGGAAAGCATTTGGTGGCGTTTTGTTGTTCATTAGCCTGCATAGTGACTAAGAGAAAGGGGACAATTAATTTTGCCAGGCAGAGCAGGCTTTAGGGAAAGGTTGATGATCTATGTGGAAGTTTGTGCATGGCTTTGGGTTTTAAAGGTTTGCTGTATTTTGGATTGGAAGGTGAGGCTAGTTGTTGTGTGTCGGTAGGCCAGGTGACAGATGTTGGTTCCCCTGCACACGGAACTCATAAAGCATTGAGTATTGGTAGAGTAGTGGTCAGTGTGGATGAAGCTTTGTTGGGGAGCACATTCCTGACTTTGGGAGGGTTGATTGTTCAGTTAGCTCACAGAAAAATTTAAATGGCTCAAATATCAAAGCAAGTTTATTAATAGAATATCAAAAGGGGGGAAATCATTGTAATGTGCACAATACAACAAAATGTAATTGCTATTTGCTATATTAAGACACATATACAAAGCAATGTAAGAGGTTGCAGTTGCATGAAAGTTGATGTTGACAAATAGGTGCAACTATTGCACAAGTTTCAATGAAAACTATTGTCCACTAGGAATTCAGTATACAAACAGCCCTGGGGGTGACACTCCAGTCCTCTATTCCCAACCCTCTGGACATTTACTGCATGTCATCCCTCGCCTTTCCTTTCTGCTATCCAACAAAGACACAGTGCCTAAAAATAGTTTTAAAAAGGTGTCCCAGAAAATAAACTGTCTTTGTGGCTCATGCTCCAAGTTTTAATGGTTTCTTAGTGCCTGCCAGAGGGCACCAGGCAAGCTAGTGGTGACCAGGATGTGCATAGTCTTTAAGAATGCTTGTGAATATTCTGAGGTAGCAGGAGTTGAACATGTTGTCTGGGTAGTGCTTATGATTTTCTGCTATTCCGTTCTGGTGTTAACCCGTTAAGCTTCAGTGTACTGCCGGCGGTACACCTACTAATTTGCATAGGAATTTCAAGAATGTCCGACGGCTGCAAACGCGCTTATACAAACACTATACGCCGATGGAAAGCTTAGATTCTCATGAATCCGCCGGTATAAACCACTTTCAGATGCAATTACCACAGCGGGTGAGAAAAACACATTTGTCCGACAAAAACGAATATTCATCCATCCGTTCTCTATACACGGCTTCAACGCACACAGCGTGACTCACATTTCCGGGTTCATTATTACACACAAAAAGAAAGATTCCACAAAAAACGGCCATAATCCAACCTTTTACATCCAGATGACACAAGCCAGTAAACTATTTTGTCCAAAACATGTCCTGAAGTCGGTATAAAATCCCCAAATCGGTCGTTTTCAAGGAAATGCACCTCACGATGCCCGTCCAATATTCCCCGTATTTTTCGTAATTTTTTTTAATTTAAAAATAGAATATTAGCGATTTTTTGTACTGAAAACGGCTGGCATTGACTGAAGCTTAAAGGGTTAATGACCCTCTAAAAAGTTCTCCTGTCTGAAGCTTAGCAACCACCATACAACATTAAGATACATTATCCTGGTATGCTCTCAATGGAGGAGGAGCCACCACCATCTCTTCTTCCATATTTTTTTCCTGAACACTTTGAAAGTGTAGTTGCTACTGTGCCTTCTTAACAACTTGGTGTTTGCAGACAAGAAGAAGTCATCTGAGATGCAAGAAATTTAATGTGTGAATCTTGTCCTCTCCTATTCCTACTAAAGTCAGTGATCATTTTCTTTGTTTTTATGGTGTTCAGTGTCAGGTTGTTTACTGTACACAAGACTGTTAATCTCTGGACCTTATCTCTGTAGACTGGTTCATCTTCTGAGATGAGTCCAACCACAGCACCAGCAGACCTAGAAGTACTTCCTCCTGGTTCCTCTGTGATATGTGTCAGGATTCCAGGGCTAATTTTTAACAACAACAGCTTCTCCTGATACAAATAGAATATAATTAAGGCTAACAGAAATTGAATGTATAAGTTCAAATTGAGATGGAGATTATTTACCAGCCAACAGAAAAAGCTATGGTAGATCGACAGAAATATTAACTGTCTCTGTGCAAAGATGACAACTGTGCTATGCATCTCTTCAGTTTTGATCATTTTAGCTGTTGCTGCAATTTAATGAAAGGGACCCTTTTGGTGTTGTCGATGTGTTGCCAAAGTGATGTCCTGACCTGATGCTGATTGCACTATAATGCCACAGTGTATTCTCATAGAAACGTGCAGAAAATGCAATGCCAAATACAATCGGCCTTGCTTATAGCTTATGAGCTTATATCAGAGGTGCAACAAGTCCTCCAATTCTTACGACCACATAGGTCGTATGTAACGTGCATGAGAGCGCATTTACGTTAGCGCCCCTATGGGGAAAAGGAACGCATTACGAGATTTAATTCGTGAAACGGCTTTTCCCTCGCGAAATGGCTTTTTCCTCACTTTCCCAACACGGGTTTAGGGTTATGGTTATGGTTAGAGTTAGAGTTAGGGATAGGGATAGTGTTAGATAAAAGTTTGTTCATGGTGACGTTTCACCTGCGACACCGGAGTGTCGATATTTACTCAACCGCTAGAGGTCGCATAACGTCAAAACGTAACACTCGGTCGTAATACGGGCGTGTACAGACGACCTATGTGGGCGTTTTTTGTTTAAGGACAGGCTCCAGAGGTGTATTGCCTGGTCCTGGGAGTGGACAAATGGCAAAATGTATGTCAAATCTCTTAGAGATCTACCTAACTTTTACATGCTGGATAATTGTATTTGAGACTACTATTTCTGTTCACTTGTTTGTTGTGGTTGTTTTGGTGCCATTTTAGAATATGCTTCTCGGTCAAATGTAACATAATGAGAAACATGTCATCACTACTGACTACGCAGCCAAGCCGTTAGGGATAGTATGTGCTCTGCTCTTGCTTTCTCAGTTCAATGTGTATGACTCATGAGGGGTCTGATGTGACGGAACCTGAGGATGGCTTGTTGTACATTCATTGGAAAAATTCTGAGGCCCTGATTCACTTGAACAAGCTGTTGTTTCACTTGGTTGAGTTCAAGCGTAGGGAGCTGTCTGAACTGATATGGAGATACTCGTTTGTCTGGTGACAACCCTTTTTGCATTGTTTGGATCCAGCACAGCATTTATGTTGGAGACATGCATCAGATTAAACAACGGTACTATTATGTCACAAGAGAAGTTTAAAAACTTAGACTTTGAAAACACTTACCAGCTGAAAAATAACATTGCTGGGGCTTCATTGTCTAGTTGGGGAGTTTGGTGGAGACAAAAAGTCAAGGTTCTGTACAGAACTAAGAAAAGCTCATACAGACTTGTTTCCACTGGGTTTACTGTATAGATCAGGCAGGGTTTTCACATGCAGTAATTGTAAGTAGGTGTGATTTGTTCAAGGGACATTGGCAGGTACCTGTGTCTAAGCATGCACACTTGTTATACCATCTCTTAGCTATTCTTATACAGTGATGTCATTTGGTTGAAAAAGAATTCCAAGCTATGTTCCAGCACCTGATGCTTCTTGTTGTGTCAGGGTTAAAGGTTTGTTGTGTTTATCTTGGTAATTTAGTAATTCACAGCGACACTCGAAATTTTCCCCCGCAGTCCACTTGCATGCTATTTTAACAGCTGTGTGAGACGTGACCCACCATCAGTCTAGCAAAGAATGAGTTTACTATGATAACCATGATTTATCAGTACTGGCCAAACCCTCCAAACTAAGGCTATGACAGCTGATTAGCACCCACCGCCTACAAAAAAAGCAGAACTGAGGTAAAGTTTGTTTGGTCACCTGAATGTCATAAAGTAAAAAGTATCTGTTCTTCATCTGTTTTAACACCTGGTATTTTGCTCAAGGTAGAGATCAGCCAGGTGGAAGCTATTGCTGCCTTGCTGCAGATACAGTAGATGACCAGGGTGTAGTAAAGCAGTCATTTTTAGTCTTCATAAAAGTAGAACTGTTGCCAGGTTAACACCTCACTGACAAAGAGTGAAAAAGAACTGGCATTCATTTAGACTTTGCAACATTTTGACACAAATGTAGCCGCAAAATAAACACCACACAGAGTCTCAGATGTCCAAATCATACATTGAGGAGATGGGCTTTGTTATGACCTTGACAACAGGCATAATAACGGAGAAGACAACGTCACAGAAGTTGTATTTTCATGTGCCATTCTTGGGGGCTGCACAGTGGCTTGGCACTTAGCACTTTTGCCATGCAGCTAGACGATCCCTGGTTTGCGTCCCCGCCTCCTGAATCTTTCTGCATGGAGTTTTGTCCCACAGTGCAAAAACATGCTGAGGTTAATTGGCAATTCTAAATTGTCTGTAGGTGTGAATGTGAGTGTGATTGTTTGTCTCTATATGTAGTCCTGTGATAGACTGGTGACCTGTCCAGGGTGTCCCCTACCTTCTCCCTAAGTCAGCTGGGTGCATCTCTCCCTTTTGAATCAATGGACGCAATATGGGGTAAATGATACTCAGGTGATGTGATGTGTCAGTTCCTTTGTATCTTCACGTACTACAGGTAGAATGGGTAGGGAAATCCACAGATGAATTTGGTCATTTGTGATTTAAACTTAACTTGTAAAGATAAACAGTCATCAGAATCAGAATCAGAGTCCACACAAGGAATTTGACTTGGTGTATAGAGAGCAGTACCTAGCAACAACAACAGACAATAAAAGAATACATAAACAAATCTAATGCTGCTCTTCCAAATACTTTCTATAGCTGTACCTGTCCACGTCATCTGTCAATTTCACACATCCCATTCATTGTCTTTGTGAAACCCTCTGCGATGCATGGTGGTTCCGTGGTGGTGCATTTCGAGCTGCAATGCAATCTGGTGCGTCTCTGTGGAGCTGCCAGTAGCTGATTTGCATGAAGTAGACTTGACTTCTACTTTATGCAAATTCAGTGTGGTGAACAGAGGTCCAACGCACCACAAAACTTTCGTCAAACGTCTAAACTAGCCATTGTTGAATTAAAACGAAGACAGATTCATCAACTGCAAAGCTTGTTTCTTCCCATAAATGCTTTCAGAAATACTTTTTGCAGAAGTGTTTTCATTATATAAGAAAGTTTGTGACCGAGCCACCATGTTGGTTCAACACATCAGCCAGACTGCAGCTCAAGCCCTGTCATGTGACCACGTAGTGGCTCGCAGGTGACCCACCCACCAAGCAGGCAATTTTTCCATGTGAGAAAAGCAAATCCTGTGGACACAAACCATTACTTTCCTGACTCTAACCTCTGGGCTGATGTCCTCTCTTAAGTATAGATGCACCATACTCTTCTCCATGGCACTGATGTGAGAGGCCTGCCTGAAAATCCCTTGTTCGTCAAGTTTGCACCACAAACTGAGTATAAACAAGTTTAGTTAGTTCCAGCAGCTAAGACACAAAGTCGGCTAGCTAACTCCACGAACAACAGGAGCAACAAAGTAGTTAGGTGCTAAATTTCTGATTCTGCAGGGAGAACCAATTAGTGCTTTCCTTCTGGCCTATGCTATTATAATATTGTATAGCAAGGATTACATTCATTGTCATAAATACACCTCTTCCTGGCCTGGTTCTTCAACAACTGGACCAATGACAGAGCAGCACACTGAGGAAGCCTGTTCTAATTTGGCATGCATAGGTAGTGGGTAAACAACATATGTAGCTAAGCATAGGGCTACATAATGTTGCCAATGCACCTGTGCTGCTTTGAGTTTATGTTTTTCTATGGTTAGGTTATTTACTTGACTTTGCCACACCAGTAACTTCATGCCAGCTATGCTTCACACAGATACAGGGTCTTGCACGAAACTAATATCATCTCTTCCAGCCTGGCACCATAATCCTACAAAGATCACATATATGCATAAACACTCTTGAGGAGAGTAACCTCAAAACTCATGCTTTTATGTCCCTGATCTAACACATGTTCATGCAAGACATGTGGTACAAACAAAGGCAGAGCAAAGAAATACATATTCTCTCTGGTGCATACCCAACATGCATCCACCCAAGTGTGGACATGCACACACTGTCTTTAGTTCTTTTTAAAGCACTTTTTTTTAGGTTACATTGTGTGTATTAATAGTTTTATATGCTTCATCATGTTGATTTATGAGCCTGATCTTTTGATTTTCTGATGTATTTTCTTTCAACAGAGGGTGGTTCCCTGATTTTTAGTGAGACTGATTTAATAATCTAGTTGCACCCTTACAAGCTAACATCAATAAACATGCAAGGATAGATTAATCCATTCTTCTGAGTTACATCAACTTTCATTCAGTCTCTAGTGTAAGTGTCAAAAACATGTCTCAAAATACCACAAAGGTCTTAAAATGTCTTAAGTTGAATCAGATGAATCACATTCCAGTCATGTCTTTACTGTTCTCATAGTTGACACAAGTGACCCCGCTCATGCACACTGTGTTCAGTGGCACCACATCAGTATGGGTGCAAACTGCAAAAAAAGTCATCTTTATTTTGTAAAAACAAAACCAGCATTCTTCTATAACCACATTTCTTCTCTCTTTTCAGTCGAGGCCTTTGCAGACTCGATGTGACAGCTCCAAATTTTCCATCAGTTGAGTCATCTCCTAATCGCTCTTTATTGTCGTCTGCTTTGGCCTTTTTTTCCCTCTCTGAGGCTCATTTGAGAGGCTGATGGGAGGGAGATAATGAGGGCTAATGGTCTGTCGGAATGACTGAATGAATGTAGGAATACATGTCTGTCTAGATGGTGTCACCTTTCCACAGGGATAAAAATGTCTGTCATTTTATTGAAAAAAATATCATTTATGATTACATAGATTTTTTTGTTATTTGGTCTTGCAGTGAGATGTGGCTCTTTCCTGTTTTAGTCTGATGAAACTACTATAGAATGCAACACTATCCACTGTGTCAGTCTTTTCAGCTGCAAGTGACAGGACACACATTTGCTTGTCTTACCAAAAATGACACCTGAAAAGTAGCTATGTTCGATTCCAGTTTACTTTCTTATCAAAGACGTGTGTTTTTGTTGAGTGGATGATGGTGAGAGGTACAGAGATCAAAGAACAAGTGAAACTTGTAGACAGTAAAATGACAAAACACTGCAAGAGTTAGAAAAAGAACAACTGCAATGTCCATTATACTATACTGTTTATTCCTCATTTAGACAAAACCTATCTATAGTGTCCATCACACTGGGAGGCAGAGCTAGCATCTGGCAGCGTCAACAATTAATGTGTGAGAATAGTACAGCTCTCCATCAGCCTCCTGTAAATAGCTGACATGTGGAGAGCTCCTCAGCAGATGCGATACAAGAATTCATTAGTATCCCCTGTTCCTCATACTTGTCCCCAGAAAGCTATTATCTACCATGCTGAGCTGCAGGAGATCCAAAAAAAAAAAAACAAAAGAGAGAAAAAAAATCTGCTACCATTTCACAATGAGTGTGTCTGCCTCAATACACATTATGATCATTTTTGGGATCAAAACAACGACACTGTTTTGCTCCACAATTTCACTAATAAGCCAGAACTCATGTCTTGCAAGTCACGACATTCAGTAACAAAATGTGTTCACATTGTTTCGGTGGTGAGACTTTTGTTTTGATACTTCTCTGCATTGAGAACAGATACTGCAGAGTTAGTTCAGTTATTTGTATCCACACCTGACCTGTCTGGTGTGCATTAAAGAAAATGTGGTGTGTGCCTGTTTTGTCAACTACCTACAGCTGTTTTCTGCACAGTGTTTTTTGGCATGACAATATTTCATAGACCAAAGACGCTTAGGTCACAGGAAGGGAATTTATGTCCTGTATTATAAAGGTTGTCTGTATGTTTTGTGAGGACAGGCTTGTGTAAAGAATTCTTTCCCTGAGACAATAGATACTATATACAGTGATGGTTGAAAGTTAATGAACCTTTTAGAATTTTCTATATTTCTGAACAAACATAACCCAAAGTTTCATCACATTTTAATAGCTGTCTTTGACTTTGTTGTCTAGAATGTTAAAAAAAAAAAAACAACGTTTACATATCGAAGTGGAAACTGATTTTCTCAAAGTAATATCAGTTAAGCGAAGGCATAAAATGCAAACTAAGTGAATGCATATATATTCACTCCGTTTAATGCGACTCATTCATTCAACACAGTGCAATCAACTGGTGCTAGAAGTCCACAATTTCTGAAAGGGAAATATCTGATTGCAGTGAGTGGCTGTACACTAAAGACGCCCTTATCTGGAAGGTCCTGGTGATTCAGAGTTTCTGGTCATACTGACATTATGTAGTCAAAAGACCACTCCAAACATCTCTGTGAAAGGCTTATTGACAAGCAGAAGCCAGGGAATGGAAACTATCCATTCATTCTCTATACACCGCTTTATCCTCACTAGGGTCGCGGGGGGTGCTGGAGCCTATCCCAGCTGACTCGGGTGAAGGCAGGGGACACCCTGGACAGGTCGCCAGTCTAGAAAAATCAAAAGCCATTGAATATCCTTTAGACTACGTAAGTAAAGCAGTCATTAAGAAATGGAAGGCATATGGCACATTCTCAAAAACCAAGTGACCAGTAAAAGCAAAACACTGCTGAGGAAGGCCACCAAGACACTTATAAACATTCTCTCCATCTCAGCTACTAGCATTGCTGAGATAGGAGAGAATGTTCATTAAGTAATTGTTGCCCAGGTTCTTCTCCAGCTTTTTTGGAGAGTGGTAAAGAGAAAACCACTGCTACAAAAAGCTCCTATTAACTCTCAGTTGCTCACTGGAAGGCATGTGAGAGTCTTTGGGGTCAATAGCAAGATGGTTCATTGGTCCGATGAGACCAAAACTAAGTTTTTTGGATGTTAGACTAGAAACTATGTTATATTTGTGGTTGGACCGAAAAGGGATGTTCGCTCACAATCCTTGTACAACCTGACAATTTTGCAAAGAAGGATGGGGTAAAATGGTGGTGTCTGAATGTGCAGGCTGGCTGAGGTCTATCCACACAAACTCAGTGCTCTATTTGGAGCTAAAGGTACATTTGTGAATGCTGGCTTCAGGTGGGTGAATACTAACACAATTATTATTTTATATATTCAATTAGTTGATATGACTTAGTGAAATTTATTAGAAATACAAAAATATTGTATTTTAACAGGAAAGAGTCTCTTTTGTAAGTTCCTGTCAAAAAAGCCAAATTATACTTAACACGATTCACTGTTAAAAAGCAGTAAAATGGGACAACATCCAAGGGGCAGTGAATACTTTTTATAGATATAAAGTTGGTTACGAGACATGGCTAGTGACATGTTGTGTGTTGTTGTCTCACTCAAGAAACAAGTTTGATATGCAAAAAGCACACAAGCAGCTTAATTCACTCTGTAGTTTGTGACAGATACACGAGCAAGATGATCAGAAGTTTAGCAAAGTAAGAAAAATAAAAAAGAGGACTTAAGAAATAGTTTTCAACTGGGTGAGTTGTTGTCACCAAGTATTAGCCATATTTCAGAACTGATCAGGCATGTGAATAAAATGTGTCCTATGTCAGAACATTTTTGATAAAAGGTATTTCTATCTCCCAGTATGTGCATTACCTGTTCCAAAACGTCAAGTCACCTCAAACACTTGTAAGATTTTTTTAATGATATTGGGTAGTTGTTAAGTTGTTAAGTTGTTTTTCAAGTTTGCTGTTTCCATGTACGTTTTTAAATGCAAAATTTCAAAATGAACAAGAAGTACATGAACACATTATTATATAGACAATCTAATTTAAAGATTTTATGTCTGGATTTTGAAATGTCTGACTCGTACAGCCCCTGGTGGCAGAAATAAATGATACACTAACACGATAACCATTGTAAGGACTGGGATCATTTTCTCTACAAATATGTACAAGTAGTGCTTTAAAGAGCATCACAAATAAAAAAAAACAAATACCTGAAACAGTTGGTGACTCTGAGAGCTCAACACAGTGGGGCCAAAAACAAAAAATCGACTTGCTTCAGTAAGACAGCAAGTTAGCATTTCCTGTTACTTCAGTTTGTCTGTATAGTAACCAACCTAAAGCCTGAGCTTCTACTTTTGAAAAGATTGAGATGAATTTCTGAATATACAAATGCCTCGGTTGACAGTTATGGACAGTGATTGTGATCTCAGCTAGCCTTTTGATGCTGTTTATGCAGATTTTTCAACTGGTGCTTGGTTGTTAAACCAACACCCTTAAAGCTTTAAAATATCTGCTGACAAAGGTTCTTGCGGATGTCAAGAAGAAATTAACTGAACAAACTCAACGGGCTAAAAATAAATGTCCAAAGTTAAGGCTGAAGTAAACATACTGCCTGAATGATGCACACAAACACATTCTGAGGAAACTGAAGTTGTTTGCCAATGCAGCAGGGTGCCACCTGCTCAATTGCAAGACTGTCCATCACCTAGAAACAGCCAATCAAGCAGCTCGACTGTGACGAGGTGACACCCTGGGGGCTGCAGCAGCAGATGGAGGAGAACAGCCCTAAATAAACAGCACTGAAATGCACTCAGACACTCATCTACAGCAACATACTGTACATTTAGCAGCATGGCTGCATCCCACAGCTCCACTCTGATCCATCTGGGCTGTCAGCAGTGGACTGACTAGTGTAGCTGTGGATATACAGTAAAAAGAGACATGTGTCATACATCAGCTACATGTGTCAATCAAACATCATTCAACTTGAATGAGTCTGTATTTTAGAAATGATGCTACAGAACATCCCTGATGGAAAAACACTTGGACCTGATTCCACATAGCGGACTTTGTGCTTCAGGAGATATTAGAATTCTTGCCAGATGGTCAGTCAGGGAGCCTGTCAGTTCCACTGTCATTCCCTCAAACACTTTGGTTCAAGAATTCTAAAAATCTGTTAGCCAAATTTCCATGAAACTTGCTTTGTAAATTCATGATCCTGGGAGAATCATCCCAGTGGAATATAGATTGCTGAGCAGGTCTGCCAGGTTTTGAGCCAGGGACTCCTGTTTTAAAAAGATGATCAAACAGCAAATGCAAAGCAGCCACAAACAGCTACATAACAGCAGCAAAGAGATGTACAAAGACCACAAAGTGACAAACAAAAGGTAACAGATTGATGTAGAACCTCAAAGGGACGCAAGAAGACAAAACAGAAAGTGGTAAAATTGACAGGACATAAACAAAACAATAATAAAAGAAGAACATGAAGCACAAAAAAGTAGCAGACACCTACCATAACCTCAAAAAGACAAAAAACAGTAGCGACAGACATAAAATAACTACAATGACACGCAATACCACTATAAAGAGACACAAAATAGTCACAAAGAGTACTACAAAGATGAACAAAACATACACAAACACTCTAGACCAAAACAACAAACACAAAAGACAAATATAACCTCAAAGACAGACACAGGTTTTACAAAGACACAAAACAGCCACAGAGAGACCATAAACATTACAAAAAATAGCAGAAGTAAAAATGACACAAAAAACCACAACTAAGACAAACAACAGTCACAAAGAGACACAAAATCACTCAACCACAAAGACCACAAACAAAAGTAAAAACGGCCCCAGAGACTTAAAATGGTGACTAACATTAATCAAGCACAAAGAAATGACACAACAAAGTGAAAAAAGAATTCACAAATCATATGGGAGAAAAAGGAAAATGACAGAATGTTTTGGAAGGAAAATCCACATTAATGTCAAAGGTGTCGTTCAAAAAGACTGTCACACTGTATTTCAGCTTAAAATGAGTTTACTCAAGACATAGAATTGGTCATTTATGCACAGCGGCAGTCCTTAGTTCTGATGCTGCTCTGTACGGATACGGAAAGACCATTGCACATTAGAAAACAGGCACAATTTTAAAAGACTGCTTTTTAAAGGCAGACACATCTGAAAGGACAATTTTTTTTTCCATGTCGATTTCACGGATTGGTCATTTTGTAATTTATAACAGGATGCAACTTCACCGTGAGATTATGATAGCAAGGATCCCGCTCCATCAGGGTCCAGACTTCAGAATTCAGATTTTATTTAAAATACTGTACATTAGAGTAGGTATTGATATTTAGTTGTGCTTCAGGGCGGAACTAATGCTTTTTAAATTTCTGATTAAATAAAAAATGTTAATAAAAATGGATCAAATCAAATTGCACTGATCAGTCATAAAATTAGAAGTTGCAATTCTGATTTCATTGGTCTTTACTTTCCAATCTTACTAACAAGAAAACATGGCAGAAGCAATGAAAATCTCCTACAAAACACTTATTAAGGACTGATACTAACAAACAATAGCATAACAATGACATGAAGTATACTACAAAGACAAAGTCAGTGGAAGCAGCGGGTAAAAACAGTATGTTTATAGTCACATTGGAACTGAGAAATCAATTGCAATGCCAAGTGACTATGATGATCTGAAGTTGACTTTGGTTGAGGAACGTAAAGACAGGATGAGTACCAGTAAAGAAATAAAAGCCCGTAACAAAGGAAAAGCATGGCAGTTGCATTATACTGTAGTGACAGTCTTTATGGGGAAAATGTTGGAGAGATAATCAGATCAGCATCTAAGCAGTCAAGGTTGTGCTCATCTCCAGGTTCAGCTCCCCTCCCTCTATAAACATCATCTATGAGAGATCATGAAGTACAAACCTGCTATTAAACTACAATGAATGAAGATCTGGGGTCCATGATGCCTAGGTGGTTAGACTGTAAACAAATGAAAAGTGTTTGTCTCTATCAGTTACTAAAATGACAGAAATGATCATAATGCACACATGACCTGATTTAAATTTAGAATACAAGGTTTGGAACTGAGCCCTGACTGAATCTTTCAGGAGGTCAAAGATAACGGGATAGAAAAATGACTGTATAGTTTGGCATTGGAAACAAAGACTGGAACTGGAAAAGGAATTACCAGAAATCAGAAATGAAATGAGTATTTGAACGCATTGCATTGGCATTCTGCTGAATGATGGTCTTCTAATAGGAGATTTTACTTTTCTTGTGGTTGTTGGGGTTTTTATTGTTGTTTTTTGTTTTTTTGGGCTTTTTTGATTGACGACTCGGATTGGCAAAAAATGGTTCCACACCCAAAATTATGGTTGTAGAGAAGCATCTTGGTGTTTTATAAGTGGGGGTCTATTCTTAAATATTAAACAAGATATTTAGATGTCTATTATTTGGGTGTGTAATAAAGTCTGATATGTGCGGATTTTTTGCTCATTATTCTTTTCCAAAGCTAGATGCTGAAATTGGTTCCATTATAAACATCTGATTACTTTGATAAGTGCAATCTAAAGACCGAAATCTGTGTTTGCTTCATAAAGGGTCATAACTGTGATTCCAATGAAGAGAGAATGGTTGAAAATCTTTCGTCTCTTTATTCTAGAAAAAAAACAATCAGTGTGAGCAAAACACAGGCATCATAACTGATGTAGTTGTGCATGACTGTTCATTACTTCTAATGAGGAAATGCAGCACTATTTGAAATAGGTTTAATCTGTGTTTCAGCTCTGTTTCAGTCATGCCTTGCATGTGGTTTTCTATGTAAATCCAGTTGTTGTGTCACCTCTCCAGCTGACTCACCGCTGTCTTCCTCATCAAATCCTATAAACAAGGGAATCCAGGGATTAGTCCCAGCAAAATACACTAAGCTCATTTGATAATCACGGCTTCTCCCCAATCTCTGCTAATTAACAATGGATGTGACGAAATTAATCTACACAAATGGCTGTAAGTATCCATCTGTGTTATCAGCATCACATGAAGGGGTTTTGTTCCTGAATTTCATGGCCTTTGTGGCATGAAAGTGTTTTGATCTAATCCCAGCTCACTGATATGCAGGTGGCTGAATATTACCACAGTGCCCTTGAGATCATTCAAGAACCTTACTGTCAATTTTTGAGTGAAACTACTGTATGTCCACATTTTACCTCCCTACAGCCAAACGTTCAGTAGACATTGTTTTGTCAGAGGACATCCCATTGCTGTAATTAGCCTGTTTCAGCTGGCCACAGTGAGAGTCTGGTTCACTCAACAGCTCATATTATAAGTCAATCAGTGAAAACTGAGAGCATGAAGGGGAAGTAAACTGTGGTGTGCCAGTATTACTAACTCCGTAATGGAGTAGAGCCCTTCATGAGCTGTAATATCGTGTTGTAAGATTTGTTCTACTACTCAACGTGACCAGTCAAAGATCAGACGCTCTTACTCATTCATTCATTTATTGTTGCTGTTTTCAGTGGTGTAGAACAAACCTGAAGACATCAGAAGCAGGAAAAAGCACAAATGTAACTATGTATAAAGAAACTCATATTTTAGAACAATGAATGTAGCCACTGGTTGTCTTGATAACTGCTTTGGATTGTCTGGAGAACTAAACAAATTAGGTGTTTGTTTGTTTGTTTGCTTGCTTGCTTGCTTATTTTGGTCTTTTTTTACCTTCTTAAATGTCTCTCAGACCATTAGTTTTGTGAAGGGAGTATTGGTATACAGAAAAAACTCCTAATCAACTACTACCAATCTTCTTTGCTGTGGTGTGCTGGAGTGCAGGCATCAAACAGAAGGACACCAACAGACTGAATAAACTCATCAGGAAAGTCCAGTCTGTTGTTGGCTGTTTGTTGGTCACTCTGGAGAAGGTTGTGGAGCAGAGGATGCTGACCAAACTGCTGGCCATCATGGACAACACCTCCCATTCCCTCCATAAAACTGTGGACAATCTGAGGAGCAGCTTCAGCATCAGGCTGATACAACCCCGCTGCTCCAAGGAACTCTTCAGGAGGTCATTTCTCCCCACAGCAGTAAGACTTTTCAATGCGTCTGTATCTGACAGAAAAGACTTTATCATTTTACCTGCTGATGAAACCATTTTACAAACTTGACACTTTGCATTCTAAACATCATTCATTTAATCTGTAAACTTGTCTGCACCTACTTATGTCATTTGCATATCTAAGCACATTCTCATTTGCACATTCTGTTCATTTGCACATTTCTGTATCACTGTTATATAGTTTGTCATTTTTCTATATTATATTTTGGATATTTTTATCTTATTTGATCTTATTTTACTTTACTTTCACTTTATACCTGAATATTCTGTGTTGTCTTGTTCTTTGTTGAACATCCATGCTGCAGTACCAACTGAATTTCTCTCTGGAGATAAATAAAGTCATTCTAAGTCTAGGTCTAAACCAGGGGTCGGCAACCCGCGGCTCTTTCAGCCCTCTGTTGTGGCTCCCTGTAACTTTGGAAAATAAATTGCTCTGCCTTTCAGGCGCGTTTTAATGCATTTTAATATAGACAATTTTATTGTGAAATTACCGCTCTTATTTTGACGTGTCACTCCACCGGATGTGCTGCTGGGTTTTCCCCTGGGACACGAGAGCGCAAAGTTGATGCAGAGAGACAACACAGAGCTTCCGATTCCCACAGATGTCATGCCTTTTTTTGTTTTACTCCTGGAGAAGCAACACCTGTAGTTTCACATCGTTTTGTACTCAAGAATGGCAAGCCTGTATATTAAAGCTCCACTGCAAGACGTCATGTCCAGCATCCAGGCAGCAGGTCAGAGAGTCAGGAGTATCATCTTGGAAAACAGGGCAGCGACTTACTGGAGAAAAGTTGTTAGCTTAAGATAAATAGATAAATAGATTTTACAAGTTAAATAGACATTTGCAAAATATTGATTTCCAGCTAACATTACATAACATATGAGGTCCAGGAGCAAAAATGACATTAACCAAGTAAGATAAATATTAGTGGTAGGACACAATTTAAAAAATGAATCTGTCTAATTAGAGGCTTTGTAATTAATTAATCACGACTGATTAACAAGGGCATAGAGGTAAAAAAAAAAAAAAAAAAAGTGATACATGCAGTGTTGTCCTTATTTTAAATGCCAAAAGGATTTTGCAGCTCCCGGTGTTTTCTTTTCTGTGGGAACGGGTTGAAATGGCTCTTTGAGTGTTAAAGGTTGCCGACCCCTGGTCTAAACAAACCTTCCATTGTCTTAATGCAAGACAAAGGGGAAATAAGGAAAATGACCAATAGTGGCAGCAAAACAGTTTACTTCCATGGGCATCAAAGAATACAAGCAGATGATTGCAATTGTTCATAGTCTTTTTTTCTAGTCTTTTGCCTTTTTGTCTTTCTTAGTCTGACACCTTTTTGTCTTACATAGTTTGGCATCTTTCTGTTTGTCTAGTCATTCCCTTTGCCTACCCTAAGACCACTTTGCTCCAGACCATTATACACCTCTGCACTTCTTTGTTGAATTTTTCTTAATAAATCAGATGTCATATAATAATTAAATATAGGAAAGAACAGTGCCTTTGTCGTGGTGATAACTCTCCTATTGCTGTGCCTTTGCTTTGAAGTTTTTTGAAGTTATTGTGTCATTTGACCAAGAACAAAGCTTGTGAAGATGCGGTGATAATCAATCAGTTGTAAAATCAGTTATTTAGCATCCACCCTGAGGGTCTGCAACGACATTGCATCGACTGCGGCCTACCTACAAGACCACCACTTGTGTGCTAACATGATGAAGTCTGCTGGCACACTCTCGACACTGCACAGCTAAGGGACTCATGGCAGAACTTGTTGCCTGGCAACTACACAACAATTTGGGAGGCGGAAGCTCTCAATCTGCCATTAAAGAATGTCTGGCTCCATAACAACTGCTCAAGCCAATGGGGTCTCACCTAAGCCAATGCTGCATCGAGCAGGCAAAGCTAATCCTCACTGTCTGCTCAAGATCAGGTTGATGTCTTAATAATGTAATATTAAGCATTGGTTTTGCCATTTATCTATAAGCACAACCTTACTCAACAGACTAGAAAATTTAGATCACCCTCAGGCCATCTTTAATTTCACCTTCAACCAGTTTTGTTTACTTTAGTGGTTTCACCTTATCTACTAACACTAAATATCCATCCATTCTCTATACACCGCTTTATCCTCACTAGGGTCGCGGGGGGTGCTGGAGCCTATCCCAGCTGACTCGGGCAAAGGCAGGGGACACCCTGGACAGGTCGCCAGTCTGTCACAGGGCTACATATACAGACGAACAATCACACTCACATTCACACCTACGGACAACTTAGAGTAACCAATTAACCTCAGCATATTTTTGGACTGTGGGAGGAAGCCGGAGTACCCGGAGAAAACCCACGCATGCACAGGGAGAACATGCAAACTCCATGCAGAAAGATCCCAGGCCCAGGCCGGGATTTGAACCGGGGATCTTCTTGCTGCAAGGTGAAGTGCTAACCACTACTCTCTGTGCAGCCCTAACACTAAATAGCCTATGGTATTTAACTTTCAGGTGTCCAACTGTGTTGTACTTAGTACACGTAGGTCATTGTATTCATGCATTGCTTTGTGTGGAAACTAAGGTCAGTTCAATCAGAACTTACAACTCTAAGTTATCACACTGATGAACATTTTCCAGTTAAAGAGTTCTTTAATATGAGGTGGGAAGACACATTTTTTTTTCCCATCACAACCAGAAATGGGAACAGAAGTCCATTTGTATTTGCTACAGAAAGGCACAGGAGGATAGTTTAAACCTCAAGGTGAGAAAAGATATTTTGTTTATGGGGGTACATTTTAAATGTCTGGAGGTCATATGGAGTTGAAAAAGCTTATTATCAGAGAATGATAAGTTTCTCTTTTTTTACATCACTCTGTGCATAATAGCTGTTGTACATTTAGAGATTTAGTTTGGGTTCTATCATTGGCAGACTGGAGCCTGAGTGGAACAATAGCTCAGAGTATTGTGATGAGGTGAGGTGTCTATTACAGTTGACCTTCTTCTTTCACCTGCTTGATGGGGAAATGTCAGATAAGGGTGCTTAAAGCCACTATACACACAGTATAGTGAATGCATAAGGCCCACTTGAAATTTAAGTGCTGGGTTGTCTTTAAATCTGATGCTGGCTACCTAAAAAAATTAAATGATCAGGATAAACAGAAGTGGAACAAAGAAACTGAATCTGCACATCAAAAAAAAGCTTCTCCTCAGTGGAAAAACCCAAAACCACAGAGTTCTGACCACTGGTGATGGTGTGCTTTCTTGCTTCTGTGGTGGACTTCCGAAGTCTTTGTATGGGCAGATGATCTGTGTAGGCCCAGCTGTGGCTGGCCAGGGAGCTCCAGAACCCCAGTCATCTCCAACCTGGAGTAGAAGATCTGCACTCCAGCCTATGTTCTCCCCACCTCCAGACTTGTCTGAATGGACCACTTGGTTCCCTACACCTTTGTCCAACCAACTGCAGCTAACATCACACCGAGAGAGTATAAAGCTACAACCAAAGTCTCAATCAAGGCGACTGTGTGTGTGCGTGCATGTGTGTGTGTCCGTGTATGTGTGTTAGAAATTACCCGAGTTTTTGGTGAAGACTGTAACTTCTAGGCTGTATTGGGACCATGGAAAAAGTGCCTAGAAAGTGAATTTTGTGCCACTCACGTGGATCTACATGAACTCTGCTTTATAAGATATAGCTACTGCTAATTAGTACCCAAAAAAAGTTTCCACTCCCCGTTTCCAGTCATTTTTTAATAATTAGCATTTTTGTGTCGGTCTTTTTCTACTGGCGTAGTGATATTTACACGGGTGGACTAGGATTTGCAGTGCATGCAGCGGTTTTTGGTCACGTGGACCAATAGGAGCCAAGTCCTGTTGCCATGGTTTCAGATAAACACCCAACATGGCGTAGACTGTATCTACCACAGAAACAAGCAAAGATGACGAAAAGAAAGACAAGGAAACCGCCTTCAAAAGTTACTAAAAAAGGATCGAAACGATGCTATATGCATCTCACAGATGTCCAGGGCGAAGACGTGCAGGACTTTACACGGAAACGGTGGGAAACTTACAGAACCTGCCTTAGACAGTGGCTTTCTCTATATATTTTATTAAAGACCGGTTGCAGAAGGCTGCTGAGCTGAAGGAGGAAACCAGCGTGCTTTTGCACATTAAAGAAAAAGACTGTGTGTCCCTGGAGGTGCGGTACCACAGGACCTGTTACGCACAGTACACAAAGTTTTTGTCAAGGCCTATGGAAAGTACTGCAACCCCAGATGAAGCGTGAGTTATTACAATGCTTTAACATTTTATTACACATTGCACATTTCAAAATGAGGCATTGACAAACAACATAGTCTTTAGTTTGTTTAAATGTAGTTCAAAAAACCTATTTGATAGTTTTTTTCAGGAAAAATTGGCAGAATAGACAAGCTTAGATAATCTTGATTGGATGATTATGTAAATATGACATGGCTGCAACAGTTTACACATGGTTTGTGTATGTGTGCATGTGTTTTTCAGAACTGAAACACCCTTCACTGACAGCTACAATTTCTTCTGTGAGACTGTCATCCATCAAAGGATTATAGTTGACCAGGAAGTGCTGTGAATGGACAAGCTACGAAAGACATTCGTGGACATAGTGAAGAATCAAGAGGGTCTTGATGCTTCAGAATACAGGTAACCGAAATATCATGTGTCTCTCTCACGGTTCTTGTAAACAAAAAAAGTAAATACTACAAGGTTAATTGTTATTGACTTATTCTCACAAAAAAGGGTATGCGCGTATGTTTATATAAACACACACACACATACTCATCGTTCCCCATATTTTTTATGTTTCAGGCAGGATCTACTGAAGAGGCAGCTGACGCATGACTTCCCGCAGCTCACTTTCCACTGCCCTGCCAAGAGAAACATCAGTGAACTTGTTTTGTTGAGACACTGTCAGCTGATAGACTATTACAAAAGATACCTCCACAGTCAGGTACATCTACTGAGCCCACTGAGGTAAGCCAAGCTGAAAACCAAACTGAAAGTGACAGAGAACACATGGCCAGCACAACATCTGGATGACTAAAAATCCTGCCCCTGATAGTGTTTTGCAGGTAGTCCACTGTAGTTGCAAGACAACCAAATGTGAAACTGAAAGATGTTCTTGTATGTCTGCAAGACTGTCTTGTACAGATTTATGTCGGTGCCAAGCATGCGAGAATGTTTCAAAAGAAACAGAGGACAGAGCTGTATGGGATGATGACTTTGATGAAAGTGATATTGATGAGTAATATACGCACCATGTCACCATTACAGTTTTTCTTTTTCTTTCTTTCTTTTTTTCTATATTTGTATGTGTATTAATCTATATTTTCAAATTCAGAGACACTGTCGTATTTGAATAAATGTTTTATACCATACTTGTGAATGACTCTGACCTTTTGTGCATTTATTTTTTTGTCTTATTCCACTTTTGCCATTATTCCGATTTAGGAGGGCGTGGTAGCAATTCGGTTGATTTTCAGCCATTTATGGCCATGGTGTGCATTTTTTATTTTATATCTTTCATTACACAGTAGGTTGTGATATTTTTGATAAATGACACATAAGCTTTTAGCTAAATTTACTATATATTTCATTGTGCTGGGTGCAAATCACTTAAGTTGAAGCATTTCCTTCAAGAAATCAGCTACATTTCTCACTCTGAATTCACCTATGTGTACACTAAGGCACCAATACTTGTTTCAAATGTTTGGTAGATGTGTTTATGACATTTCATAAAGATTTTGTGTTGCCAGAATTAACATAGCACTTAAAACAAGCAAAAACAGCAGCACCAGGTTTTCATTTTTTGGTTATTCTCATAAAGATACATTTCTGGCTGGTGACAAAGTTCGGACAAATATTCTGAGTAGAACTTTTAACCCAGAGTCTAGAAGGGTATTGTCTATGAAAAAATGCATTGAACACGTAGTGCCAGCGTAGTGGAGCGAAATTCACTTTCTAGGCACTTTTTCCATGGTCCCAATACAGCCTAAACGCAGGTTGTGTACGTTTCCCACCGTTTCCATGTAAAGTCCTGCACGTCTTCGCCCTGGACATCTGTGAGATGCATATAGCATCGTTTCGATCCTTTTTTAGTAACTTTTGGAGGCGGTTTCCTTGTCTTTCTTTTCTTTTCGTCATCTTCGCTCATATCTGTGCTAGATACAGTCAGTCGACGCCATGTATTTATCTGAAACCACGGCAACAGGACTTGGCTCCTATTGGTCCACGTGACCAAAAACCGCTGCATGCACTGCAAATCCTCGTCCACCCGTGTAAATATCACTACGCCACAGTAAAAAAAGACCGACACAAAAACGCTAATTATTAAAAAATGACTGGAAACGGTGAGTAAAAACTGTTTTTTGGGTACTAATTAGCAATAGATATATCTTATAAAGCAGAGTTCATGTAGATCCACTTGAGTGGAACGAACCAACACAATCTCGTTCAGCCAATACAGCCTATTCAGGTAGCAGCTGTTCAACTTAGTTAGGAGTTACTTGTTGTCATGTGTGTTCATGTGTGTTTGTGAGGCACTTCTTATAGTTTATGTCGTTGATTGTGGGTGTTGCTATTGTGTTTAAGTTTGGTTAAGGAGTTCAGTTGTGCTGGTTTTTTTTGTTTATCTAGTCTGATAACTCCATTAGCCTTCACTTGGTTTTACTTGGTTCTTTGATTTAGCAGCTTTGTGTTCTTTGAATTGTCATTGTTCTTGTGTGTTCATTTCATCACTAAGCAACAAATTGCTTTACCCTAACCAAAAACATCTGGTTTCTTTGTCCCACCTGGCTGACCCTAGAGAGCTCAGTCATCAGCCACAGGATGATGGTTTTGATAACATCTACTCCTTTATCCGAGCAGGTCTCTTGCACAATGTCTCTAAAGATGTAAAACCTAGCAGGTCAAGAAATGCCACTGCATTATCAGTAACAAATTCAATTAAGCTTTTTAAAAGCAAAATACATGTGGGACAAGTACTGTTGGAACATATTAGTAGTTTAGCTATTAGTTAATGTGCATGCCTTCCACTTCAGTTATTAAGATATCAAAGAACTAAAAGAAGAAGAATTTGATTAGAGTAGAATGCAAAAGCTCCAGACAAGAAGTAAAGGTGGCAAAACACAGAAACATGTGCATTATAGCCTTTGTTGTAACACGTTAAGCTGCACACAGGCATTATTGCACCATCTGATTAGGGCCATGACATATTTTGTCATTTCTTAATGAACCTCTGAGTAATCACTAAGTCATTTGCATAAAATAAATGCTGCTTATTAATATGTAGAGGAACTGTGAATGTTGTAAGAACATCAGACAGGTTACCATTAAATCTCAGGCACTGAGGCAGCACTATCAGATGAGTCACAAAATTGTCCTTTGTAGTCCTTGGAGGGCCGACATGTGGTTGAGTTCTGAGCTAATTTCTTCACCTTCAAGGACACTCATTTAAAAAGGGATCAGAAGCATGATCAGGTGGTTCTTAAGGGTTCCTATTAATTAAATGTTACTGTATACATTTTTAATGGATCCCAAAAAGTGGCATTATTTAGATGATTGAAGTTATGGTGTTCTGTCAAGTGTAAGGAGTTCATCTTAAAGCTGCTGTCCGGAGTTTCTGTTTGTTTTCAATTTATGTATCATTTTTTAACAAAGCTTAAATGTGTTAGTCTAGTTCGATACTATAATATAAAGTTAGTATAACGCGATATGAAAATTTATTCCTGAGCTCCGCCTTCCTCTCATAGACCCCCATGTTATTCCGAAAAGCGCCGGTTGCTGCCGACCAATCAAGTTCGAGCTTCAGCTTTGTCATGCTGTCAATCAACGGTTACGCGCACAGCAAGCAAGCCCATGCAGAGGTGGGCGAGCTACGCACTACGCAACCGCGCGCACATTTGTTTTGCTTGTGGAGGAGAGAGCATCAGGGCTCAGCAACTTCCAGAAAAGTTACCAATCCCACGGCTTGTCAGGCCAAGAGACTGCAGGACGTTTTTTGGCTCAGGGTGCTCGCGTCGCTCCCCGACCACGGCCTCCATAGCCCGGCTGACGGCTTCGTTTAGATGCCCGACCTCTGGAGGAAGATGTTGGGGCGTCTGGGACATACTCTTCGTCAGAGGAGTCATGCAATTCTGAACTCTAGATAGAAATAAATAAACAATGTAACACATATACAGGCGTAAATGCACTAAGTTTGATAAACAACGTCATCGAGAGGGATACACGAGTGTAATCATATATTGAAACTTTACTCGTTCGTCCTAGCAGATTCATGTTATTTTGGTATTAGGACAAGTTAGACTCAATACAGCATTCTAACGTAATTCCTTTATTATTTACTAAATGTACTAAATGCAGAAGAGGGGAAAACAGCAAAACAGGCGAGATGCTGCAGCACTCCGGGCACTTCTCTCATGTACTGCGCGCGTGCACAAATAAAGGGGTGAAATCAGAGGGACGTTGGGACAAACAGCGTTTTGGGAGACGCTGCGATTCAAACTCCGGACAGCAGCTTTAAGGTCATACCATTGATATTGCACTGATATAGAACTAGAACAGAAACACAACTGTATTCGAGGCAGAAAAACACATTCAATTGTCACTGAATGTGTATCAAATAGAGATAAGTAAATAAGATTTATAAAAGCTAATTACATCTACATAGGAGGAGAGGCAGAAAAGAAGTGTGATCTAGATCTCTGCAGAAGCCCTCAGTATAACAGAATCCACTTCATTTCAGTTGGAGCTGAGAGTGATAAACAATCTGAATAATGTTCCTGAAGTGGTCTAATCTCTTTAGGACACAGAGAGCTGGAGGATGGAGGGCAAGGCGGGTGAAGAGGATTGTTAATTTCATCAAAACGGTGGCTTGAGGAGTGGAGGAGTCTGGAGATTCAGCCCACAGGGAAAAAATAACTCTCTCCCCTCCTTTATCCTGTTACATATTACACTGTCTCCCACTGCTCAGCCTAATGCTTAAACTCAATTATTCCTCCCACTATTAGACAAACAGTCGCATCGACTGGGAAGACTGTTCACACTGTCCCATGGTATATTTGTGCCAGCAGTGCATTGGTATTTGAGGGCCAATATTAGCCTTTTATTAAATCTGGTCCAGTCAGTGTCATCCTCCTTAGATATGATGGATATGATGCCATTTGCTTTGTTACATAAATGAAAAATGAAAAACAAGACACTGACCGTCTGGGGTGCTTTTTTTGAGCTGATTGGATGAGCGATTTGGATGGAAGGACATAGTGAATTAGTCTTTAATGCTGTAAGTGTTTCAGAGGTCTCAGTTAAAATAAGATGGTCTGGGTATCAACATGTGGACTGCTGCAGAGACAACTGGAACTTTAGCATCATAGCCAACTGTCAGATTGAAGTGATGAGCGTGAAGGTGAGGCTCTCCTTTTACTGGTAAATTAGCTTGACTCACTGTTGGCTGCAGGTATAATCTTGGAATTGGCTGCACATTTCACACAGATTTCTCATCCCATTCCGCTACCTGTGTGTTACTGTTCTTAAAATTCGAGACTGTCCTCCTTGAAAAAACGAACACATAGGTCGTCTGTACATGCCCTTATTACGACCGAGTGTTACGGTTTGACGTTAAGTGACCTCTAGCGGTTGAGTAAATATCGACACTCCGGTGTCTCAGCTGAAACGTCATCATGAACAAACTTTGACCTAACACTAACCCTAACCATAACCCTAAACCCGTGTTGTGAAAGTGAGGGAAAAGCCATTTCGCGAGGGAAAAGCCGTTTCGCGAATTAAATCCCTTAATGCCTTCCTGTCTCCCGTAGGGGCGCTAACCTAAATACGCTCTCATGGGTCGTATTCAGGGGCATATATGACCTGTGTGGTCGTATGAGTTGAAGGGCTTGTTGTAAAATTCCTTTCACTATGGAAAGCAACAACAGTAACCTCGAGGATAGCAACCTACCACACCCTTTAAAGAGGATATGGACTGGCAATGACGTAGCTCTGATTTTTTTAGGAACAACATTGTGGCATTATTTAGTCAGCTCCGACCAATATGATTGTGATTGATTTAAAGAGAGCATCTGTTTTCCCCATAGCAGAATGTAAATGAAATACAGCCAGATTATTCTGTGCTGCCAAATGGTTTGGCTATGCAAGACTACTGTTCAATCCACATTCCAGCCCTCACCCATGGGCACATGAGGGCACAGCCTAGATTTTAATTCCTGCATTGGCTGGGTTCATCATTAGTGAATGGGTGAGGAAGTCAGACATTCAAAAGGAGCCCTTTGCATTGATAGTTGTCAGCTGAGTGGGCTTGGACATTTGATTAGGATTCCTTCTGGATGCCTCCCTCAGGAGGCTTTAGTGCACATCAAACAGGCAAGATATCCAAGACGAGAACATATTCTGGCACAGCACATCTCATTTTCAGCATCTCAAGGAGGACACATCTTGACCAAAAAGAGCATTAATATTGTGTGATTCAACATTAGACAAACATTTAAACTATCACTATTCTTCAACATTTGCTAAAAAAGATTCTTAAGATTGCTTATTGCATGTAAACCACAAGTAAAGCATGCTTAAAGGTGGAGTCTGATTCTGGAGATAAACTGTTGATAATTAGCTAGTTAGCATGCTTAGATTGCAAGCACCAGATGCACTGTCCCACTAGCTTCCACGGTGGTTCCTTGTTTTGGTAAATCTTGATGTAGTTCACTGGAGGTTTCCTTGGTAAATCCAAACAAGACCCAGGACCTGCTGAAAAGATTACTAAACCCATCTGACCTGGGAACACTTCAGAAACCACCATTATGACCTTAATGACATGGTTGGGGAGATCGGTGTACATTCAATCAAACAATTAGGGTGTCCTTTATAATAAAGCAAACAGAATGGAGCTCGGGGTTGTCGACGGGTATGTAGTGCCTTCTGACTTTCATGTAGAGCTGGATTTGCAACGTTAATGCTGTTGTAGTGACTGATTAGTTGACTGGTACTGCAGGAGAGGTTTGTACAGCCACTGAAATGAAATAAGATTCAGCTGAGCGAAGCAGCTGTGCTTCAGCAGGGTGTAATTGTGATACACGTCATGTGATTTTTTACACTCATGTTCAGTCTCGTCTTCTCGCATTACCAATGATACAATTTCCAGTTTGTAAACTATAAAGTGCTGTCTTTGTTTGCTGACAGTGCTCAAGGGAATAAAATGTCCTTTTCCAATCATCTGTTTTCAGTTTTGCTTTTTTGTTTAAACTTTAGAATGTATATTTTCAGAAAAGCGGGATCATTCTAAAGTAAAACTGGCAGATAAAAACCTAAATACAGTAAACAGATGTTTCAGAAAAAAATACTTAGAATCAAAATTAAAATGTACTTAAAGCAATTTATTCACATATTTCCTAAATGTGTTGGTTGATTTAAACATTTTACAATGTTTATTCATATTATTCTTTACCATGTATTTCTTTACTTCTGTCATTAATTTTGTGTAACATTGGACACTTTGGGGCCCAATGAAAAAGTGGTAAAAAGTAATATAGAGTGTATTCAGACTGAAATTTTCTGTTTCAACTTTTTTCAGTTTTTTGTAAGTCAGCTTGAAACATCTCTCTAATTGCTCACTCTTTTATTGTCATTTTATGATTAGCTAGCTAGGTAGGCAGATAATAGCCTCTCTATTACCCTGCCCTCTGACTGGCTGACTAATTATTCACTTTACAGTGGGCATTGACAAACAATTTTTGTCAGTAAGCATCAGACCAGAACCATATATTTCAGCATTCAGTTTAGAGGACTTGGTGGTAGATTTATCTATTCATTAATTCAGTCATTCATTCAAGTGTTTTATGTGTGGTAATCTTTCTTTTCAGTCTATGGTATTCCATTTTCCCTAGAGAGGTAGAATACAGACCCACTGTGACCACAGAGGATGCATTCACTGTATTTTAACATCTGTTCTCAGTGTTTTAGTATGAAAGCCAATTACCAAACCATCCTCCGGCACCAGGCCCACGGAGAAAATTATGATAATTCTGACATTTTCATATTACTTTGTCTCCCACCAATAATCCACTTATCCTTTTCTTCTAATAGATTCTATTTTTCAGGATGTTGCTGTTTTTTGTTATCTAACAGTAGCGTGAATAATTTAACAGTCATGAAATTTTTAGCCTCCTCCTCCTCAGTGGTAACAAGAAAAGTCACTCTGTGCCCAGGATGCAAAGTCACAATTTATTCATGAGGAGATGCCACACGGCCATGGAGCACAGTGAGATCTGAAACTGGACAGGACAACACAGCCCAACTTCACCCACTCACCAATGCTGAGCAGTAGAGCAGTGTGTGCTGTATGTGTTATTAGAAAAGTCCAAGGTCACTGAGTGACTGAAAGTCCAGCAGGAATGATCAAAGATCCCACAGGAATACAAGCCGCAGTTTCAAGGGAAAGAAAAAACACTGAAATCAGGTAGCTCTTTCTAGCACTGTGCTTGTTGGGAAGCCCTAGGTATTCTCTGGGGGTGACAGACAGACAGACATTGGCACACATTTTCCATTAGTATCCATTACGAAGTCTTGGATAACAAAGTAATTGCTCCAGTGTTACCTCAGCTTTGATTATTCTTGTCCTCTCTGCCCCGGAGCCTAAAATGGCCACATTACATCAAACAGGGTTGATAGCAGCTGGCCAAGTAATTCTCATCCTCTAGAGATTTCTGGCAGCTCAAAACTCACTTTGCAGTCTATAATCTGATTTGGAACAAAATCTGACACATGTTTTAGGCTTTCTACTGACACCCACTAAAAGTACACTGTTTTTAAACTGTCAGATGTAGCTGATGGTGCTGTCAGTGAGCAACAAGAGGCAGAAGAACAGCCTAAAGGTGCAGCAGTCACACGGCCATCTAGGTGTTTGAATAACGAGCAAAGCCTCGGAAAGTCTATGACGTGTGTTTCAAAATGACACAAAAGGAAGAACTGGCAACTAATCCTCTGAGAAGAAGACAACTAATCCACCAAGTTGGGTCATTGTTTATCTGGCCCAACATCAATGTCAACCTACTAAAACCAGTCTGCAATTCAAGTATACATGGCCTTTCAAAAATTTGGGGATACCCAGACAAATTCATGTTTTCCATGAAAACTCACACTTTTATTCAAGTGCTAACATAACTGCACAAAGGTTTTCTAATCATCAGTGAGCCTTTCAACGCCATTAGCTAACACAATGTAGCATTAGAACACAGGAGTGATGGTTGCTGGAAATGTTCCTCTGTACCCCTATGGAGATATTCCTTTAACAGGTGTTTCCAGCTAGAATAGTCATTTAGCACATTAACAACGTCTAGACTGGATTTATCATTCATTTAATGTTATTTTCATTTAAAAAAATGTTTTTCATTCTAAATTAGAACATTTCTAAGTGGCCCCAAACTTTTGAACAGTAGTATATGTCCATTATTTGTCTACAAAATGTGAGTAATGTACTACTAAAGCTATGTGTCTACATTTGTGGCCTTTTCACAGTAGATGTTTTGACTTGTCAAAGTAGTAAGAGCACAGGTTTTACAGCTAACATCAGCAGAAGCTTTCTTGTACTCAAGTGCCCCAGTGAGCCATGGCAGTGTAGCACTGACCCAGTCTGAATACCAGCAACCCAAATTAAGCCATCATGATTAAACGACTTGTGCTTCAAGAATATTTTGAATTCCATTTTGAGCACAAAATTTCTATCTGTTAGGATAACTTCTTTCAAGTCGTGCGTCCACTGTTTCTGTGTAGTGTGATGGCCAAGTTGGCTCTTTACCTTGTCTATATGTTCAGATAGGTGATTGTAAGCAGAACACATTAGGATATATTTGGAGGCATAAGGGTCTGGTGTTTCCCAGTCTTGAAGACCCGCCCTCCCTCAGTCCAAATGGAATTGTTCTCTCTTGAATTTTTTAGCTTTTGTGCCACCTGTCATACCCAGCAGCACACTGTTCATCCATCCACTCAAACATCCCCACTACTGACTTTACAGATTGTCACAGTACATCGTATTTTTTGCTTGTTGTGTGTAAGTCTCTTGTTTTTCTTTAAATAAATAATTATAAATTTGCCTTCAGCCTATATCTCACACTCCATTGTTTTGGTTTCCCAGCCAGGTTGTGTCATTAATCAATAATTAACTAAATTCCTCATTTCAAGGCCGTTTTAAAGTGATATCAGTGGCAGCTGGTGATTGTTTCGACCGGGGTGATGCTACTGGCACTGAGATCCAAGCAATGTCAAGCCAGATGCTCCAATCATAGAAGACTGTCACATTTTCAAACTGAATCTAACAAAACAAACACTTTTCATGCAACAGTTCAGCTACTAATCTGGCTTGTTTCTCATATGGCAGAAGGATCATCCAAAAATAAAAGAAACATATATCAGACCTAATGAAACACTTTATTTCTTAAATGAGTGCAAGAGAATGGCTAGAAATCTCCTCTACAAGATAAACCACAGTCATTGGCAGTAAGAAAACACAAGGACAGCCTCACTAGTGTGAGTTCCTGATCAGCTACTTAGTCACTCTTTAGTGAATCCTGTTGGGGTTTTTTGAGGGTTTTTTTTGTTTTTTGTTTTGCTGTGATGGGAATTCCCGATATACATTAAATGGAGGTGAAGCAAGAGGAGTGTTAAATTAGAATGAATCAGTTGGGACAGCACCACTGAGAGTACATTTGAAATCATTTAAAATATTCAAAATTAATAATTCAATTTAAGTTTCTCTGAATAAGATTTTGCTGTCTCTACATGTGCATCCTCTACTGACCAGCTGAAAATGGTGAAAAAGAGTTGGGGAAAAAACATTGGTTTTAGGAAAGCTGTATTTTAGGAAAGCTGTTTATAGGAAATGCATTCATATCGTGGGCACAGATGCTGTACTCTTTAAAATCGCTCAGAGTGTAGCTCAGTGGTGTAAATCAGGTATTGTCATGCTTAATGTTGGCAACTGCCTCAGAATGACTTGCTGTACCCTCCTACATCACAGCACATTCCGGCTGTGTTTGCAGTTCCATTTTTAAAGCTGGGTTTCAGTAATTTGTCTGTTGTGTATTGGATATATGCCCTTATAGATTGCTGCTGTGAATAATAAGTTCTATTTTAACTCCGGGCTGCCACTAGCTGTGTCACAGGCCATGGTCAGGAATACCACTTTCATGTATGTCCTCTTATAGTACTGGGCAATGGTTTTATAGTCTAGAAGTAAAGTGAAGATAGTTTTTTTTAAAATGACATGGATATTTTTTTTATCAATCCTCAATGAAATCAATGTTTGGGTGCAGCATTGCAAACCTTCTAATGGTCTACTTGGCAGGTAGATTATTCAGCATCTAAGAGAGCTCACATCAGTTCCTTTGTGGATTCAGGTTGCCTCAGTGTCTTCTGTGTCTTCATGTAATCCCAGACTGACTCGATGGTGTTAAGATCAGGTCTCTGTGGGGGCTGCACCATCTGTTGCAGGACTCCTTGTTCCTCTTCTAGCTTAATATAGTTCCTTTAGAATCCAGCTGGAAGTTTGGGTTTATCCTGCTGTGGAATGAATTTCAGACACTCAGATGCCTCTCTGATGATATTTTACCGCCGATAACAATCTAAACATTAAAAGGGCCGAAAAATGGAACATGTAACATTCATCATGCACCATCGTTCTCAGTATGATTTGTGTGGTAGTGTGTAATTCCTGACATGAACAACTTAAAGCACATTATATTACCCATTGTTGCTCTAAAGCCATAAACCCATGATGGATTGTCTTAAATGTGCTTGTGAAGACACGAAAATGCCACCAGACATGCTCAAAATTAACTTTTGAAAGGTCCATTTCTATGCAGTGGTACAGTATGACTGATGCAGTGCTGTATTGCTTCATTGCAATGTGCATTTTTCAAGCTTTGCATGTGATGTACATTTTGTGTAATACTTAGGATGATGCATATGATGGCTGGCTTTAATGTTTGAAATTTGATCCTTTTCCCCCGATTCCTCTGTGCTGTGAAATTAAGCAGATTGATTGAACTGCTCTCATGCATCATTTATGGCGATAATTATTGGAGTGCATCATCCCTCAGCTGACCTTGTCTGAGAATAAATAATCAGAATAAATACTTGAAACATGTCGTACCACTCAAGGTGAAGGGATAAAGATGGAAAAGAGAAGATGGGGAAAATTGTGTGTAAAATGTGTCTGATCTGCTTGTGGTGGGAAAACATGTAAATCCTTTGGTGTTGGTCTATCCAACAATGGTTTGTAGCAAAATGTCTAGACATCTACTCACTTTGACTTATTTTAATAAGTTTTGAGCTTATTTCTGCAATGTTGAAGCAATGGAATACTGAATTTCTTCTCTATTAGCCTGTTGCTGTAATTACTATTTGCATATTGACAATGGATCTAATGACTCACTTACAGTTGTACCATACAGAGAATCATTACCCCTTCTACAGTTCCCTTTTGCTCCACTGAGCTTTTAAACATCTTTGAGCTCATGAATAACTATGTACTCATAAATGTCAATGTTAGCAACTTGCTGTGAAACAAAGGTAGTGTAGCCGTTTGCAGATAAAGACTCAGATATTGTTCTCATGTGTAAAATGGTTAAAGCAAATGAAATCTTGTATACTGCTCTTGCACACATGGGAAAGTGGAAGCCCTGTGACGTGGTGACAGTGCTGCAATAATCCCTTAGAAAAAGGGTATTTGGACATACTAGATGCCTGACTGACATTTACGTCACTGTTTGCATTTCATCCCCTACCTATCGTAATCTTTGGTGTTCTCTGACCGTGACATTTCTCGTTAAGCATCCAAACTGTTGTTTCCACTCAAGTGCACATGGAGCTCCTCCTGCATCCAAATATGTCTTTTAGAAATAATTTATCTGTCTAGCTACCTTTTCTAATTATCCTTAGGATCAAGGTATCATGTTTTTGATTCAATAAAGTGCCATCTTAATTCCATTTAAATTCATTTTTCTATGGTATCAATTCACAGCATAAGTCTTCTCATGGCACTTCACACAGTAGACATTTTCTGTATTAAACCAGACCACACAAGTTCTACTAGAGCTAAGAGCTAACAGGAGACATTTTACTAATAGAAAAACATGTTGTCAGTGATATGTACAGGATCAACTATTTGCAAATTGATACATACTTTTCAATTCGGTTATATAAAAATACATTTTTTTAGGAAACAGGGTTGCAGGAGCTTGAAGTGGTGTATTTTCACTTATTGAATTGTTTAAGGGGAGATTCTGGTCGTGCTATGACTTCTGTTTCCCTTCTTACTCATGTTTAGATAACTGTCAGTTGTGTGGCTTCCCTCTTTACTGACCTCCTAAAAAATAAAAGCCTTTCTCATAACATCTTTTACACCTCAATCAAATAGTTGAAAACTAAGCATTTTGCCATGTGAGAAACAAGCCAGATTAGTAGCTAAAGTGTTGCATGGAAAGTGTTTGTTTTTGTTAAATTATAAGATTTGCTGATGGATTGTAATGACCACCAGAGGATGAGCCACTTCCATTCTGGACCTTTGGTGATGTTTAGTTTTTACTGCATGATATTTTTTCCTCAGTGTTGTATACTTGAGCAGATGTTCATCTGTTCTAAGAATATGAAAATGATCTGATGGCCTGCTGTATTTATTTCCAACCTTCAGCTTTATGTTTCAGCGACATTTCCAGAACCATCAACCATTTCAGACAGCTGGGCTGTGCCTAAAGATCCCTGACTCAGTTCTTGCAGAGCATCCTGTGGTGTTCTCTCTCATTTTAATCTTGTCTTTAATGTATTTCGCTGTGATAAGAGTTGAAAGCCTCAGAGGCGCTCGGCTCCAGAGAAGATCCAAAGATAGCGATGAGCTGGCGGCCAACCCTGATAAAGCCACGGAGATCCAGCCGAGTTTCCTGTGACACCAGCTCTCGCTGTGAATCTCCCAGAGGACAGCTGCAGAGCATCATTAAGTATTGCCCATTTCTGATAACAAAATCAATCCAATGGCAGCAACATTCTCCACACATGTGGCATCTCAGACAACCTTATAAATTACCTTCAGTTTAGAAAAGGAAGCACTTTCTTTATTCATGTGAGAGTAGCTCGAGGTGTGTCACACATATGTACTGTTCACTTGCTTTAATACACACTGGAGGAGTGATGCAGTTTTTAAGCAGCACTGTGTAAGATATCTCATCCTCTACCGATGACTATGAAGTTTTTCAGTGAGTTTTCGAAACAAGCAAGTAAATTAGAAGGCATGGGACTAAAATAATGCAGTAAAGTCTTAAAAAGGCTGATGCTGAAACATGCATCCACGGTGGATTCAATTCATGACTTTGAGCAAAATGTCAACAAGTGTACCTCGTGCCATATCTCACGAAACCCAGCAGGCTATAAATATTTGTTCAGTCTGTCTGAAGTGTCTGTCCAAATCATAGCCAAAATCTGATACTTAATCATCTTGAAAGTCAAGAAATCATGCCTCGTCCCATTACTTACAGAAACTTAAAAAGAGAAAAATTCTTTAAGGAACACAGGAATAGAGGGATTTCTATTGGTATTGTCCTCATACAATTCCTTTACAGGGTGAACATGATTTTAAATTCATGACATACTTCAGAATGTCTCCTTCAAATTGTGGTTATGTCCAACAACAACAAATAGGAAATCCTATCAAAAGTACCAGTGAAGTACAGCATGACATGACTTTAGTTCCTTTTAAATCTGACCACTAACCACAGTTATTCATGAAAGGATAACTCCAGTTTATTTCTAGCTTGTGTACTTCCCATTAATGTCGAACTTGTGAGTGAATGGGTCATGCTGACTTTTTTCTATCCAACTCTGTTGTACAGATTCACAGAAAATAGCTGTCGCACAAAACAGTGTACTGCCAGCAAAAGGTACAGGATCCCTGTAGCTTTCCAAGAAAGCTCATTTTTACATAAACACTTTTGCTTCACCACCACGTCCTGGTAAATATGCAGGTGATTAGGTCAGATAGCAGGTATTCCCTGATGGAGATCCCTAATATAGTTAGCAAAATGGTTGTTCCATTTTCGAACACAAACTTTTAAAATGATTTATATTAAAATTCCATTTTCTGGAAACGTGCAGAGCGCTTGCTCCATGTTTCCTTGAATTTCTGCAGCAGAGCTGCAGAGTACAAATTATGGTTTGCTGCACTTCCTTTACCTATCAGCCATCTCAACTGTGATGTATAGCACTACCCTTTATCAAAAATAAATAAATGCACTGAAGCATATTCCAGGTACCAATTATGCTTTTGTGCAAAATGTTAACATGTTTATTGTAAGCAGACAAAATACCAAAAAGAAGTGTTGCATGACATTCAGAAGTGTGGTCAGCAAAACAGAATTCAAATATCAAAGCAAAAATGCTAGTTCCATGCTTATATTTGTACGTTTTTATAAGTGGTATTGTGGATGCATCATTGTCTAAGTGTCATCAGTGTGCAGCCAACCATGGCAGACTACTACTTTAGCTAGCTAGCTAATTTAGCCTAGAGGTGTCTCATACAGAGGTCAGGCTCTTCTGAAAATTGTGAAGGTCGATTTAAAAATCATCGTAGGCGATTGAAATGGTCAGTTTCATTCATCCATTCTGCTCTGCCTGGCTGCATTCTGCCTATGATGTTTCTTGCTTGTTTCTTGGACGCCTATCTCAACCTAGACCTGTCACTCAGTTTGTCTCTTCAGTTTGTAACTTGTGCCAGTTTTGATTTAGAAAGCTGGAAGGTTTCTTTATCTTTCTGCTTGTGCTTTTTCTATGATGGCTTTGTTTTGTGAAGTACAATATAATGGGACCTCCATGGGGCTTCAGCAGCCATTTCGGTTCAAATACATGATACATGTTTACATAAATACATGTTAAAAGAGCAAATTTTTGGTTTGATGCAAGTCTGCTGTAGCATAGTAAGATTTCCCTGTGAAGCAGAGTAGCTATTAAACACAAACTGTAAATACTCAAGTACAGTTACCTCATAAGTTTACCTAATTACAATACTTGAGTGAATGCAATTAGTTACAAAGGGTTGGGGCCGTGCTTTAAGTGATCACACAAACACAAACACACAAGAGAAGTTTGTATGTATATACTGCATTTTAGTGTGCTCAGAAGAAGAAAACCTGGAAACATTAGAACACACAAAGCACGGAAGCATGGAAGGCAATGTCAACAAAACAAGAAGATTAATTTACAAGACAGATATTCCAGCATATTAATATAATCAGCTGAACAAATTTGATGGCTACAGTTGTTGTCGGTATAATGAAATGATCACATAATAAGATGTAAATGCTTGTGAATCATAAACAGAGAATTTCCTCTTTAACTGAATGGAATTTTGCTCACAATGCTGGCTGCTAATAATGACATGCTTGTTACACCATACAGCACCGCAACACGGATGTGTGCTGACCCACACTTCAAAATCCTTCTTTTTTAGAGTTCAGTGGCTGTTGCATCAGTGCAGGATTTCCAACATCATGACTCTCCCATGGGAACATGTGGCCGTACATGTAGACTCACACATGTATGAACACACACCCTGTTACAGGTTCGTGCTGCTGTTGGGGAGGAAAAAGACCACTGCCACCCTCTGCTGGTTATAAGGAGAGATGAAGCCCGATGGCAGGGTGTGGAAGGGGAGCAAGCTTGGTTTTGTCCAGAATATGAATGCAACCTTCAGCAGCATTTCCCTACTTTATGCCTGGCATGTTGAATATGTTCATGAGCTGCCAGGTTCATTGTGACATTAATCACACGAGTGAGTGGCATTTTCCTTGAGGGAAAAACTGAGATTAAACCACATGAGAAAGCAAAGTACACATTCTATATCATCATCCACACAAAAAACAAGCACATTAATTTGAGTGAGATCAGAGGGAGTTTGGTGTGTCAGCAGCTGCACAGTAGTGGTAGATAGGAAGGGTTATCTGGGAGGATGCTGCAGGGAGGACGCAAGCATGTGGTGGAACGAGAAGGAGCCTGTGAATTAGGATCAATTTATAACATAATCTACCATCAAAATATGCACAAAGCTTAATTTGACTTTCATGGAATGTTCATATATAATTCTGCAAAAGCTGAACATATAAATCTAAGGATATGCAGCATGCAACTACTACTGCCAACATTTCCACACAGATGGACCCATGACAGCAGCCATGTGACCTCATGGTGATCCTCAATGTAACTATTGATTTATTCTAAAATAGATGCATTTTTAGATGGTTTTGCTATTTTAGAAATGGCCTGAAATGCATCATTCAAACATTAAATTCCTTCTGCTTAGGAAGACGGTGACCATGCATGTGTATGGGAATACTGAAGTGAATATCTTCCAGGACTCTGTGTCAGGAGGAGTGTCTGTATGTTTCCACCCACCTGTTTTAATGAGCATTTTGATGTTCTGCATTAAAAAAAAATACATTTTTTTGTTCTCTTCAAAGATTACTCACCTAAAGTGGACAAGTTGGCTTATCAACTTAAGCCAAATGCAACAAAGTGCAATGGAGACAGTCTGGGCACATTGGCAAAAAAAACCCAACATATTTCCAAGAAATGAAAATTTGAACATTTCATTTAATACATATATTTTTTTACATTTTGAATTTAATATATATTTGATAGTTAATCAAATATATATTTAGTATAATAGCCATATTTTATCTGTGAAGGAAAACAAATATATAGTTAATGAGATTTCCTGTGTCCAGACTTTAGGGGGACCCTGTAAATGATGTATATGAAGCATGTGACTTTATTGTCCATGGAAGCTTCTGCTCCACCTAAGGTTTGAAAAATTGCCAAAAACCATCATTCAATATATGTAAAATAATGTAGAAACTATAACCTTCCTCAACATAAACTGTGAAACTAAGAGAACTGTGATATTTGCAATTATATTTTTTCAGTGGTTTAATGAAACTAAACCAACTTCTTAAATTGTTAGGAGTGGATATAAAAAGGCATTCATTAACATTTATTTATTTATTTTTAATTTAACAGCAATTAGATCTGAGCCCTGCTGCTGACAGCTGCCTGCTGGTAACTATAGTCCAGTAATGCTGTCTGCCTAAGTCATATGCTAGAGAACAATCAGAGAGATAAATGAAAACACAAGAAGCAATTTGAAAAAGGAAATAAACTAATCCAGAAGATTTGATTACAAACCAAATATAGCATAGTTGATGCATCAAAATCTGCATTCAAATTTAATTGGAACTAATTTGCCAGTAGTCTTTTACCTATGAGGAATGTCAGCAGATTTGCAAAAGCAAAAGTTGGAGGCTTCAGGGACACAGTTTGCTTTGTGTTGTTGTTTCAAAAATAGAAGCCTTTATATAAAGAGGCACCCATGTAACTGATGATACATGGCTTAGTTAAACCATTAAATTGGAGATTCGGAATTTGAAAGACATGGGAATGGATGACCCTAGACAGAGATAGTCTCACTGAAAGCACAATAACAGGCAGCAGGTGAACTTTTCGGCTTCAAAGTTGACATGTTAGAAGCAGGGAAAATGGGCTAACGTAAGGATTTGAGTGAATCTGACAAGACGATTGGGTCAGAGCATGTCCAGAACTGCAGCTCTTGTGGAGTGTTTCTGGTCTGCAGTGGTCAGGATCCATCAAAGGTGGTAAAAGAAGGGAAAAGTGGTGAACCAGAGACAGGGTCATGGGTGGCCAAGGCTCATTGATCCATGTGGGGAGTGAAGGCTGGCCTGTGTGGTCTGATTCAACAGATGAGCTATTGTTGCTCAAGTTAATGCTGGTTCTGACAGAAAGGTGTCAGAAAACAGTGCATCACAGTTTCTTGCATATGGGGCTACATAGCTGCAGACCAGTCAGAGTGTCCATGATGACCCCTGTGCAGCTCCAATAATTGGCACATGAGCATCAGAACTCAACCACAGAGCAATGGAAGAAGGTGGCCTGGTCTGATGAATCACGTTTTCTTAATAGTAATAATAATAATAATAATAATAATAATAATAATAATAATTTGCCTTTATTTGTTACAAATACATTATAGCACTTTGAAATGTTGCTTTTCGCTTATCCCAATCGGGGCCAGAGCACAGGGTCAGCCATAGTACAGTGCCCTTGGAGCAAGAAAGGTTAAGGGCCTTGCTCAAGGGCCCAACAGTGGCCGCATTGGGATCACTGACCTTCTGATCAGTAGTCCAGAAACTTAACCGTTACGCCACCACAGTGCCTTCTAATTCTTTTACATCATGGTGATGGTCAAGTGCATGTGAATCACTTACCTGGGAACACATGGCACCAGGATGCATTATGGGAAGAAGGCAAGACGGTGGAAGCAGTGTGATGCTTTGGGCAATGTTCTGCTGGGAAACCTTGGGTCTTGCCATCCATGTGAATGTTACTTTGATATGTACCACCTACCTAAGCATCGCTGCAGACCATGTACAGCCTTTCATGGAAACAGTATTCCCTGATGGCAGTGGCTTCTTTCAGCAGGATAATGTGCCATCCTGCAAAGGAAAAATGGTTCAGGAATGGTTTGTGGAGCACACAAGGTGTTGACTTGGCCTTCAAATTCCTCAGATCTCAATCCAATCCAGCATCTGTGGGATGTGCTGGACAAACAAGTCTGATCCATGGAGGACCCACCTCATAACTCCCAGGACTCAATCAATCAATCAATCAATCAATCAATCAATCAATCAATCAATCAATCAGGCCTTTATTGTCATTGCACACTTTCATATACAATGAAATTTCATTTGAGCCGCCCTAACAATGGCAGCTCGGGCTGCAGCACTGTTGGGAGCGCGCCTGTCTTGAGGAAAAGGAAAAACAAACATCTGGAATCGGGGTAGGGGATAATAGCAGAGGGTAAAATGAAAAAAAAAGGTTCATTATATCAAATGTAGCCTCCAAGACAGGAGATTCAATTTGAGAAGGGAACCTGAAAAAAAAAAAACCCGCAACAGGCAAAGCATGACATTAGACAAGGTCAGATGGGATAAGGATAGGGGGTGATGGACGGGTGGCTCCTCACAGTAGTCGGTCTCCTATGCAGCTGCTGCGCCATAGGGTGGTGCGCTGCGCACGGGATTCCAACCCACTGTGCATCGCGAGTGGAAAGCTTTGCTTTGGCGGCCTTGGAAGGGGGAAATGGGCATGTGTGTGTGAATGTGAGCTCAGTCCTCAGTTCATGAGTCCAAGTGCCATGGAGACATCCTCGGATGGACCAGTCCAGAAGTCAACAGGTGTACTTGGGAAAGTGGGGAGGGTTTAGGAGTGCTATCTCTTGGCCATAAAAAAAACTTTGAGAGGAGTTTGATACTGTTCCAGGGGCACCGGAATGTTATCAGTACTCTTTTTGTTTAGTCGGGGGAGAGAAGCAATTTCACCCTCCCCCTGGTCACTCTTAACTTTGTTAGACCTCAGCTGTGGCAATCCTCAACCTGATGGCATCCACTTTGCGACTCAAATCAACAGTCACACCAAGCAAATTGTCCATCTTACGTTTGAGTTCGTCATTCCGGTCACCTGCAGCCTTGATCCGATTGTTTGCAAGGATCAGCGGAGTTTGGACGTTGTTTTTCTCTGCGGTCCTCCAAATTTTCCAGAAGCTCAGGCCCGCAATCAAGCCAATTATCAGCAGACCTGTCATCATAAATCCGAATATATAAACATCCTCCACATCCTCCACGGATAGGGGTGCCAGGCACATGATGCCCTTCCACTTCCCTCAGGCGTCGATCACGTAACCAGAGGCAAAACTCCCATCCGGGCAGGTAGGCTACCCTAAGCCTGTGCTCTTAGTGTCGACAATCTTGTCAATCGCGTTGAGAGACCAGCTAATCAATTCCATGATCGGTGGTTCGAAGGTCCAGTGCCAATAGATCGCTCCAAGTCAGACGAGACGAGACAAAAAAGTGCAGCAAGCGGAAAACATGAGGGTGTGGGGAGAAGAACACAGATAGAGACGGAGAGAGGAAAAGTGCGACCGCCTCCTTCGAGCGCTAGGGCAGAAGAAGGATCTGCTGCTAACATTTTGGTACCAGATACCACAGCACACCTTCAGGGGTCTAGTGGAGTCCAGGAGTCAAAAGGTCAGGGCTGTTTAGGCAGCAATAGAGGGACCAACACAATATTAGGCAAGTGGTCATAATGTTATGCATGATCAGTGTAGATAGCGCCGCTTTGTGGACTTAACTTTTAAACTGTGAACCAATCATTCTTTTCTAAAGTTAAATTCACACATGAATGTTTCAGTGAAAGTAGAATGTATGAATGCATGAAAACAATTTAAGTACACAAAATGTTAGCGTAAAATTGCACAAACACAAGCCAGTGTGATTACCTGTTGATGACTGACAGGATGTTATGATTCCAAATCTCCAATAAATGTGAGGTACAAATGTCATTCCACTCAGAGGCTCTTCTGCCATATTTCCAGCAACTTTCTGATACAAAGTAATCATTTTAAGGAAGATAAAATAAGCTAAAGGAAGCATTTACCACACAATTTACAAGAGCCTTGAATTCAGATCGGTGATTCAATTTCTTCACTTTTCCTCTGCAAACTATTCCAAGTGTCTGCAGCTTAAAACATGAAAGCTTGATTGCTCCTGAAAACAAAACAGAGCATAATGGGATGCATCACATCTTCAGCACTACCTGCATTTTTTAGTGTTTTGTTTACGTGACACAAGGACAGAAAGAGAGGGAGAGAAAAGGATCAAGAAAGGGAAAAAACAAAGGGGAAAATCAAATACATGTATACATTAGCTATATGTAAAATATCACTTGCTCGCAGAAAGGAAAGGGTAAATATAAATACATGAATAAAACACATTTTACAATAAAACAACAAAAGCCACTCTATCCAATGTTTTCTCTGTGGGATGAAGCAGGACACAGAGGCAGCATGAAAGGGGGGAAAAGAACAAAAGTAAAAACAAGAGCTCATGAACAATCAGGACGCTTGTGGTGTTCTGGTTTACTTAAAATACTGTAAATCAGCGGTGCAGCAGAAAAGTGACGTGGAAGTGACTGGGTCAACTCCCAGGACTGACTGTAAAATGTTGGTAAGTGAATGACAAGAGTTGTGGCAATGCCAGTCTCTGGACTAGCCATCCTCTGAACAGCAATTATAGCTCAGCAGCTTCATGTTAATGTCTGTGTGCGTGGGGCTGCTGCAGGAGGAACAGTACTGGGCTGTGACGAGAATTTGCCAAACCGCATTACTACAACTTCCACGCTCCTCATGCACGCACATTGGCTCTGAAAGTATTTTTCCCTTCACACTGGAAACTGTAAAGAACAGCTGTAAAACTATGAAGCCATATTTTTTAACCCACAACATAACTTTTTGAATTATCTAGTAATGTTTAGACATTCTACAATATTAAATGATTTATTATATTAATGTCTGCATTTTTTATTGTTCCTATTTCTAATCTAGAAGCACAAAAGTTTCAAAAATATATATCTAAAAGCTGTGTTTTCTGTACAAAATAAAACTCCAATTTCTATATTCTAACTAGCTACTTCCTGTAAGAATTGAGCCTTACTTCAGTGGTTAAGGAGAACATCATTAGCTGCCTGAAATTCCACTGGATTTGCTACACTTTGAAGGTAATTCTCATTATGAAAGCATGACTTGTGGAACATTTGAAACAAACCAATACTGTTTGATGTAGAGTTTAGATTAGTCTAGATGATATTATATATGTAGCCAATTAATGCATCTAAAGGATCCTGTGGAGCTCTCAATTGAAAATTCCACAGGAAATGTGTCATTTTCAAATCCATACATGTGTAAGGTTAATTTGCAAGCTAGGCTGCTGCAGCTGATAGAATCTGCTGTCATTTCAACCAGCAAAACTGATGCCTGGGTCAATGTTGCTGTTTGAATTGGATGCTAAGATTTTTTGATCTTTACTCAAAGAAACACTAAACAGCTTCAAATACATAAAAAACATACAAAATGACCAGATAAACATTCAAAATGACTGCAAAGAGATACAATATGACCACAATGAGAAGCAAACCCTTTATGACGAGATGACAAAGGAACAGAATCATTACAAAGGGACAGAGAGCAACCACAAAGAGGTGCAAAATTATGACAAGTTACAACATAAACTCAAAAACATGTAAAAACACTGCAAGTACAAAATTACTACCAAAACATTTCGAATGACTACAGAGACATTCAAATGACCAGAGTGGCCAGCAAAATTATTACATAGAGATACAGGACAACCACAGAGAGATGCAAAATGACAACAAGTTCTAACATCAGCCCAAAGGTATGCAAAAAAACTCTACAAAGAAGTATGGAATGATTACAAAGAGATACAAAATGAACAGAAAGACAAACAAACTGAAAGAGAAACAGCGTTGGGGTAACAATTAGCACAAAAATACCACAAAGACAGAGAAAAACACTATAAAGAGACACCGAATCGCCACCAAGATACACACAATGCCCACATAAATACAAACAATAATCGAAAGTATACACAAAATGACTACAAAGACATGTTAAACCACGACAAGGAGATACAAAATTACAGGCGCAGAATAACTACAAAGAGACGAAAAATCACCACAAGGACTCACAGAAAAACCACAAAGTCCCCCCAAAAAATGCACAAAAAAGTGAAAAAAAAATTTCACAGTTTTTGACAAAACTGTGAAAATGAAAAGTATTCTGTTATAAGACTGATAACACAAGTAGATTTGATCATTTGTTTATTCTCAATCTGGAATATTAGAAATGATTTTCCAACTTTTATATTTGGTGGTGATAAGTGTAGTTATGTTACCCTCAGCATATATGGTGCAGCTATGTGAAGCTACCTTTTGCTACAGAGATTATAGAAACAACCACAGAGATCTAAACTGACTACAAACACAAGTCAAATGACCACAAAGAAACACAGAACAACTGCACTCATTTTGTTTCTCCTTCAAGTTAGTGGTCTTGCTCTTATGTTGGACTGAACGGTGGGGATGTTTTGCATGAGTGTGCTTGGTTATAATCCCTGCATATGGTCATCCCAGAATATGATTTCCCCCATCGCTGCTCAGGACAATTTGTAGCCGCAATGGTCAGAACTGTGCTTCTTGTTCTGTCCTCTATTGCCTTGTTGCTACCGCTGCTTGACTGTAACTCATGTGCGTGCGTGCGTGCGTGCGTGCGTGCGTGCGTGCGTGCGTGCGTGCGTGCGTGCGTGCGTGCGTGCGTGCGTGCATGTTTGAACACTTGCTTTAATGCATACAAAGATGAAGGGTATGGCAAATTAGAGAATGCATCTGCCTGGCGTCTGAATAATAAATAACACCATTAGGGAGACAGGGGTGTTCTCTGCCAGGTCCTGCAAGATGAATGGTTATGTCACTGTCTCTCACACACACACACACACACACACACACACACACACACACACACACACACACACACACACACACACACACACACACACACACACACAAAACCACTCAACAGCACACTGTTATATGTAAGTTAGGCTCTGGAATTGTGCTGTTATACTTGTAGATGATTAAAGTGCAAAAGGTAGCAATCAAACTTTCAAACTGATCTGTTTGCCATGTCTGTGTTCTGTCTGTGGATGTGTCAGTCTGTCCCATCTTCACACTGTTATTCAGGCCTCCGAGGTCCCGTATTCATCTACAACATTAACACTTGGACGCTGATGAATGTGAATTTGACTTGGTGTTTTGCAGAGTGGGTAGTGCTGGTGAAGGGACTAGTTTTTCGGCAGAAAATGATGTCTCATAGAATGGTGTTATTATCGCTTTCTTCATACTGGCTCTGAAATTATCTCTTCTTGTCGCCACTCCACTGGAAAAGATGGATGATAAAATCTTCTGTCCGTTCTCTGCAAAAATGTCCTTGTGCTACCTTCGCTCAACTGCAGCTCTGAAGGATAGCACGGTGTGATTAACTCTTAGAGATCGACGGACGCATGTTACATGCAAATTCACATCCCTTCTTCTCGGATGAAATGCTTCAAAAGTATATATTCCATCAAGAAGCATTACACATCAAATGAACATGTACGACTTGACTTTTCCAACGATATCACCTGCTTGTCTGTGCGATGAAGGGTTCTTAAAAATAATCAAACTAAATCATAGATACAATCTCCACGTCTATCACACATGTTTGAATTGCTCATGAATAACATCGCAGACATATGTTAATGTCTGGATATGTTAACATCCATCCATCCATTCTCTATACACCGCTCTAGGGTCGCGGGCGGGGGTGGGGGTGGGGGGGGTGGAGTCTATCCCAGCTGACTCGGGTGAAGGCAGGGGAGACCCTGGACAGTCTGTCACAGGGCTACATATACAGACAAACAGTTAATTTAGAGTAACCAATTAACCTCAGCATACCATGCATGCACAGGGAGAACATGCAAACTCCATGCAGAAAGATCCCAGGCCCACCCCGGGATTTGAACCAGGGATCGTCTTGCTGCAAGGCGAAAGTGCTAACCACTTACTCCACTGTGCAGCCCCTGTTAACATTAATGTATCTATGCAATTAATGTCATGTCACAAGAGTAAGCAGAATCAACACTTTGTAAATACACTTGTTACATATTTGTGTGCACCCAACTAATAACAATATGAAGACAGATTGCACGTCAGCGTAAGTAATATTCTTACTAATTTCCTCACCCATTTTCACAGTCCTGCTTCTTGGTTGAATAAAGTCGTCATCATTTCGTAGTGTATCGCACATCAATTTAAACAACAGAACTTAGCCTTTCTGATTGCATGAGTTGCTTCTCTGTGTGCCAAAGTCAACTGATTTTGAAATTATTTCTGCATCGTCTCCAAAAAAGGACTGCCTCCTTCTTTGTATGAAAATTAAACACAGAATGTTGGATTTCATTTTCCTCACCATGATTCAAAAGTTGTGATCAGAAAATGAGCACATATTACAAAGTGGCCTCTAGTTTAGGGGTAGATTTGGGCTGGGTGTCAGACATCAGTTAGGCTAATATCTGAACACTTTAGTGAACAAGAAACGCACTCAGACAGCTCAGTACTCTGCAAAGGCTGCTCAGTGGTTGTATCATTTCCAACGGCTGAAACCTTGAAAAATTGTGTGGCAGAAATGACAGAAACGTAGAATGTGACCATTTAACATAGATGTACCCACAAACAAAATGACCTTGTGCTGAGCACAGGCATGTGTTATGCATGTGTACGTTATGTATGGATAGTGAATCGTGTGACCTAAATATGTAGCAGGTGGCGGGAATTGATGGGAATCAGAAACACCCCCACAATTTAATCAATTGTTCCTTGTGGTATTTCCAACTGATAAGTCCTGACAAGTTCGCAGCGATGGATTTGGAATAGGATCGTAATCATGTGACCGTCAGCAGGCAGCTGACGTAGCATTCACTTGTTGTCATGGTTACAGTGACACTATCTCACAGTGATACAGAAATCTTTAACAACAGACTATAAGACACATCACTGCCAAAATCTAATCACTTCGTCCTTGTGTCATTTCTGACCTTCCATGAAAATTTCATTGAAATCTGTTATTCTGTTTTTGAGTAATGTTGCAAACTGACAGACAAACATACGCTGATCGTCACATAACTGTGCTTTTCCTCGGCAGAGTAATAAAATAATGACAATCAGTCCCACTTTGCAGTAAGGACATATTTTTTCCCATTTTCTAAGTCATCCATTATCTTACCGTTATGGTTCTGATACTGCCACATTCTAGACAATCAGCCCAGCAGAACAATTCAAATAAATATCTGTATTGCCAGGATTTTCTGGTGCAATACATGCAAAAAAATATTTCCCAACATGATTTTTTTCTGTTAGCATATATATAATCTGGAAGTATTATTATATCAACTCATGGCAGATCTGGATAGCATAGACTGTTCGGAAACAGCAAGATGTAGAGCAGGGGTCGGGAACCTTTAACACTCAAAGAGCCATTTCGACGCGTTTCCCACAGAAAAGAAAACACCGGGAGCCACAAAATCCTTTTGGCATTTAAAATGAAGACAACACTGCATAAATCGCTTTGTACCTCTATGCTATTGCTAATTTTGACTAAATAATTAATAAAGAAAATAATGCATTAAAAAAATTATTTATTTAACCGCACCTTTCTCAGTTCCCAAATTTCTGGCACACCGATAACACTGATGAACACTCCAGCCAGGTAGATAGCGCTAATGAACCTAAAGTCTGTTTTCCAGCCGTGAAGAAGATTCACAGGATGCACTGTCAGCGCACAACAAAGTTTGGTGAACAGTGATCGAAGACGAGAACACTCTGAGTGTGTTGGACAGAAAGTTTCTTTTAAAAATCTTCCTGATGGCAGCTTGGATAAAAGCGTGGTTATTTGGAAATTGTGCAACAAATAGTTTTCTGATCACCGCAGCACTTCAAGCCAGTGTATCCATCCCATAATAGACCACTTTTTGAGATGCTAAAGGTGCTTGAGTTGACAAAAAGCTTTAAAATATTGAATATAATTGCGATAAATGAACTTTGAGTTTGCAGTAATCTGTAAATATAGTAGACAGATAAATATAAATGAAATATACTTGTGCAGGAGTCCGCTGTGACGGCGGAGATGTGCGGAAAAAGAAAGAAATTTGAAGGAGTGACGGCTAGGATTTAGGAATGGTGGCCCACCGCTGCTGAATAAATGCAGATCAAACACTGGGATCTGAAGATCAGCAGGGCTCCAAATGAATACCCGCAGGCCGGCAAGTGTCGGAGATTGACGGCTGGGACGCATATTTTGACAGACAAAAAAAAGAGACGTTTTATTTTGATGTTACAAGATCACCATAATCTTCAAATTTGGAATTAAATCTTAAAAACTAACAAACTAAAATAAAAGAAATTTTAATTAAATAGTGTGCTGATTATTTCTTTTCCAAAGTTACAGGGAGCCACAACAGAGGGATGAAAGAGCCGCATGCGGCTCCGGAGCCGCGGTTACTGACCCCTGATGTAGAGTATATGGCCCTCATAAGACCAATGTACGAGCTTTAAAGTAAAAGTGGTGAAAGTATTCTGAAAATAGCCTTGGACTTATGAGGGTAAACAGTGTGTTGAAGTCACTGCTCAAACTGTGGAGTGTTACCCATAATTACTTTCATAAAAGGGTTATTTTGGTTTGTTTGAAATGGGGTGGTATGAGGCACTTATCCACACTCAGTATAATACATGCAGGCAGACAGGAGGACCTGCATTGACGTTAAGCAACCTACTGCAGTGAATAGGGTCAGCAACAAAACGTGTTTTAGAAACCTGAAGAAAGGCTCACCTAAAAAGTCAATATTACCCCCCTCATCCTCACTCTCACCCCAACTGGTTGAGACAGATGGCCGTCTTCCCTGTGCCTGGATCTGTAGGAGGTTTCCCCTCCTTGTATTAGAGGGTTTCTTTTTTTTGGTTCCTTCCCACCATCCCTGACTGCTTGCACATAGGGAATCCAAAAGCAGCTTTAGATTGTTGGGTTCTCTGCTCTGTTTAAAAATTCACAAGGTCTGTACCTACTAGTTCAAAGTTTCTTTTTTGTCATTGTTGTGAAAATGAGAAGCACAGCATTTCCAGCACTGCAATAAATAAGCTGTAATATAATAATAAATAGGTTTCCATAAATAAAATGAATAAAACTGTCAGTGCTGTGAGATGACATATGTCACAGCCCGATCTCACGAGGATTCGTGAAACTGTTACGTAAATTTTTGTTTCGGTTTCGTGCGCACCAACACGATTTCGTCATGTTTTTCGTGCCGCTCACCACGAAATGCGCACCAATGTATTTTAAACGGCGGACTTTTCGTGCCACCCAGAACGTATTTCAAACGAATGTGTGTATTATATTTTTAATGTAAAACCATGGCGAATCCAACGCTATATTTTGCATGACATCGTCCCTAACCATAACCCTAACCATAACCCTAACCATAACCTAACCATAACCCGGTGGTACACTTACCAATTTGCATAGGAATTTAAAGAATGTCTGGCGGCCGGCGGCCGCAAACGCGATCACACAAGCAGTATACGCCGATGGACAGCTTAGATCGTCATGAATCCGCTGGTATAAACCACTTTCAGCTGTGATTACCACAGCGGGTTTCGTTGTGAGCAACACGAAAAACATTTCGTGGTGAGCGGCACGAAAAACATGACGAAATCGTGTTGGTGCGCACGAAAAAGAAACAAAAAATTTACGTAACAGTTTCACGAATCCCCGTGAGACCGTGTTGTATGTCATGAATTTTTGCTATGTAAATAACACTGAATGGAACTGAGGGTTAACCCAAACCCTAACAATGAGTTTAAGTTAAGACTATGTTTAGGCCATTTTCACCTCTTTATCTTGCTATCAGCGATTTCAGATAAAGAACAAGAGCTGTTATGTCGCTTTATTCAAAGCTAACAGACTCAACTGACAAAAACAACATTTACTAGAAGCTGGTAATCTGTTGCTAATTTTCTGTCACACAAAGACACGAAAATAAAAAAGCATTACAATGGTAGACTAGCTACTCCTGCAAGGTTGTCTAATAGGGAAAATAACCTAAATACTCTAAATTTTGTTGTGTGTATCATGTATAAGTATAGTCTCACGTATAGTAGCTGCTAGCATGGCTGGAAACATTCTGCTAGTTCTACTCTTCAAATGAATACATGATTCTTGTCATGTCATCAACAGTAGCCTAAAGTGAAGGACTTCCTCTCCCTCTTTATAGTCCTCTAAAAGCAGATGTTTCAGAAGAGTGATGCTGCACACTGTCAAAGTATAATTGTGCATTGCAGGACTCGAAGTTAAATTTAATGCCTCCAGTGCCAATGCTGTTGCAAAATAACCACAGGGACATTTGTCCTGATGTGCACATCACACTTGTTTTAGAATTTATTATTCTATAAATCCCTGCTGTTAAACATCAGGTGTGCTGGAGACTAACCCAGTGAAAAGAGTGAAAAATTGTAGATCAATTAAAACCTCTCTCACTGCATGTAGCATGTTCCTGCTAGTTCTCTTCCAGTGTTTATTTGCAAAGTACAGAAAAACTAGGAAGAACAAATGCTGACATCCCCATGAGTTTAGCACAGATCTGTGATATGGCTGTTATCAGAATGATCTCCTAGATCAGGGGCATCAAACTCAGTCTAGTTCAGGGGCCGCGTTCAGCCCAGTTTAATCTTTAGTGGGTCTGACCAGTAAAATCATAGAATCATAACCTATAAATAACAGTAACTCCATGTTTCCCTTTGTTTTAGTGCAATGAAAAGTACATTCTGAATGTGTTCACATTTAATGAACTATCTTTTTGCAAAACATTATGAACAAACTCACTTCTTTAGAATAATAAGTGCAATTTCAACAATGTTATGCTTAAGTTTATCATTTCCACATTACAACTTATAGATCACAAGGTAGCTACAAAGGAGCTAAGCATTTAGTCAGAGGTATCTGGAACTGAACAAAATAGTGTGTTACTTCATGATCAAAACAACTTGTCAAGATCTAGAAATGATTTTAAATATACATTCATTTCAATATCTGTGTAATAATCCTGATCACCACAACCATTCAAGCGAAATGGGAACTACTAAGGAAGAAGGTTTAGTTTTCCCCCAGTCTTGTAAATGTATTAGACACATAAAAAATACATAAAAGTTGTGGCAGTGCAGTGGAAAAATTTAAAATAGCAGTTACCTTTATTGAAAGATTGCAGGTAATGTCTTTTTAATTTCTGAACTTTGTAAAGTCATCCTGCAGGCTGGATTAGACCCTCTGGCGACCCGGTTTTTGGCCCATGGGCCATTTGTTTGACACCCCTGTCATAGAGATTCAGAATAAATCCTATAGCTTTGCTCCCAGATACAAGAAAGAGTGTTATTTCACAAATTTACATCACCACAGTCATTGTTTGTTGTCATACAAATATTACAGTCTGCTATTTCATTCCCAGGTTTCGCAACATATATTTATATCTTCCTTTTGGTTCCGGCACTTTGTGATGACAAATAAAACCTTGCATCATTACACACAAAAAACAAAGTGACAGTGCATTTATGGAACACATGCAGACAAGTGAATTTAAATGGAAAAGATTCAGAGATATTCTCATGTAGAATTTTCTAGGACGGAAAACTCTCCACTGGATTCTATCCTGCATGCTGACAGGGAGGGCCATGTGTTCGAAAGAAACAAAAGCAATGCATATTGCCTTTACTACAAAATAAGGTTCCAGTGCCCTTGAGACTAATGGAGCTCTTAGTCTTGTTACCAATCCAAGAGTACAAGAAGCATGCAAATTCTGACATCGCAGCCAAAGATTTAGCTGGCTAAAGTAGAAAAGCACTATGCAAGTGCAGTCCATGAATTATTTACTGATGGTTTTAGAGTTATCATTTCTTTTTGGCTTCCTGTTCATTCCTGCACTAAAGACAGCGAGGTCTGTCAGCTTGCTCATGTCTGCATGGTTCTGTGCCGCTATGGTGGGAGTTCAACTCTGGTTCAACTTTTTCAACTTTCTGGTGCAAGTCAAACAATGTAGCGAGAAGACAAATCCTGTGTCTGGCTGAATTTACAGCAGCCTGCAGTGAGCATAGGCCAGTAGGAGAAGTAAGGTTGGAGCATCCACCCTGATTGCTCTGCAGATGTTTTTTTTTGTGTGTCTGATGGACATGAAATTGTAGAAAAGGAATAGGTTCCCACAATTTACACAAAATTACACATATTCTGAGCCGTAAGACGTCAAGCCGTAATTCAGCTGCATAAATCTTGTTGTTTTAATAATAAAACATGTGCAGTTTCTTCAATACTGTTATAGCATCATCCATTATCCATACACTGCTTAATTCTCATTAGGGTTGTGGGGGGGTGGAGTCTATCCCAGCTGATTAAGGGTGAAGACAGAGGGCACCCTGGACAGGTCACCAGTCTATCATAGGACTACACAGAGACAAACAATCACACTCACATTCACACCTACAGACAATTTAGAGTAACTGATTAACCTCAGCATGTTTTTGGACTGTGGGAGGAAGCCGGAGAACCTGGAAAAAAACCCACACATGCACATGGAGAACATGCAAACTCTATGCAGAAAGATCCTGGGAAGGCTGGGACACAATCCAGGGATTTTCTAGCTGCAAAGTGAAACATTCAATTCACTGAGCAGCCCGAAACGTCCATCCATCCATTCTCTATACACCGCTTTATCCTCACGAGGGTTGCTGGGGGTGCTGGAGTCTATCCCAGCTGACTTGGGCGAAGGCAGGGGACACGTGGACAGGTCGCCAGTCTGTCACAGGGCTACATATACAGACAAACAATCACACTCACATTCACACCTACGGACAATTCAGAGTAACCAATTAACCTCAGCATATTTTTGGACTGTGGGAGGAAGCCGGAGTACCCAGAGAAAACCCACGCATGCACAGGGAGAACATGCAAACTCCATGCAGAAAGATCCTGGGAAGGCTGGGACACAAACCAGGGATTTTCTAGCTACAAAGTGAAAGTGTCAAACACCAATTCACTGTGCAGATATAATATGCATAATTGCTATGAACAATTGTGCCTCATGACAGTAAAGGAAATTTGCTCCAAAGCAGATTGTGACTTCTTTGCATTATTAGGCGTTTTTTGTTGTTTTGTTTTTGTGTTACTTCTTTAGCACAATTATAAATTATTGTTTGTTTTTTCCTCCCTAAAGCGAAATCTTACAGGACAGAGGCAGCATGTTTTTTGGCCCTGTGAATCGTCTGGATTTCCATCTCATTTGAGATTAGCAGAGAAGAGCTGTTTTGGATTAGCTGAGCTCCTCGCTCTCCCTCTGACACTCTCAGATAAGAGGGCCCGCAGTCGCTGAAACACACTAGTCGAGGAAAATGCCCTTTTTCTACATGGTTAAGACTGCTCTGCTTCCCTCTTGTTGCCCGATGCTAACTCTTTGTGGAAAGGATTATTGCGACAGACTGTGGAGAGCCGTTATCATGCTGTCAAGAGAGTAGTGACTTTTTTTGAGTATCACACCAGGGTTAGGCCAACATACAAGGCCAATATTGGCCCGTTTATTAGTGATCTGATACTTTACACTCAGTTGGGATGGAGGGTGAAGGCCCTGGTCCTGTCACCACATTTTCACATCATTTCTTTTGTCCAGAGGTATGACTGCAGCATAGAGTCTATAAATTCTATGATGATTTCAGACTAATAGTCTCTGAAAGCAACAGTCCGTTATTTCTTGAAACATTCTTACTGCTTTCAATATTAATAGCATTGTGCCATTTTTTAGTACATTTCTAAGTGATTTCATCTCTATGTGTCAACCAAGGAAATACTGTGGTTCAAGGGTGTGTTCAGTACAAGAAAATGGGACCACTGTGGGACCTCTTTGAAAAAGGGAAGATGGCATCTAAAAACAGCAAAGAATATTTTATTTACACTTCTTTAGTGAGGGAATAGCAATGTAGTTTGGGTTTAACAAACAATGAAGTGGTCTGAGCTATTCCTATGCATGTCAAAAGGTATTCAATAAGGTGAAGATCTTCTCAGTTTGAACAGAGAACCCAACAATCCAAAGTTCCATTTGGATTCCCAGTGAGCAAACAATCAGCAAAATTCGGAAGGAGCCAAAACAAAAAACAAAAAACCTTCGCATGGAAGAAACAGAAACTTTGGTAGAACCAGACTCAGGGAAGGCAGCCGTCTTCCTCAACTGGTTGAGGGAAAAGTGAGAAGTAAGTATGCTCAGCCTCTTCAGCAACCCAGCATGTTAGATTTCAAAAGACAATAATTTAATGAAATTACAACAGACCTTAAATAAATTAACTGCATACACAGAAACAGTTCAAGGTTGGGACCGACTTATTCATTCAAGGGTTGGTCATTATTTTTTTATTGCTTCACTGTCTCCTGCAGGTTAGGACAATGCAGAATGCATCAAAACTATGAAACAACACATGGATTATATACTCTAAAAAACTCTAAAATATGACATATTTTTCTTTGCATTCATTCTTTTCTAAGTGCCAGCGTTTGCTGTCACAGTGGTGGACAATATCTTCAGTTGCTCCCTGTGACACAAAACTTAACTGGTGGAACTTTTTGCCCTCTTAATGCGTTCAACATCATCCATTGTGCCGTGTTGAGGGAGTGTTGGTATACAGCAAACAGTCCATTTCAACTACTTTAGTAATCTATGTTATGATAAGAATCGTGCATATGCTCACCAGACACGTTATTAGGCACGTGTGTACTCATGCAAATATCCAATCAGCCAGTTTTGCAGCAAAAGTGCAGTACATGAAGTCCTGAAGATACAGTTCAGGTTAGGAGCTTCAGTTAATGCTTGCAGATCATTATTACAGAGCAGACTGAGGGAAAAAATGGTTGGTGGCAAATGGGCTGGTTAGAACATTTCTAAAGCTGCTCATATCCTGGGATTTTCACCACAGCATGCCCTAGCATTTAGTCAGAATGATGCAAGAAGCTAAACACATCTACTGACCACTAGTACATCCACTGAAGAGATAACCACCCTTTACAGCAGTAGTATTAGTAGTGGAGAAATGTAACCTGATCTGATGGATCTCCATTTGCCAACCATTTACCAAGGTGGCAAATAGGAAGCTCACAATGTGGCGTAGCAGCATGAATAGATGGTGCATAATTTTACGGCCATTGTTTACCAGTAAGTGCTCTTTCTAGTCGGATAATGCATCATTTCACAGAGCAAAAGTTATCTCAAGTGGTATCTGGATCCAGTGGAAGACATGTGCAATGTGGTGTAGCAGAAAATTGGAACAGGAATGAGCAGCTGAAAATTCTGTAGAAAGAGAAAGGCAACCATGTTAACCTGGAGCAGAAGCTCAAACAGAAGGTGGGAATTCTCACCTCATGTCTCTGCACATCTTTTAAGTTGTGGATGTATTTTTCATTTGTCAAACAAGCTCACTGCTTCCAGTTTTTGTGGTACATGTTCTGTAGAGAATGAAACTAGACGATGAGCTCTAAGGGCTGCTAACAAAAACTGTCCAGCATTAACAGCAAGCAGCATTATGAAAATGAAAACAATAACAAAGAAATTTTAAACAGTACTACATAGCTCTTCTCTCAGCTCAAAACAAACACTCATTGACAAAGTAGGAGTGTATAGGTTTATTATTCTTGATAAAGATTTAAGATCAGGAAAAAGAAATAAAAAACTTGATAAATGTGGCTACTAAGACAGGCAATTTGTTGTTAGTAGATGTATACCTTAATAAAGGTAATGATTGTGGTCATGACTTAATTAAAGAAAATGATTCCAGCTATGTTATTTAAAGGCACAAATCCAGGATGCCTGCGTTGAAGGCTTTCACTAATCCACCATAGTTCTGCAGTGCTCTGTGAACACCACATTGCTTTTCACACTGGTGCTCAGCGTGCTATTGACTGTAAATCACCAATGCAGAAATGCTCCATACAAAACATAATTCTCGGCACTGACATGAAAGGATGCCTCTCTCACCAGATTTCCAATTTCCTTCTTAAATCAAACAGCAAGAAGATCAGTGCTCGGTGACAGGGCGTCTTCCTCAACAGCTTGTAAATGTCAGCAGTAGAGCAGCTGTCAATCACCTCTAGTGACACCTTAACAGCAATCAGGTTTTGCCAGAGGCAATTATTAACGCATAAGGACAACGCCACCTGAGAGGACTGCAAACAAGCAAGAAAAGTGTGTGTGCTTGTGTGTGTGCATCTGCGTGCGCCTGCGCCTGCGACTGCGTGCGTGCGTGCATGAGTGAGTGAGAGTGAGTGAGTGTGTGTGTGTGTGTGCGCGTGTGTGTGTGTGTGTGTGTGTGTGTGTGCGTGCGTGTGTGTGCGCATGTGTGTGTGTGCGTGTGCGTGTGTGTGCATGTGCGTGTCTGTATTTTGAAGTGTTGTGACAGCAGGTACGGGATAATTGGAACATTAAAAGACCTGTAAAGAGGAAATATGGGCAGCACAGAGTGACTTCTAACCACTGAACACGGTGCATGTATGCTGTGTGTTCCTAAAAGAGCTTGGGTTTTCTCCCAGTCTTCAAAAATTGTATGTGTGGATGAAATAAAAACTTTCAGTATAATTAACGAGTTTGGTACATCAGATCCATGCTGGAACGTACAGCTTCCAGCGGTCATGTGGTCGCACATGACAAAAGTTCTTTTACCTGCTTGTTATATATATATATATATATATATATATATATATATTCATATGATTATTTGTCCCTTTGAAGCATCCATCCATTATCTGTACACCACTTACGAACTGATGAAAGGTTGATTGGAAGGTTGAAAAGTGACAATTTTTGTGTGCATTTCTTTTATGTTCATTGAGGTTCTATGTCTGTAGGAGCATTATGTGTGATTATACTTGACTCTCTATGGGTTTGTTTTTGTGTAATGTCTGACGCTGACTTTCTTTCCATCCACCACTTAATCCTCATTAGGGTTGTGGGGGATGGAGTCTATCTCTGCTGACTTAGGGTGCTTTCACACCTACGCTTTTTGGTCCACTTAAAGCGGACTGGAGTCCGCAACACCAGCAAGTACAGTTCGTTTGGGCTGGTGTGAAAGCAGACCAGATTTTTTTGGTTCGGACTAAGGGTGCTTTCACACCTGTTGGTCCGTTAGAGTGGTTCGTTTGGACCCAAAAGTTGTTACAATGTTGCTAATTTCAACTGGTTCGGTTTGCATTCACACCAGTGTTTTCGCAGTTGAACCAACTACGACGAATGTTATATCTCCCCTCAGTCGTTTGGCGGCGCTGTTCACAAAAATAATGACGTAGGTGAACGCTGATTGGCGCAGCATGTGAAGAGGGAAAAATCCCAGAAGAAAACAACAGGCTGGTTTATTCGTAAACAATGAACTATGCTCTCCTGTTCCTTCTTGTTGCCATATATTCGTATCATTGCTTTATGCAGCAAGCACAAATACTACTGTTGTTCCAGTATGAAGCTCGCATTCGGTACAAGAACATTACACAGTCGTTTTTGGCATGGAGAAGATGCATTGCAAGACGTTATCGTTATCCCAAAATTCCCCGTGCAGGTTGCTACGGAAGCTCCCGTAGACCAAAAAGTCTGCTGCGCCATCAAGCTGGTCCGAATGGAGACAGGTTTGTGTTCTCACCAGGAGCGAACCGAACTGGAGTTCACATAGAAGCGGACCGAGACCACCTTCGAGAGGTGGTCTCGGTCCGGTTCTTTAGTCCACACCAAAAACATCTGGTCTGCTTTCACACTACCCCAAACGAACCGTACTTGCTGGTGTTGCGGACTCCAGTCCGCTTTAAGCGGACCAAAAGGCGTATGTGTGAAAGCACCCTAAAGAACCAGACCGAGACCACCTTCGGGAGGTGGTTTCGGTCCGCTTCTATGTGAACTCCAGTTCGGTTCGTTCCTGGTGAGAACACAAACCTGTCTCCATTCGGACCGGCTTGATGGCGCAGCAGACTTTTTAGTCTACGGGAGCTTCCGTAGCAACCTGCACAGGTTGTGGAGCATCGCCCATTTTCTCCGATAATGTCTAGCAATGCATCTCCTCCGTGCCAAAAATGACTGTGTAATGTTCTCGTACCGAATGCAAGCTTCATGCTGGAACAACAGTAGTATTTGTGGTTGCTGCATAAAGCAATGATAAGAATATATGGCAACAAGAACGAACAGGAGAGCATAGTCCATTGTTTATGAATAAACCTCGATCCATGGAATAAACAGCCTGTTGTTTTCTTCCAGGATTTTTCCCTCTTCACATGCTGCACCAATCAGCGTTCACCTCCGTCATCTAAAACAGCTTATTTTGTGAACAGCGCCGCCAAACGACTGTGGGGGACATATAACATTCATCGTGGTTGGTTCAACTGCGAAAACACTGGTGTGAATGCGAACCGAACCAGTTGAAAATAGCAACATTGTAACAACTTTTGGGTCCAAACGAACCACTCTAACGAACTAACAGGTGTGAAAGCACCCTTAGGGTGAAGACAGAGTACACTCTGGACAGGTCACCAGTCTATCACAGGGCTACATATGGAGACAAACAATCATCAATTAACCTCAGCATGTTTCTGGACTGTGGTAGGCTACTGGGAATGCCAGAGAAGACCAACACATGCACAGGGAATACATGCAAACTCCATGCAGAAAGATCCTGGGATGGCTGGGACGCAAACCAGGGATTTTCTAGGTTTTTTTTCTTGTAGCATGCGAATACCATTTTTAAAAAAAAAACTCGAAACTGAACGAAACAGTGCACATTTTAAAATAGATTACTCCTTATTGGCCAACTGTGACAGTAATGTATTACAGAAAACCTGCTTTGCAACTGCCACCGCTGATCCAGTCCAGTCAAATCTCTGTTGTACGTCTCATGAAACACTTACTGTCTCACGCATAGCCTTCTGTTCTGTATCCTGAGGAGCTCAACTTGTTCAGTCGTGGATGTACTGTGAGCTATGTTTAGACCTCCTAGCATTCACTGCGATTAACATACAGTGCCTTGTGAAAGTATTTGGCCCCCTTGAACTTTTCAACCTTTCGCCACATTTCAGGCTTCAAACATAAAGATATAAAATCTTAATTTTTTGTCAAGAATCAACAACAAGTGGGACACAATCGTGAAGTGGAACGAAATTTATTGGATATTTTATACTTTTTTAACAAATAAAAACCTGAAAAGTGGGGCGTGCAATATTATTCGGCCCCCTTGCATTAATACTTTGTAGCGCCACCTTTTGCTGCAATTACAGCTGCAAGTCGTTTGGGGTATGTCTCTATCAGTTTTGTACATTGAGAGACTGAAATTCTTGCCCATTCTTCCTTGCAAAACAGCTCGAGCTCAGTGAGGTTGGATGGAGAGCGTTTGTGAACAGCAGTCTTCAGCTCTGCCCACAGATTCTCCATTGGATTCAGGTCTGGACTTTGACTTGGCCATTCTAACACCTGGATACCTTTATTTGTGAACCATTCCACTGTAGATTTGGCTTTATGTTTTGGATCATTGTCCTGTTGGAAGATAAATCTCCGTCCCAGTCTCAGGTCTTTTGCAGACTCCAACAGGTTTTCTTCCAGAATGGTCCTGTATTTGGCTCCATTCATCTTCCCATCAATTTTAACCATCTTCCCTGTCCCTGCTGAAGAAAAGCAGGCCCAAACCATGAGGCTGCCACCACCATGTTTGACAGTGGGGATGGTGTGTTCAGGGTGATGAGCTGTGTTGCTTTTACGCCAAACATATCCTTTTGCATTGTGGCCAAAAAGTTGGATTTTGGTTTCATCTGACCAGAGCACCTTCTTCCACATGTTTGGTGTGTCTCCCAGGTGGCTTGTGGCAAACTTCAAACGAGACTTTTTATGGATATCTTTGAGAAATGGCTTTCTTCTTGCCACTCTTCCATAAAGGCCAGATTTGTGCAGTGTACGACTGATTGTTGTCCTATGGACAGAGAGCCCGATCTCACGAGGATTCGTGAAACTGTCACGTAAGTTTTAGTTTCGGTTTCGTGCGCACCAACACGATTTCGTCATGTTTTTCGTGCCGCTCACCACGAAATGCGCACCAATGTATTTTAAACGGCGGACTTTTCGTGCCACTCAGAACGTATTTCAAAAGAATGTGTATATTATATTTTTAATGTAAAACCGTGGCGAATCCAACGCTATATTTTGCATGACATCGTCCCTAAACATAACCCTAACCATAACCTAACCATAACCGAACCATAAGCCGGTGGTACACTTACCAATTTGCATAGGAATTTCAAGAATGTCCGGCGGCCGGCGGCCTCAAACGCGATCACACAAGCAGTATACGCCGATGGACAGCTTAGATCGTCATGAATCCGCCGGTATAAACCACTTTCAGATGTGATTACCACAGCGAAAAACATTTCGTGGTGAGCGGCACGAAAAACATGACGAAATCGTGTTGGTGCGCACGAAACCGAAACTAAAACTTACGTGACAGTTTCACGAATCCCCGTGAGACCGGGTTGGGACAGACTCTCCCACCTCAGCTGTAGATCTCTGCAGTTCATCCAGAGTGATCATGGGCCTCTTGGCTGCATCTCTGATCAGTCTTCTCCTTGTTGGAGGTGAAAGTTTAGAGGGACGGCCGGGTCTTGGTAGATTTGCAGTGGTCTGATACTCCTTCCATTTCAATATGATTGCTTGCACAGTGCTCCTTGAGATGTTTAAAGCTTGGGAAATCTTTTTGTATCCAAATCCGGCTTTAAACATCTCCACAACAGTATCTCGGACCTGCCTGGTGTGTTCCTTGGTCTTCATGATGCTCTCTGCACTTTAAACAGAACCCTGAGACTATCACAGAGCAGGTGCATTTATACGGAGACTTGATTACACACAGGTGGATTCTATTTATCATCATCAGTCATTTAGGACAACATTGGATCATTCAGAGATCCTCACTGAACTTCTGGAGTGAGTTTGCTGCACTGAAAGTAAAGGGGCCGAATAATATTGCACACCCCACTTTTCAGTTTTTTATTTGTTAAAAAGTATAAAATAGCTAATAAATTTCATTCCACTTCATGATTGTGTCCCAATTGTTGTTGATTCTTGACAAAAAAATTACAATTTTATATCTTTATGTTTGAAGCCTGAAATGTGGCGAAAGATTGAAAAGTTCAAGGGGGCCAAATACTTTCACAAGGCACTGTACATTCCAAATTCAACTTTTGGTGCTCTGCAGTTTAGGTTTTTAATGCACGATAATTTCCCTTGAAAGTGGTTTGCAACAGCTGACAAAGTAGGGTCAACTCCAGACAATTCTGGTGGTCTAGACGAGGCATCCGCTGGCGTCCTTGAATGGTGTATAGTTCACATTAGAATATTTTATAACAATCAATCATTTTTGAATACTTCATCATTAAAAATGTATTTTGCTGTCACACAATTAACATCATTTGGCAGTTTGCATCTTACTTGCACACTCATCCTTGTTTGTATATTAGCCTAGTTTAAACTGTAATGTGTTGAATTGTATGCCATAGTGATCTGATTATTCTTGTATGATTCCAGCATGATCTTTTTCATGTGTCTTTGATGCCTCTATAGCATGGACCATGTCTATCTAATTTAAAACGTTAATATCCCACAGTTACATAACACCCTTTAACCTTAGCTGTCCAACGCGCTTTTCAATCCCTCGTTCTCATTTCATTTGTCCATTCGCACACCAATGGCATGGAAGGTCCTTTCTTACCATCAGGAGCAACTTAAGGTTCATTGTCTTGCCCAGGGACACTGTGACACGTTGAGAGGGTGGGTATCCAACCTCACAATTAGAGAACACCCTGCTCTACAACCTGAGCCACAGCCATCTTTCTATCTTTATCCATCGATAAACATAACAATTTCACTTCTGGCTCCTGACTATGTTTAATGATATATTATTTATTGTAATTTTCGTCATTCCCTTGGTCATACAACGTTCAGTGCACATTTTACACCCAGTGAGAGAGTGTCAGTGAGAATCTTTTGGATTGAAGAGAATTTAGACCTCAGCATTAAAAGCCAAACTGACAGCAGCTCTGTGGTCACCTGTTAAATATCACCTAAACAGAAGAACCACATGCTCACTTCATCCACTGCTTTTGCTGTTCCACAACCAAAACTGTAACTAACTGATGTTTTTATATATTTTGTGGCTCAGTAGGTCAGAGCCTTCAGCGAAGCACAGTTGGCTGACTTTACCATCTGTCATTCCTGGAGCAAACATCTGGATTTACAGCAGATACACTACCTCAAGCAAAAAAGCCAGGATTTACTGCTCAGTGACATCAGTGACATTATGTTACTCTAAGGCACGCATACAGCATTATCTGTATCCATCATACTGCAGATCACATTGTAATGACTGTATATCAGTAACATGGTTCCTCGTATGTGATTTTTCACATGAGCAAGTGAAAAGTGTAAACACAGTAGGTTATATGTGTGTGAGTCCTCTGCAACATGTTCTTTTTCAGTCTGTCAATAGTTTCCTCTCAGTATTAGCTTTTGAGTGAACTATGTTAGATGTCAATGAAAATTTTGAAGAGACCGATCAGAAGCAATTACAAAATATGTCTTCCTCTTCTTTGGCAACCCTCTACCTGGTGGAGTCGAGGAAGCTGTCTCAGTGGCCTTTGCAAATGAGATTGCCCTGCTGGCAATGCTGCCTTTCAATATGCCAAACCCAAAGAAATCTATATATTTGAGCAAACTAGAATGCTGCTGATACCAACTCTTGTATAGACTCACAGTTCCTCAGGCTTTCTGTACATGCTACACTGTTGCCTGTGTGCTGATGAATACCAAGCAGACAACCTGGGAAGTTTGTACTTTGCTGGATTCCTTCATGTACTAGAGTCAACTTAGTGCTAAGTTTTCCCATTGGCCTGTGTACACTACTGCTGCCTACAGAGTTTAACTTGTTTTTAATGGAAAACTGCTAGCTCCTGTTTCATTTTGCTTTTATTTTACATTCTACTTTCATAATAGTACATAAGCGTTATCCATCCATTCTCTGTACACCGCTTTATCCTCACGAGGGTCGCGGGGGGTGCTGGAGCCTATCCCAGCTGACTCGGGCGAAGGCAGGGGACACCCTGGACAGGTTGCAAGCCTGTCGCAGGGCTACATATAGAGACAAACAATCACTCTCACATTCACACCTACGGGCAATTTAGAGTTATCAAATAACCTCAGCATATTTTTGGACTGTGGGAGGAAGCCGGAGTACCCGGAGAAAACCCACACATGCACAGGGAGAACATGCAAACTCCATGCAGAAAGATCCCGGGGATCTTCTTGCTGCAAGGCGAAAGTGCTAACTGTAACCCAGGTTAAGTGACGGTTTTATTCTGAAAGTCAGACTTTTATTGTGAAGGGGAAGTCCTGCCGTGGGCCCCGGTGGAAGCAGCTTTAATACAGCTGATTACAATCAGTGGGGTTTTTTGAGCAGCAGGGGTCAGCAACCCGCGGCTCTGGAGCCGCATGCGGCTCTTTCAGCCCTCTGTTGTGGCTCCCTGTAACTTTGGAAAATAAATAATCATCAGGCTATTTAATTAAAATTTCTTTTATTTTAGATTGTTAATTTTTAAAATTTGATTCTAAATTTGAAGATTATGGTGATCTTGTAACATCAAAATAAAACGTCCTAATTTTTTGTCTGTAAAAAAATGTGTCCCAGCCGTCAATCTCCGACACTCACCGGCCTTCGTGTATTCATTTGGAGTCCTGTTGATCTTCAGATCCCAGTGTTTGCTCTACATTCATTCAGCAGCGGCGGGCCACCATTCCTAAATCCTAGCCATCGCTCCTTCAAATTTCTTTCTTTTTCTTATTGTTGCAAATACACCACTGCCGCACGTCACCGCCTTCACAGTAGAGTCCTGCACTACTGTGCTGCGCTGACTTGCCTACTATTTTGGGAATGCAAGAAGTGGCAACCTCCAAACTTTCTCAGCTACAACATCTGCACCTCTGCTGCTGCTGTGTGAAGTATCAAGTATGTAGTCCCGCTAGCTTCAGGATGGTGACATTTTTTTCTCCACCAGCACACCTCAAAGAGCAGTGTTCGATGCCGCTATTATTATACAAATAGCCATTTTAATGAGAAGCTCAGACGCTGTTGTATGTATTGAATGATATTTTATTCCAACAGTGGTCAACAAAATAAAAGAAATCACATTTATTATAGCCCCGGAGGTAGGGAGTGGATAAAACCTGTTGAAAGAGTGCCAGCCGTATGCGACGCTCCTCGGAAAAACAGTGAACGAACCGTATACAAACAGGGATAATGTGATTGGTCAAAGCTAGCCGGCCTTCTATTGGTTGACAGCGTTGATACACAAAAAATCCGAGAGCAGAGCAGAGATCCGTGAGCAGAAGTTTCATGAGAGCAAGAGGAAGAGTTTGAGTTAGAGCGCAGAAATCTGCGCGAGCAGCATCGTAACCGAGTGCGAGGACACAGTTTGAGCACGCGCAGAGCAAATTTGAGCGCGAGAGCAGAGTTCTGAGAGACAATATCACGAAATCTGAGAATGAAATCGATAAATGCTGCCCTCAAGTCAATTTAAAATGCTCTTGAATTATGATAGGAAATTTATTCCATAGTCCTGAGGAACAGGGTTGAGAACCACTGCTTTAATGCATGGGTTTCCTGTTTTCCTCTCTCCCTGTTGATTAATTAAGAACGGAATAAAATTGTTCATAAAAATATATGTCTTATGTTTCCATGAAAACACAATACAATACTTCAATTTCTAAATCGTACATAAATGTATGTGAATACAATGTTCCATGGGAATGTCAATATCCTTGGCGGAGGTCTGCGCTCTCTGAGTCATAGTTTGGTATGTTGTCCAAAATGTAACTGAAACGTCATAGTTTAGTGTGCCGTCCAAAATGTGGAAAAAACGTCATAGTTTAGTATGTTGTCCAAAATGTGGAAAAAAGTTATAGTTTAGTATGTTGTCCAAAATGTGACAAAAACGTCATAGTTTAGTATGTCGTCCAAAAAGAGACAAAAACGTCATAGTTACCTCCGCCAAGGAGGTTATGTGACACCCGGCATTTGTGTGTCCGTCTGTCTGTCTGTTAGCAAGATAACTCAAAAACGCCTGGGCAGATTCAGATGAAATTTTCGGGGGATGTAGACTATGGTCTACATCTCCCGAAAAGAGCTGATTTAATTTTGGTGGCAAAGAGACTTCTCCAGTGCCTTCAATACCATCAGGCCCTGCCTCCTGGAGAAGGAGCTGCTGGAGATGCAACTGCACCCTGACACCACAACTGGACTACCTCACAGGCCGGCCGCAGTACGTCAGGGTGGATGGGTGCACCTCTGAGGTGGTTACAAGCAACACAGGAGTACCCCAAGGAACCGTCCTGGCACCTTTCCTCTTCACTTTCTTCACCTCTGATTTCCGGTTCAACTCGGGTTCCTGTCACCTCCAGAAGCTTTCCGATGACTCCTCCATTGTTGGATGTGGATGCATTACTGATGATGACAAGGGGGAGTACAGAGGACTGATTGAGAGCTTCGTCACGTGGTGTGACAGCAACAACCTGAAGCTCAATATCAGCAAAACCAACGAGGTGGTAGTGGACTACTGGAGGAGCAGGAGGTCCCCTGTCCCCATCATCATCCAGAGGGAGGAAGTGGATAGGGTGGACTCATATCGGTACCTTGGGGTCCACATCAACAATAAACTGGACTGGTCCCACAACACGGACGCCCTCTTCAGGAAGGGACAGAGCAGGTTGTTCTTCCTGAGGAGACTCAGCTCGTTTGGCGTCTGCAGCAGGCTCCTGAAGACCTTCTACCAGTCTGTGGTGGCCAGCGCACTCTTCTTTGCCGTGGTGTGCTGGTGGGGTGGCATCATGACTGGTGAGGTCAACAGGCTTAACAAACTGGTGAAGAAGGCCCGTTCTGTTGTGGGTCTTCAATTGGACAATCTGGAGACCGTGGCAGAGAGGAGGATCATGGACAAAATAAGGGCAATCCTGGACAACCCCTCTCACCCTCTCCACGACAAGCTGTGGGACATGGGCAGCTCATTCAGCCAGCGCATCATCCCACCCAGAAGCAGAACTGAGCGCTTCAGGGCACTCCTTTGTGCCCACCACCATCAGACTCTTAAACAGCAGCGAAGGCCACAGTACATCACTGCACTGACCCCCCCGGAATTACTATACGTACAGTGCCTTGTGAAAGTATTCGGCCCCCTTGAACTTTTCAACCTTTCGCCACATTTCAGGCTTCAAACATAAAGATATAAAATTGTAATTTTTTGTCAAGAATCAACAACAATTGGGACACAATCATGAAGTGGAATGAAATTTATTGGATATTTTATACTTTTTTAACAAATAAAAAACTGAAAAGTGGGGTGTGCAATATTATTTGGCCCCTTTACTTTCAGTGCAGCAAACTCACTCCAGAAGTTCAGTGAGGATCTCTGAATGATCCAATGTTGTCCTAAATGACTGATGATGATAAACAGAATCCACCTGTGTGTAATCAAGTCTCCGTATAAATGCACCTGCTCTGTGATAGTCTCAGGGTTCTGTTTAAAGTGCAGAGAGCATCATGAAGACCAAGGAACACACCAGGCAGGTCCGAGATACTGTTGTGGAGATGTTTAAAGCCGGATTTGGATACAAAAAGATTTCCCAAGCTTTAAACATCTCAAGGAGCACTGTGCAAGCAATCATATTGAAATGGAAGGAGTATCAGACCACTGCAAATCTACCAAGACCCGGCCGTCCCTCTAAACTTTCACCTCCAACAAGGAGAAGACTGATCAGAGATGCAGCCAAGAGGCCCATGATCACTCTGGATGAACTGCAGAGATCTACAGCTGAGGTGGGAGAGTCTGTCCATAGGACAACAATCAGTCGTGCACTGCACAAATCTGGCCTTTATGGAAGAGTGGCAAGAAGAAAGCCATTTCTCAAAGATATCCATAAAAAGTCTCGTTTGAAGTTTGCCACAAGCCACCTGGGAGACACACCAAACATGTGGAAGAAGGTGCTCTGGTCAGATGAAACCAAAATCCAACTTTTTGGCCACAATGCAAAAGGATATGTTTGGCGTAAAAGCAACACAGCTCATCACCCTGAACACACCATCCCCACTGTCAAACATGGTGGTGGCAGCCTCATGGTTTGGGCCTGCTTTTCTTCAGCAGGGACAGGGAAGATGGTTAAAATTGATGGGAAGATGAATGGAGCCAAATACAGGACCATTCTGGAAGAAAACCTGTTGGAGTCTGCAAAAGACCTGAGACTGGGACGGAGATTTATCTTCCAACAGGACAATGATCCAAAACATAAAGCCAAATCTACAATGGAATGGTTCACAAATAAAGGTATCCAGGTGTTAGAATGGCCAAGTCAAAGTCCAGACCTGAATCCAATGGAGAATCTGTGGGCAGAGCTGAAGACTGCTGTTCACAAACGCTCTCCATCCAACCTCACTGAGCTCGAGCTGTTTTGCAAGGAAGAATGGGCAAGAATTTCAGTCTCTCGATGTGCAAAACTGATAGAGACATACCCCAAGCGACTTGCAGCTGTAATTGCAGCAAAAGGTGGCGCTACAAAGTATTAATGCAAGGGGGCCGAATAATATTGCACGCCCCACTTTTCAGTTTTTTATTTGTTAAAAAAGTATAAAATATCCAATAAATTTCGTTCCACTTCACGATTGTGTCCCACTTGTTGTTGATTCATGACAAAAAATTAAGATTTTATATCTTTATGTTTGAAGCCTGAAATGTGGCGAAAGGTTGAAAAGTTCAAGGGGGCCAAATACTTTCACAAGGCACTGTAACTCCTGTTGATTACTGATTACTGTATTTAACTCTTGTTACCCTTCACACAGTCTATTTAATATCACTGTCACTTTAATTCACTGCACTGCATAGCTCAGTTGTCCTGGATGACACTTTTTTGACATTGTGAATACCTCATACTGTTTGCTGCTACTGGTCAGTTTATTGTTTCCCCTTTTTGTTTTGTTTATTATATGTCACCCTTGGTTTGTCCTAAAACTATGTGTAATTCCTGAACCCAATGCATGCTACTACCCTTGAATCCTTGTATTTGCCCTGTGCTGCTGCAATACTTGAATTTCCCCTCTGGGGATCAATAAAGGATTATCTTATCTTAATACGACGTTACTTGCGAGAGCACGGCTCGATGTCACGTCCAGCATCCAGGCAGCAGGTCAGAGAGTCAGAGGAGTGTCGTCTTGGAAAAAACTTACCGGAGAAAAGTTATTAGCTTAAGATAAATAGATTTTACAAGTTAAATGGACATTCGCAAATTATTGATTTCCAGCTAACATTATGTAACATATGAGGTCCAAGAGCAAAAATGACATTAACCAAGTAAAATAAATATTAGTGGCACGACACAATTTCAAAAATGAATCTATCTAATTAGAGGCTTTGTAATTAATTAATCACGACTGATTAACAAGGGCATAGAGGTAAATAAAAGTGATATATGCAGTGTTGTCTTCATTTTAAATGCCAAAAGGATTTTGCGGCTCCCGGTGTTTTCTGTGAGAAATGGGTCAAAATGGCTCTTTGAGTGTTAAAGGTTGCTGACCCCTGAGCTACAGGGACCGAGACGACAGACACAGGAAAAGGTTTGGATTAAAGACTAAAACTCAAGAACTTGAGAAAACAACATCTGAAGCTCTGGCGACATCCTTGCACCACACCTGAGAGGAAGGACGATACACTTACTTTCAGAGGTTTTGAGGATTTTGCATGGTGAGCTCACAATCTCAAACTGAAGCTCTGATGACTGTGCCTGTTAGCTCGTAGCTACAGATGCTAATAGCTTTAGCAAACCCTTTACAGCCTGTATAACATGTCAGTGCTCGCTCCGCTAGCTGCGGGTGCTAACGGCTATTAGCACAGCCATGCAGTGTACACACTAATGTACACTGTTAGCTCTGCTAGCCGCGATTGCTAATAGCATCAGCTTTATAACATATTGAACCATTTATTTAGCCTCAAACATTAACATTAAACTGTCACATTTAAACCCTGATCATGTGTTTATTTGAAAAGTAATAATCTATGAATTGAATGATTTCTTTTGTTGTTTATAAATGTATTTATTGTGCTTCATAGCACTTTAAATGAGTATCTTTATTTAATATTTGCATATTTTCAATTGAATACATGAAGTGCTTCAGTGTGGAAGAAATGATTTTATTTTGCCATTAAATGCTGCATATAGTAAATGCACTTGTTTATTTTTGGACATTTATTGTTTTTTGTTATAAAAGAAACATTTTAGTTAAAAGTCATGATTTATTGTTTATTGTTAAAGTGCATTATTTGAGATATCGTTAAGGTTATTTAATTACCATGTTTTTTTCTAAATATAGAGATTTGATTACTGTGTGATTTCAGTTTTTTTTATTTCTAATAACTCATTAGTTATAATTGTAATTATGTTAATAACACAGTATGGAATTTTGATTTAATAAAAGCTAGCTGTTTTCATTTAATAGAAACTGGGGTGGCGGGGGTTTTTTGGGCTGGGGTGCGGGGGGAGTCGGGTCGTGGGGGAAGTGGGGCTGTGGGTCTGCGGGGCGCCGTGTGGGTCTGCTATGGCTCGTTCTGCTGCGCGGGCCTTGGGGCTCTGGCTGTGTCGGCGGAGGTCGCTCCGGGTTCCTGGGCTGGGTCTCCGCTCGGTGGCTCCTGCGGGGGGGCTGTGTGGACCTCCTTGGGCTGGAGGAGACAGCTCCCTCCTTTTGGTGGAGGTTTTCATGCATGCCAGACCCACCACACCGGCACCTACCAAAACTCAATAGAGTTTGTTCCTCCGGTCGCTGAGTCAGTGGAGGTTGCTGGGTTAGTGTCTGTGGATCTCACTCTGCTCTATCTATCCTTCTTGTGGTCTCCTGACATCTTCATGATTGATCCAGTTGGGATTCTGTCGTAACTGGTGTTTGTGAAGGGTCTTAGATTTGTAACTGGTTTTAAGGTGTGAATTAAAGACCACAAACAAATAAAATGCACCTTTTCTCTTAGAACACTGTCTATGCCTCACCTTTCTGTCTGTCTTGTGTTTGTTTTATGTTTCACTTGGGTGTGCACAGCCCTCAATGGCATAATGTAGGAAACAGCTTGAAATAAACATGATAGGTTAATTTGCCATGAGGACAGGTGTTGGTCACAGTCACAAAGAAGAAAAAAATTGCATGAAGCTTAAGTAGTGACACCATGGTTGGTTGGTGTCATTTTTGAGCGGACTTGCAGACAAAAAAAAGAAAAAAAAAATGAAAGGCCTGTTTTTGTTTTTGTTTCTTGGTTTATATTGTTTACCTGGGTAAAAATTGTTTTTTGTATTTATCGAAACATATCACTAAATATGAGGAGAAATCCTTTAAATGCAACTTATGTGTTTCCGTGATTCTTCTGGTGTTGCCAGGTTATTTTCTTAGGCTCCGTAGTCGTTCCTAGTCTTCTGAAATACAGACCATATTGTTAAACTATTAATAGTAAAATTAAGCTAACCTCAGTTAAAGGGTTACATAACCTCTACGCCACTGTTTAGCCACATAAAAGTTAGTAGATTTTTATTTAAGATTATTTATCTATACATTATCAGCTTTATGTTGTCAACAACTTAATATTTTTTGAAGAATGGCAAAGGTACGTACTACTAAATACCAGCATATCAAGTTAATATGGTCTTAGCCAGGCCATTCTGAGCCATGTTTTTCCCCCCTTATAGAACAATAATTCTGCTAAATGGGGGGGGAGGGACCCCACTTTGACCTGTTTGTATGTCTTTAAATCAATCATCACTGCATAAGGCAGAGATAATTCAAGGATGCAGCAATGGCATTCCATCAAAATAGTGACAGAGGAATTGTTTGGTTTGAATTCTTGCACACAGGATGGGAAGCTCTGTCATTAAAATGGCTAATTCAGAGGGGAAAAAAACTGCGGGTCTGCCTCACTCAACAATGCAATTACTCGACAAAACTTAAAACTTTTACTTTTTAACCAACAACTGAATAAAGAAAGGATGGTTTTTACCTTACTGACATGTTTCGACTGCATCTGCAGTCTTCCTCAGAGTGTCATCCGACATGTGATGACTTGTCCCTCATCAAAGAGAGAATAAGGAGGACAACTAACAAACTGGCAAAAATCAACACATTAACACAAGAGGACTCAAACAAACTCAAAGAACACCTCCCTTTGGAGCCAGATATACATCAACAGATAAGTTCTCATTTAAAACGCACATACGAAGAAGAATTCACCAAAACGAAAAATCGCCACATCCAAAAATTTAACAAACTAAGAGAAAGAAAAAACAGAAACCAACACACACACACAAAATTCAAAAATAAATGGGTATGAAATTTATCACAACGCACTCTCTTGAAACCAGAACAAACAGTTTTAACTAGAGGTCTCAATTTCGCCATCACACCTACCACAATACCACATGAAGAATTCATACAAGCCACAGAATTAGCATGTCAGAAACTACAGGACCAGGGACACAAAGCGGAACTCCAAAACTCAATCGCAGGCATATTAAAATCAGCAAAATTTCCACACAGCAGCATCTTAAAGCAAGAAGCATAAGCAATAAAATCACTCAAACAGGACAAGACCATCACCATCCTACCAGCCAAAAGAAAGGAAGAACAAAAGTCATCATGGACACAGACACATATGAACAACAGCTAACAAACATGCTAGACAGGAACACATACGAAATACTCACAAAAGATCCCACAGAACAAAAGAAAAGGACCCTAAAAACTATGCTAAAACCATTTCTAGAAACCAATAGGATAACACAGGAAGCATATAACCATCTGATACCCACAGCCAACGTCACCCCCGGATATATGGCACACCCAAAATACGCAAAAAAGACACACCACTGCGCCCCATGGTAGACAGCATCAAATCAAATCAGTCACTTACAACCTTTCAAAAGCTTTAGTAGAAATAATCAAACCCCTCTTTGGTACATCACAGCATCTAAACATCTGACACTAAAAAAACGCCCAAACCTCACAGTAGATGACATTATCACATTACTCCGGTTCGTTGCCAAATCCACCTATTTTCAATTTAAAGGAATAATCTACAGTCAAAAACAAGTTTTTGCAATCCACTATCTGAAGTAATGAGCAACTTTTTCATGGAGGACCTGGAAACCAAGGCCATCCACACAGTGCAGACCCACACTCTGGAAACGATACATCAACGACATACTGGAAATAATAAAATCTGGACACACACAAGAACTCACTGATAATCTGAATAACATGGACGACACTGGCAACATACAATTCACACACGAAGAAGAAATAAACTGGACCATTTCATTCCTGGACATGAACATTAACCACAGAGAAGACTGCAGCATTAAAATGACAGTTTACAGGAAACCCACACACATGACCCAGTACCTCCTCTGGACATCAAAACACAGCAGACACACTCTCAGTTGATAGGACACTATACGAATGGACCAGTATCATAACCGATGATAAAGATAGACAGGAGGAGGAAAAGCACATCAATAACGCACTCATACACTGCCAATATCCCATATGGGCCATAAACAAAAGAAAACAACAAGCCAAAAGCAAAGAGAAAAACACAAAGAAACAAAAACAAAGCACACCCATAAAATGAACAATAAAAATAAAGTCATAGTCACCATTCCATATGCCCAAGGGATAGCAGAACCCATACAATGTATCATGAAAAAACACAACATTAACACAGCAGTAAAACCACATACAAAACTCCAGCAACTATTAGACCTTCCAAAAGACAAAACAGAGCCGGACAGTAAATGCAACATCATATACGAAATTCCATGCAAATCATGTGATAAAACATTGGAGAAACAGGTAGATCATTCAACACAAGACGAAAGGAACACCAGACAGGATGTGAAAAGGAAACAATTGTATGACTCACAAGCAAGGGCGTCAGTTTGTTTTTAAAAGTGGGGGGGACGGAGACCACAGCACTTTGAGAAAATGTCGAAGAACGGCGGCAAAATGCCACAAGCCAAGCTCGAACTCACAACCATCGCACCAAAGGCGAAGGCGCAACCTGCTGCGCTATCGGTGCATGTAGGTGAAAGGGTCTGTGGGCCGCTAAAGTACTAATTCTCCCGGGCCGAAATTTTGCCCCTGCACGCCTCTGGTCGGAGCTTCCACTTGGCACGGGCGCAAATTTAGCATCTGCGCGTTTTTTTGACCTCACGAAGGTGTGCTGCATGTCTGTGCAACTCTCGGCCGAGTGCGGATGGTGCGTTCAGGAGCGTCGGAATTTTCTATACTACTGAAAATAACTGGGTTTACAACGGCTTACATGTGAAGAATTTGAATGTGTTGGAGACAAAATGACCCCTGACAAAAACTGGGGGGGACACGTCCCCACCGGCCCCCCCTAAACTGACGCCTATGCTCACAAGAACACAATAAGAAAAAGCCGATCAAGAAAACAAAAAATTAGCCATCATGGACCACTGTAAAAGAAACAACCACAGCATGGACTGGGACAGGGGAAGGATTTTAACACTGGAGGCCAACAGATACAAACAATGGATTAAGGAGGCCATAGAGATGAGGAAGCGGGCGAAGAGTTCCATGAACCGGGACAAGAGGGCCTACACCCTCTCACATACCTGGGATTCCATCTTCCACAGACCAACAGACAGTGGGGGGCATGGCCGATCTGACCGATTCTGATAGATCTGTCAGTAGTCAAAAACTCAAAATGCTACAAGTAGAGATCCAGAGTTGTCGGACAAGAATATTCAAACCTCCTTGCATCATACACATTCAATGAACTTAGATGACTAGTGTTGTGTCTCTCGGTATTATCCAACTTATACCAGACTAGAGCATGAACTAGACAGAGGAGGATTTACTGCTGCGGCCATTCAAGTCATTTATTGTCACACACTCCTGTATATATCGGTGCGCCCTCTAGTGACTCATACAAATAATAAACGACGCCTCACAGCAGGTGGAGAACATTGTTGTAACCTAAAACACATAATGTCATAAACTAGGTTGTGTGAATCCATGAAGCAGGCAAACAGGCAGGCAGGCAGGTAAATTAATAATGAATTTAATGTGTCAACACAAAATCACTCCTCGTGGGAGGCACAGGGAAATGAACAGGAAGGGGGCAAAACTAAATTAAACTAGACTGAGGGCGGACCAGACGGCCGTGGTGAAAGCTAAAATAAAACTAAACTAGCAGGGAGGGTGACTCACTTACTGTCCGGGGGAATCGGGAGACGAGGTGGGGAGCTGAGCTGAGGGAGCCTGTAGCAGGGATGTGGCGAAGACAGAGGAGCAGACGGACCAGGAGCAGACGGAGGAGGGGTGACGAGCAAGTGAGGTATTCTACATGATATAGAAGCTGAAACAGAACAAGGATGGCTGGACTAATCGGTAGCATTGGCCCTTTTGTTGAAGCTAACGAACGGTGGAGCTCCTACACAGAGCAGTTCGATTATTTTGTCCAAGCCAATGGCATTGTGAGGGAGAAGATTGTGCTGACATTTTTGAGTGTAATGGGACCTAAGACATTCAATCTGCTGCATTGTTTTGTTGAGCCGAACAAGCCCGGAACCAAAAGTTGCGACGACATAGTTGGCATATTAGCGGCCCACTTCTCACCAAAACCGTTGGTCATTGCTGAACGTTTTCATTTCCATAAGAGAAATCAGGAAGACGGGGAGTCAGTATGTTTGTGGCAGCACTTAAAAAGCTAGCTGAACACTGTGAATTCAATGATGTATTGAATGACACTATCAGAGAGAGGCTGGTGTCTGGTCTGAGTAGCGAAGCAGCGAGACTTTTTATGGATTGATGAAGATTGATGTTAAATTGTAGAACGAGACAAAACTTACCATACCGTATATGAAAGGTGTTTTGACATTTGGAGAGGTCTGTGTGTACCTACACATGACAATTAAAGCCATAGTGCTTTTTGTGCTCTCTGTAGTTGTTTCTGAGTCAGAGTCGGGGCTGAAATGTGGAATCGATTGTTTTCGATACTGGCCAGTGTGAAAGCCTGTTTACTAGTTATTTGGTATCCATAAAGAAGTGATTTACTCGATATGATATTAGTTTGGGCAGAGTGAGAACATGAGACATGAGATGTTTGCATACAGATGTTTGCTTTTAGCTCAGAGCCTTGTGGTCTGGTAGACTTATTATTTGCCCCATATTAAATTACACAGGTGTCACATGGCAGTTGGGACTGATTATATGGTTTTATTTCTATATAATTTCAGAGTTTTATTGGGACTGGTTTTATTGTTTTATTGTTATTTTACAGATTTGTTCTTGCATGTCTTGTGTGTTTTAATTATTTGTGTTTTGAGTTTTATTGCATGTTTTTAGATGTCCCACTGCCAATGAACGCACCTGATGAGCAAATACGCTGCACCTGCAAGGTTCTCCTTTCTTCCTCACAGGAGCCAATCAACAGTGGAGAAAGAGGCTCCGGACTGGAAGGAGAGGGGCTACAAAAGAGCCTGGAGAGCACGGTAGCAGGGAGGACAGCAGGATGAAGAGCGACAAGAGGAGATGGTATGAGGCCGGGAACCGGGGCAGCGGAAAACGCTGAGGCGAAGCAGGAAAAGACCCAGAACGTTACGTCGCGTCACACTCGCAGCGGCAGGGCTAATAGCTCTGCCGTGTGTGTGTGTATCCCTTTGGGCTGTTAGTAACGTTCTAGTGTATGTACACCCCCGTGGGAGGGTTGATGGTGTTGGATGTCCATACTGGCAGTGGTTTTGTGACTTCCAGGTGGCCTTCCAGCAGAAGAGTGCAGGCCCGGAAGAACAGCTGGACGCTGAAGCCACTGAACCTCATGCACTTTACCCCGGTCTCCCTGAACTTTAAGTACTCATTTTAAACAGAGACTTCTCGTTTTAATGGACATTGACCCCCGCCGGGTTTTAACCTGGTTATTCTGATTTTAAAGAAATCGCTCCCTGCCAATAAATTATTGTATGCACCAGCATCTCGTTTCTGCCCTCTGTTTTGATTGTCACTGTCAGTGTGCTCCACCCGATATATTAAGAATGTGCAGAAAACTTACAATACCATTTGCCTTCATCATTCAACCACACACCCCACGGCTCACACAGGAAAGAGTCCTCTGTGTCCCATTGAAGTCCAAATACTTGCAACATGCTTTAGGTGTACCGTGCCAGTGTTACACTGATCCTTCATTAGTTCAAGGTGAAATGGTAGACACAGTCTGCAGTATGCGACATCCACACAAACTTTTCCAATGTCTCTTAAAGAGTGTTTGAACACAGCATGTCAAGACAAGGCAGCTTGAGGTCTTGAGTCTCCAGCAAGGCAAGATGCACCATGGAGTTCTGCATTCTACTGAACAGCTATTCTCCATTGGATCTCCCTGCTGACCATAACTCCTTTGTGTACGTAGTGATTGAGATTGATAACAGAAGCTCAGAATAGTTCATGCTCCAGACCTAAGAAGACTATACCAAATGGATGTTCTAAGTGTCCAAGAACCCTTTTCAACTGCTGGGTGCTTGACTGTTTTTTTGTTTTTTTGTTTTTATAGCAGCCAGGAAGAGTCCATCAGTGTGGAAGAACTCACCTAATACTGGAGGGAAAGTCTGGACTAAGAAGGCAGCTACTAGGTCACCAAACTACCTCTTACCCCCTTGTCTTTACAAACCCACAGTCTCACAAGAAGGGCAAGACTGAATGACATCACTGACATGCTAAACCGGTATATGCTCTGACTGTCATTTTTATTGTGTGCATAGTTACCAGCCCCCTCATGTTCTCAGCCCGGGGAAGGCCGTATCAGTGCCTTATGCCTGTTTCAGTTTTTTCTGTCCGTACCTGGTCCTAAGTCATCTTTATTTTCTGAATATTTGCCTGTCCCTAGTTGTACCTTTTTACCTGCTTCACCTTTGTTTTATTTGCACCACTGATGGTCTTTCCTTGTATGACCTTAAGCCTGTAAACACTTTTTTTAAATTTTATTTTAACCATATCTGCTGTGGGATCCTTGTGTGTGGGTCAATTCTCTGAGTCTTGATTGTTGTGCATGCATGAAAAGTAGTTCCTGATTTGAGTAGTTCCTTATTTATGAAAGTCGGAGGAAATGCGTTCAATGCACATCAAGAAAAATTCAGAAAACATCAAATTAAACCTTGATGTGCAATTCAGAGAAATATAATTCACCTGAAATTGTCTAGAAAGGAACATTTTTAGCTCGATTCAGCAACCTAAGAATCAGACAATGCAAAACAGCTAAATGTTCAAAACGATGTTTGCTTCACCTCCTCCTATTAGTATCAAGATTACCCTAAAATGGCAATTCACTTTATGTCTAAAAGAAAGTTGTAATGGTTGTATTATTCAATTTTCTTTTTTTTTATTATTCTTTTTGTTTTGCATGAATCATTCTTGCCCTTGTCAGAAACCTGAATTGCAAACGCCACGTTGCAATTGGTACATAATTGCATCCCTGCTCCGTCACTTTTCACCCTCAGCTCCACTTGATTCTTTACCTGTGTCATTAGACGTGGAGGGCTCAGGATACAATGGCCTGGGCTGGCTGTGGAAAAGCACAGAGGAGTGTGTAATTGCACTTGGCTTTGATTACCTCTCATTTGGAGTGGCCTGTTCAATAGCCATTACATGCAGACGCTCCTCTGGCCGCTGTTTAATGGCCCACTGGCCCAGTTTTCATTTGCACCCCAAACTGCTGCAGCAGTTAAGATCACAAAAGGCTGAGCTTCACCACACAGCTGCTCACATCCATTCACTGACTGCTCCTGATCGATTGGAGTAGTACACACACATTCAGCAGACAGGTTTTTTAAGTAGAACAGTGCCAGACTGCAGTGCTTTTACTGAACAGCTTATGTGGTAGAAGTGTTATTTAGGTGAAGTGTTATAGAATCATGCAACTGTAGATTTAAAAAAAAATAAAAGAACAACAGAAATGCTGGGATCTTTATGACTGTCATGCCAACAGCTAACATTTGATCAAATTTTCAGTTTCAAGACTGTCTAAATTGATTTCGTATCTTATAATTTACAGCTAGCAGCTACCACTTTTGACTAAGACATGCTGGTAACAAATTTGCATGCCACAATTATTGTGGCCAAAAATGCCACAATAGATGGTACCGGCCAATGACTGCAATGCTAACTGGCAAATCGAGCAATGAAACGGTGTGTGTTTACACTGTCAAGTCACTTGGCATGTTACTGCAACACTTTTTTTTTGCAATTGGCAGTTCATTGCATGCCATGTAGTTCCGACAAATGACATCCCCACAGTTTCAACATTTTATTACAGCGTCTAGAACATTCAATTGGCATTAAAGGGACAGCACTGGACTGGTTTAAATCCTACTTATCAGATAGGTTCCAGTTTGTGCATGTCAACAATAACTCTTCTGAGCATACTAAAGTTAATCATGGAGTTCCTCAGGGTTCTGTCTTAGGACCGATACTTTTCACATTATGCATGCTTCCTTTAGGCAATATTATTAGGAAGCATTGTATTAACTTCCACTGTTATGCAGATGACACACAATTGTATTTATCTATGAAGCCAGATGAAACTGATCAGTTAGCCAGACTGCAAGATTGTCTTAAGGACATTAAAACCTGGATGACTTTTAACTTCCTACTGCTAAATTCAGACAAAACTGAAGTCATTGTATTTGGCCCCAAACATCTTAGAAACTCGCTTTCAAAGCAAATAGTTACTCTGGATGGCGTCACGTTGGCCTCCAGTACTACCGTGAGGAATCTTGGAGTTATTTTTGACCAGGACATGTCCTTTAACTCACACATAAAGCAAGTCTGTAGAACTTCCTTTTTTCACCTGCGTAATATTGTAAAAATCAGGAACATTCTGTCTCAGAGTGATGCAGAAAAATTAGTTCATGCTTTTGTTACTTCCAGGCTTGGCTATTGCAATTCCTTATTATCGGGTTGTCCAAATAGCTCTCTCAAACATCTACAGTTGATCCAAAACGCTGCTGCGAGAGTACTGACAGGAGTTAGCAAAAGAGATCACATTTCCCCTATACTTGCTTCTCTTCACTGGCTTCCTGTTAAATCCAGAATAGAATTTAAAATCCTTCTTCTGACATATAAAGCTCTTAATAACCAATTTCCATCATATCTTAAAGATCTGATAGTACCTTATTATCCTAGTAGAACTCTTCGCTCTCAAGCTGCAGGCTTACTTGTTGTTTCTAGAATTTCTAAAAGTAGAATGGGAGGCAGAGCCTTCAGTTATCAGGCGCCTCTCCTGTGGAACCTGCTCCCAGTTTGGGTTCGGGAGGCAGACACCCTCTCTATTTTTAAGACCAGGCTGAAAACGTTCCTTTTTGACAAATCTTATAGTTGGGGCTGACTGGGTGACCCACAGGGGTCCGGCTTGTGTCTTCATTGCACAGCTGACTCCCTCTTGGACGTCCCTTCGTTCTGCCCCTCGTCATGCTGCTATAGGCCTAGGCTGCTGGGGGACTTTTCTTGACGCACTGAGCCCTTCTCTATCTACCTTTTCATTTAATATGTATACCGTTATTGCAGTACATTCACTCTGTTTCCCCCTGTGCTATTTCTCCGAGTGTCCCTGGTCCCAGAGCTGGATGCTTCAGATCTGCGGTCGATGTTCCACCAGCTGGTCCAGTCTCCATCATGTCCACTGTGGGATGCTGCCGCTGACCTTCCTCCAGCCCTCTGCTTCCAACTCCCCTTTTTCCACCAGTCAACTCTGCATCGCCTTCACTATACTTGTTATGCTAACTTACATACTGTTTGAATTTTACTGCTAGCTATATATGGAGTATGTTTAATGTCAGAGCCGTACATCATAAGAGTAAACTATGAGTCAGTTTTCAATGTTAGCTTATACTTTGTCTGTGTCACATATCCTGTCATGCATGTATCCAAATGTGTGTTGTGTTTTCCTTGCTTTCCCATCCCTCCCTCTTCTCCCATCCCTCCCCCTTGCCCTCCTCTGTCCCTCTCAACCCGCCCGGCCAGCAGGCAGATGGGTCCCCCCTTTATAGAGCCGGGTTCTGCTCGAGGTTTCTTCCCTGTTAAAAGGGTGCTTTTCCTTGCCACTGTCACCTTTGGGCTTGCTCTGGGGGTCAGGCATATGGGTTCTGTAAAGCGTCTTGAGACGATTTGACTGTAATTGACGCTATATAAATAAAATTGAATTGAATTTCAGCCTATACAACTCAGTCACTTTCTCCAGCACCCCTGCAATCCCAGCTGAGACTCCTACATGCCCAACCATGAGCCCTTCATTGTCAACCTGAAAAGTTTAGTCAGTGCTCACTAATGTTTACTCGGATCAGTTAAAAGTACATTATATAATGGAGTTATTCAGACACAGGGCTATAGCTTGGCTGAAGGAAAGAAGACCTGTGTGGTTAGAGGTAGCATGAGCATGTTGGTTGGTTCAGCTACAAAGCAGCTAATTAGCCTCCATCAGGGCACTAGTAGTGTTAGAATTTTTTTTTTTTCTGTTGAGCTCAGGACCTTAGTAATCAGCCAGTTAACATTGTTTCTTTTGCCACTAGGATAGGCATCTATCAGCGTGAGTGCAGCAGTAGGAAGACAGACCAGCTGCATGTGATTGATAAATCTCTCTAGCCACCACCCTCTGCAAGAGCTGGTTCCATGCAACTTGGCTAAGACCATCTCTGACCAATGGAACAGCTGTGCAGTATTCAGGTGGGTGAGAATTTACTCTTTTTTGAATTTGTGTGGCCAAGACTAACATTTGGGTAAAGCTTTCCAGCCATTTTTTAAAATCTCAACAAGGCACTTTTCGAAGCTTCTGGTTGTATCTTTGACTACTCCTCTTGGTATAGTTAAACTAAATGTGGGTATTCATCTACCAGGTTTGGAAAGCTATCTGTCAAGCTTTAGGCACACTGCTAGTTTGTGACCTGATTTCCATCCACAGACTAATGGTCAGAATCAATACACTAACCAAGACCTTCATGCTGCCCTGCAATGTGTCACTGCATGCTCTGCCACATCCTGGAAGTAGTCAACCTGGTTTGACTGAATATGCACACCTGAATATTGACCACCTCCACCATAAATCAGTAACCTTTTAAATCACCTGTAGGTTTCTGTAGAACTGGACACACTCACCTGTCTCACCTGAGATTCATCCACTAATCACCTCCTGTAGTACTTAAACCCAGGTTTGTCACTCCACTTGTCACCAGGTTGTTCGAATCAGGGATCAAACAATCCCTGATTCACTTTTCATTTTCAACTGCCGTTCCACACTGGATATTAAAATAACTGATAAATCTCAGAGTTCATCTTGTGCATAATTTCTGTCGCCGGTTCAGTTGAGGATTTTTCAAATAGGTTTAATTGCATCAGTGTCGCTGACTGGGGCTACGTTTATACGAGGACCATCTTAACAGAAAACGCAAAAGTGGCGTCTTGTCATTTCACGTTTAGACGAACGGTTTTGAAGGAAATCTGCGTATATACGATGACTCTATAGTGTGTGGAATTCGATTGGATATGCATGCCAGGCAGCTGGGTGGCGCTGTGATAAAACTCCGCCATGTCTACGCGCATGCGTACTATCTCCCTTTTCGGATCTCAGCCGCGGTAAATGTTCATGAATGGAATCTGTACAGATTCTGCACGTTTGTTGGTACGACTCCTGTAGTGTACATAGAGCTGCCAGAGTTGCTGGAAGGTACGAAGGATGGAAATAATCACACATCTTTGTTTACTTCCTTGTACCGGCCGGCAAACCAAAGCACCGGCGCACGTATGTGACGTAATCGCGTACGCGACGTGGTCAGACCTCGGCAAAGTTTTGCGTTTTGCTGTTTAGACGGAAACGTAACGGCGGAGAGTTTTCAACTTTTCCACTCTGGAGGCCAGTTTCAAATTTTTGCGTTTTTAAGCCCCCAAAACGCCGTCCTCGTATAAACGGTAGGGTGTTTTGTTGAAATATTTTGACGTTTTTACCTGCAAGCGTCCTCGTGTAAACGGCCCCTGGGTATAACTCTGTTAATTACTAATTTGCAGTTTAGAACAGGCAGAAGTTAAAATACTTGCCTGAGTTATTAAAATCTCAATCAGACCTGAACTGGTGGAAATGGCTGTTAGAATTACAGAAAATTGGATTTGTTTTATTAGTCTGGAACCTCAATCAAGACAACCTCACATTTATTTCTAAAAAGTCATTATTTTCTCTTCTTCAGTCTGTTTCACTTATGCAAACAGCACCAACCTCCGTCAGACATCACCTCACTCAGTGTTGTCTTTGATAAAGACCTGTCACCACAGTAACAGAGCTAATTCAGATGAGGACAAATGTTTACCCGTGACCCCTGTTCACAGTGTGTCTAAGTATGTGTGTTGGTGTGTATGATTATGTGTGGGGAGGTTTGGGGGGTTAAGAGAGAGAGGTAATTACAGAATGCAAATTAAGTTGTCAGAACAACTATTCAGAAAATGTCTCCATGCTCACCTGTTTAGGCATATTTAATAAGGATCCCTTTCACACATTCCTGTAAGAAACACAAATCTATGCAGACACTGAAATGCAATCTCTCAGAAATGTGTCCTGCTGCTTTAGACATGACAACATAATTGAAAGCCTTACAAGAATGGATTCCTTTGCATCTCTTTAAGCACCAATTTCTTGTAGAGCAAAGTCATATGACTGCATATTCTAGCTGCTCTGCCATTTTGGTCATCTAGAGGCTCTCTGTATGAAACATAGCAGACGCCAAACAGGAATACGTTGCAACAAATGCATTTGTGCAGCACCACTGATCTGATGCTGACAAAAATGAAATCGGTGACATTATCAGACATATCCAAGGTGGGCCTCTCCCCCCATTTAAATTCCAGTGTATTATGTGAGATGTTGACAGTTTAGCAAGTGACAAGCTGATATTGGGACTTCCAACTTCTTAATGTTGGTCAATTCTTCTGACAGTATGGCTTTTAAATTCTGTACGAGGTGTAGAATAATGACAGGTACAGCTGGAGCGTTAACTGGGCCATAATCTGGATATTGCAAATTTGCAGCTTGAATGGACAGTTTCATACCCCCTAATACATTATATCGATATATCTCTGAATTCTGCTTCATCTATCTCTCTTCAACAAATAGAACTGTTTTCTATGCACTTACGTCCTATTTCATCCACCTGTAGCCATGTGGCACTCATGTCAAGTGGAACATGGAAATGATGACTGCACTCAAAAAGCTTCTCTCTGAGCTGCTGTGGCTGAGAATGAACCACATTTATATGCCAAACGTACAAAATGAACACATGCAGATGTAAATTATACAGTGACTACTCCCCCCTAACATACCATTGGTCCTTCATGTGCCACAAAACGGCTCCAATGCACCAAGGCATGAACTCCACAAGACCTCTGCAAGTGTCTTCTGGTATCAGGCACCAAGACCTTAGCAGCAGATAGTTGAAGTCCTGTAAGTTGTCAACTCTAAAGTACATTTAAGTAAAGACTACTTTGAACTGTACTATCTGCCAAAAATAATGAATGGATCTGCATATTCACGCTGAAGGTTGACATATCGCTTTCAGGAGACAGCATATCAGATGGAAGCTGAAAAAGATCTGGGAGTCTAATTTTCAAAAAATTAAAGATTCAGTTATCCAGTGTCCAAAATAAGTGTTGGAATTACACACGTGGACAAAATTGTTGGTACCCCTCAGTTAAAGAAGGAAAAACCCACAATTCTCACTGAAATCACTTGAAACTCACAAAAGTAACAATAAATAAAAATTTATTGAAAATTAAATAATCGAAAACAGCCATTACTTTTGAATTGTTGATTAACATAATTATTTAAAAAAACAAACTAATGAAACAGGCCTGGACAAAAATGATGGTACCTCTATAAAAGATTGAAAACTATTTGACCAGAGTGACATGATTAACTCAGGTGTGTCATTTAATTGACATCACAGGTGTTTCTAAACTCATAATCAGTCAGTCTGCCTATTTAAAGGGAGACAAGTAGTCACCCTGCTGTTTGGTGAAAAGGTGTGTACCACACTGAACATGGACAACAGAAAGCGAAGGAGAGAATTGTCCCAGGACATCCGAAAAAAAATTATAGACAAACATCTTAAAGGTAAAGGCTATAAGACCATCTCTAAACAGCTTGAAGTTCCTGTGACAACAGTGGCTCATATTATTCAGAAGTTCAAGACCCACGGGACAGTAGCCAACCTCCCTGGACGTGGCCGCAAGAGGAAAATTGATGACAAATTGAAGAGACGGGTCGTTGGAATTGTATCCAAAGAGCCCAGAGCTACCTCCAAAGAAATTAAAGGTGAACTCCAAGGCCAAGGTACATCAGTGTCAGATCGCACCATTCGTCGTTGTTTGAGCCAAAGTGGACTTCATGGGAGACGACCAAGGAGGACACCACTGCTGAAAAAAACTCATAAAAAAGCGAGACTGGAATTTGCAAAAATGCATGTTGACAAGCCACAAAGCTTCTGGGAGAATGTCCTTTGGACAGATGAGACCAAACTGGAGCTTTTTGGTAAGGCACATCAATTCTATGTTCATAGACTCAAAAACCAAGCATACGAAGAAAAGAACACTGTCCCTACGGTGAAACATGGAGGAGGCTCAGTAATGTTTTGGGGCTGCTTTGCTGCATCTGGCACAGGGTGTCTTGAAAGTGTGCAAGGTACGATGAAATCTGAAGACTATCAAGGCATTCTGGAGAGAAATGTGCTGCCTAGTGTCAGAAAGCTTGGTCTCAGTCGCAGGTAATGGGTCTTCCAACAGGACAACGATCCAAAACACACAGCCAAAAACACCCAAGAATGGCTGAGAGAAAAGCGTTGGACTATTCTAAAGTGGCCTTCTATGAGCCCAGATCTGAATCCCATTGAACATATGTGGAAGGAGCTGAAACATGCCATTTGGAGAAGACACCCATCAAACCTGAGACAACTGGAGCTGTTTGCTCATGAGGAGTGGGCCAAAATACCTGTTGACAGCTGCAGAACGCTCATTGACAAATACAGAAATTGTTTAATTGCAGTGATTGCCTCAAAAGGTTGTGCAACAAAATATTAAGTTATGGGTACCATCATTTTTGTCCAGCCCTATTTCATTAGTTTGTTTTTTTAAATAATTATGTTAATCAACAATTCAAAAGTGATGGCTGATTTTGATTATTTAATTTTCAATAAATTTTTATTTATTGTTACTTTTGTGAGTTTCAAGTGATTTCAGTGAGAATTGTGGGTTTTTCCTTCTTTAACTGAGGGGTACCAACAATTTTGTCCACGTGTGTATCTACATTTATATATACACTTGTCTCAAATGCCCTTTTTTTTTTTAAACAAATTAGACAAATCATTGCATTGTTCTCACTGATATTGACTGCATCTTTTAAATATCTGCAGTACAGGTTAGGAAAAGTATCTGCACCACTAGTCTAAAGATATCAAAAGAGCTCACTGACATCAGGAGTTTGCAGTCCTGTCTATAAATGACAGGACAATAGTTTTGGAGCTGCTGAATGTACAATGCAGAAAAATACACAGCACTACATATGTTGTAAATGACATGCAAGAATGAAAGCATGATCTCTAAGATGAAGCATTGCAGCATCATGATTTGGTGCTTTGCTACATCTATCGTTCATCTTCCAGGACGGTGTCAGAGTAAAGTCCAGCTGAAGAAGAATGTTTGATAAATGTCCTTTTGCATTTATACTATTCATATGGCAGCAGATTCAGTCCATACACTATCAAGTATATTCTACAGAAGCAAAAACACTAATCCACAAAACTTTTATTGCAGCTTGTCACAAAGAACAAAAAGGTGAAAAGTGCAAGAATGCCTGAACCCAAACGCCTCTTCACCAGTGATACTAAAATTTTCAATGTTTAGGTGGGTCATGCTACACCCACGTTACATGACTATATTGTAAAATCATTCAATAACAACAGTAACTTACTGACACTTTAAAAGGGGTTTACAAAGTGTTTTGACAGAAGAAGCACAAGCAGGATACTCAGAAGGGTAAATGGCTGCAGTAGGGCCAAATAAAGCAAGACACATTGAATACAAAATCAAGATCAAGTTAAAACAAACACACAACAGCTCAAAATGTGTAAACAGAAATACATTTTTAAAAAATGAGACAACATGAAGACAAGTCTGTTAAAATGGTGATTTACTTCAAAGTGATTTCAAAGGTATCACTGGTTCAAACCTCATCTCCTCATGCAAAAGAAGAGTCAGCCTTAGATTTATAGCTTGACTTTGGATCAGACAGAAGGACCAAACCAGAGGATCTCTTATGATGCCAACATTTCCATTTCTTTGTAGCTTGGGGCCAGACCCACATGTGCTTCAAAGTCATCAGTAAAATCTTAAAATCACATTTAAATGAGCGGGGATGTCAGGTAATGCCATCTGCTAATCCCAACAAAAAGCCTTGTAAAAGTGCAATTTACAGCTCCATGACTCATTCGCAATAATTAACGAGCTCAAAGAAAGTCAGTATCAGACATTACACAAAAACAATACCATACAGAGTCAAATATAATCACACAGAACGCTCCTACAGACATAGAACCTCAATGAATATAAAAGAAATGCACACAAAAAGTTATCACTTTTCAACCTTCCAATCAGTTCATTCCAGTGTGCTGATAAATTATAGCACAGTTTGCATAGATGTATTCTAGAAATGCTTTAAATTGGTGGAGGGCAGCACAATAAAATAAAGTGTTACTTAAACGTTGAGCCATTGCTTTATGTGTTCACTACTCGTAAGGTTGCCGGTTTAATCAATGCCCCCTCCATGTGTCAAAGGATTGACTACCACTAAGAAAGAAGAGAGCTATATTATATGAACTCTGATGCGTGAATTATCTTAATCACCTACGAATATGGGAAAGAACTTGTACTGTCATGAGAGTGGAATCCAGGCAGGATCTCAACCATAACATAAAGATAATGATACTGGACCAGGACGCCTCAAGCACTACTTTTACAATGAACTGATGTCTTCTCATCTGCTTTTTCTTTACAGACACAGCATTTTTCAGAAAAAGTGAGCACTGATGCCTATTTCTCCTTAAATTTTGAAGTACAATCAACAAACCTCCACGAGCCCACATCTCTGGAACATTCATTTTGCAGCACTGCAGCTGGTCCTCAAGCTTCAGCATACATAAGTTCCACTCTTCACCTCTTAAATCTCCACAGAGCTCTGGAGAGTTTACAACAAAATAAGAGATAACGGTTTAAGAGCGGGTGTAGCAGACTTCCAACCCCCCACCATCAACCACCCTCCCTGCTACGTTATCTTAATTGTACAAGACAGGCAGCCTGAAACTACAGAAGAATCAAAAGAGATCAACACCAATTTATACCGGGAGACTATGCAGGCAAATAGGAATCTCTAATTACTTATGCTAATATGGTGATGACAGAGAGGCAGGGAGGAAAGGAGGGAAGAGGATGGTGGGAAGACTGCATTTCGTGTATCGCTCAGGGTGTGCTCTAATTAAAAACAGAATTAATCTTTTGGACGTACCGGCTCGAGAAGAGGCAGACCTCTCTCACACAGTGTGTCCCCTAGTGAGGAGCAGAAGCCACTGAGAGGTAATTACTGTTATCTGCTGGCTGTTTTATTAACATGTGTCCTCAAAGAATGGAGGAGTTTAACTTGGCCCCTGCTCTGACTGATGCCATGCTCGATAGACCAGCACAGAAAATGATTACAAAATGGAAAAAGGGCCCCATTCCTTTTCTCTTGATCCTGAAAAGAAAATAGTGTTCTTCTACTCCCACTCTTTTAAAATCCCTCCGGGTGGTGATATTTCCTAAGATATATGGCTAGAGCGAGGAGGAAGAACAGAGAAGAGTTGGAGGAATGGGGAGGAGAAAGCAGGAAGAAGATAGGAACGAGAAACAGACTTGGAGGAGAGGAGGTGCGAAGTGGGGAGGAGAAATAGATCAGCCACAAGATTTTGCTGCCTTAGCGGTGAGCAGAATGAGAGGAGAGGCACAGAGAAAGCATGCGTTTCGACAGCCGGTAATTACACGCCAATCATCTGCCCACAGGCCAGTGCAGGGATTAACTAAGCGGAGAAATGGCGGGAGAAATTCAATTAAAAACAAATTAATAAGCAGGCAGCTTTTTTCCTCTGACTAGAGGGGCCAGCCAAGGGGCGGGATCAGGCCTGTGTGTGCTGGTCATTCATTGGGCAGGAGCAGGTGGTAGGGATGCGATTGGTGGTGCTAAAAACTGAGGAAACATGAGAGGGAATACAGTGATCAAATATTATGATAGTGTAATTACAGTGTGTTTTAATATTCATAATTAAACTCAGGTAAGGAATTTTGTTTCAGCCTTCTGTTTGGAGTGTGTGGCAGCTCTGAAAAAACAGAGAGGGCCTCAAGGATGAGAAAGAGACCTATTGCTAAAATTACACATGCATACATTCTGTCTTCCATTCCTGCAGACATGAACAGATAAAATAATATGACAATGTACATCACTTGTCAAAAGTTTGGCCACATCTTCTTATTAAAGGGTTTTAGCTACGCTTAGTTTCTCATCTCATCCAGCACTCCATTACCCTGTATCTTAATCAAACAGCCTTTACAGAGCCTCGGAAGACTGGTTGGGCTCATTGTCCTTCAGAAAAACTAACAATGGTCCTACTTAGCTCCAACCAGATGTAACAGTGTGCCACTGCAGGATGTTGTGGTAGACATGCTAGTTAAGTGCTGTCTTTTATTCTAAATAAATGTCCAACAATTTCACCAGCAAAGCCGCACCACAGCATCACAGCATGCCTTCTATGCTCCATGATGCAGACATGTAGATACCCTTCATTCACCTTCAATGTCTCATTTGGCCTCATCAGACCAAAATGCATTTTCACTAGTGGTTAATTTGAGGGTTTACAAAATGTTTGCAATATTCAATTCTGTAGAACAAGTTGAATACATCAGTTCTATTAAATAACCCATATGGGATTATTCTGTACAAATCAAAACTGTAAACAAATGCACACAGTATTCTTTAACTACTATCATTTGCACATTTCATTCTCTTTACCATCTTCATCAAGTCATCACCTGGAGCTTTCTAACAGTCTTACCATATAAACTGAGCACTTTTCTCTTCCTTCATGCTAATTCTTGACCAAACAGTTCCTACAGAGCCTGGAGGTGTATTTTGAGTCACTGTCCTGCTGAAAAACAGATGATATGTTTCTAAAAGTCTGAAAAAAATCAAAAATCAGTGTCACCAACAAAGCCTCCCCACACACCTTCACAGCTTAATGCTTCACACTGGGAGCCACACATGCAGATAGCATCCGATCACCGTCCTGGTTTCTCATAAAGACACAGCAGAAGCAGATCAGAACCAAAAGATCTCACAATTGGACTCATCAGTCCAAAGTGCAGATCCAAAGTCTGCATTTGCAGTCAGCAGGCTTCCAGTACAGACAGCCTGTATGGTCACAAACAATTTTGGACAGTATCTGGATGTCTGCCAAGGAGTCCATGTCAATCCTCAGGGAATGGAGTGGATGACGAAATTTACATCCCACATGCCCTGAATTTGCTTTAGTCTGAGAAAAATATGACAAAATTTTATCTCCTGCTCTACTCATTTATAGCCCAAAGGAGCCTGTATGCTTAATTATGTCTTTTTGAAGGTTATACAGAATTAGACAACCATTACTGATATATAATTGTAAAATCTGTCACAATGATTGTCCTCAGGTTCTTATTGAATTTGGGACCTGTTTAACATACTACTGTTATTACTGACTATATTAGAATGTACGGGAGTTGGTTTCATCACAGTCTTTAATGGTTTTTGTTACTCCACTTCAAGAAACTTCTGTTCTTGATGTTCGGGACAGAATTGCCTTCATGTTTTAACCCTTACAAGGCCATGTTATTTTATATATATTTGCATGTACAGCCATATTTCTGGAGAAGTACATATACTAAAACATATTCTGAAACCACCTAATCCATAAAAATATTGCTCAAGTCTTGTGAGGTTGCATTGTTGTAGACGTTCGCCATTGGGAATTTCGGCCGTGTTATTACGGTACACGGCCCCGATAAAAGCTTCGCAATTGCGGCTTCGTTATAACGGCTCATATGGCTTTATCGTTTGAAATAAGCAAATTTGGGGCCAATGTTTATATCTTACCATTGGTCGACTTAAACATACGGGTGTGTGCATATTTTATGTCAATTTGCAATCATAAACAAGTCACACTTGTTGAGCCAAGAATGTTCGGTTTCGGCTGTGTGTACAAGTAAGCGGGACCAGTCCCTGCTTTTTAAGGGTTAAAGGTGTTGCTCACTCATAAATTAAGACAGAAATATTTTCTCAGAAGAGTTTCAGTTGGATTAAGAGTGTCACGATCTGAGGAGGGCTGGACCCGAGCAGAGAGCCACACCACCAAGGCTGGTAGGAATGAAGGGTTTTATTGCTGGGGGGTGAAATGGTGGCTAGATGGGGGAAAACCAGAGTGCAGGAACGGCTGGTGTAGTGGGGGGTTTTGACCAGGAACGGGGGGTCCAGGCAGGGACAGAAGGGGTCCAGGCAGGAATGAGGGTCCAGGCATGAGCAGGGGGGTTTAGGCATGAGCAGAGGGGTCCAGGAGGAGAAAACTGGTGATGACTTGGGTTGGGGAGAGCCGGAGGGAAGGAGGACAGCAGGGATCCCGGACAGCTGAGTCTGGCAGAGGCAGAAGGAAAAAACAATGTAAAAAACAAGGCAGGAACTCAAAACAGAACTAGTAAGAGGCTAGAGAGCAAAACTGAACTGCATGGTTCTTGTTTAATACTCTGGCAGGGAGTGGAAGGCTGAGCCGGTACTTATTGTTGAGGCGAGTCATTAGTGAGATGATCGTCAGCTGTCCGGGAGCCGTGGAGGTGGTTGATTGCCTGAGTGGAGTCAGCTGAGAAGTTAGACTCCACTCAGGCACCGAGCTGCGGGGGAAAGATACAGGGCAGAGGAGTGGATGGGAGACAGGCAAGACAGACAGGGCAGAGGAGTGGATGGGAGACAGGCAAGACAGACAGGGCAGAGGAGTGGATGGGAGACAGGCAAGACAGACAGGGCAGAGGAGAAGGGAGCTGTGACAAAGAGTGCATCATAGTAAAGAAACAGAACTGGTCAAGGTCACCAATGTTCTTCTAATAGCCTCAGACAGTGGACTTTTGGTACTTGTTCTATTGGATCTCAGTGGATTCTAGTTTGGTTATGTTAAACAATGATTCTTCCAATCACATCAGAGTTAGTTATGAAGTTCCACAGGGTTCTGTGCTAAGACTGATGCTATTCACTTTGTACATGTTCCCCTCTGGAAATATTATTAGAAAATATTGCATACATTTCCATTGTTATGCAGATGACAACCAGTTCTATTTTTTAAATCAATCAGTTTGTCAAACTCAAAGGTGTCTCACATAAAGGCCTGTATGACCTGTAATTTTCTTCTCCTAAATTAAAAAAAAATGTAGCGATGGAGTTTGGCCCTCGACACCTCAGAAACACACACTATCAAGGAGAAAGTTTTTCTGGACGGCATTACCTATTGTCAAAATCAGGAATGTCATGTCTCAGAGTACTGCTGATAAACTAGTCCATGCATTGCAACTTTTAGGCTAGAAGATTCTAACTCTTTATTATGAAGATTTCCCAAAAAATCTCCTAAAAACCTCTAGCTGATACAAAATGCCACCGCTGACAGAAACCAGTTAGTAGAGATATAATATATTCCTTCCTATTTGCTTCTCTTCATTGACTTCCTGTAAATCCAGGATTAAATTAAAAATCCTGACTGTCATGTACAACACTCTTACTGACCAAGCTCTGTCTTATTGTAAAGACCTTATTGTGCCATATTTTTCCAACACACCACTTCGCTCTCAGATTGCAGGTTTAATTTGGTTCTCCACCGCTGCGCTGAATGCTGCTCCCACCCCTGTGTGCGTGTGATGGATCGGGCAGAGAGATTGACAGGCGAGCCAACAGAGCCAGCAACTGCAGGTGACTGCAACATTTACTTGGTATTTATACCCTGAAGTGAACTCACAAGTTTGTCCATGAAATTTGCATTTATAAGCTTGAGTTGTCTAAACAAACAATCTAGCTAGCTAGCTTGCCTTCTTGCTAGCGAATTTTACTCGTTTAGCCTCGCAAATCACAAAATGAAGCAAGCAATGCTTATGGCATGTCAAACATGAAGGTGAAAAAGGCTATTGTAATTTCACACTGATGCCATATCATTGTTTTATCAATGTGTTGTTTGTAGGCCGACTGTCACAATGGATATTAGGGCATTTTTTCCAAGAAAACTCCAGCAAAAGCTTCAGGTAAGGTTTGGGGGCAAAGCACAGAACACGAGCGACGTCACTGCATGTTTATTTTGTGGCGTTAACTCAATTGCTAGCAGACATATTTTGAAAATCAAACTTCAAACGGTCAGCATTTTGAGAAGGACTATTTTGACTGTTTCTTGAACCAATGAGTAGTATTTAAGAGAATGACTGGGCTCTGTTATGAATGCAGAAGAGCTGGGTGAGCCGTCACTTAACATTGGTCAGATGTGCCCCCCCGCACGCCCCTGGAAAGTTGTACTGACATTTGTTGCAATGACTTTCTTTGATGGGGTCTGTATTTTTAATATAGCAATTCTGTATATCAATAGTAGAATAAATGCCCTGCTGTTGAAGTAGTTGTTGTGTACAGTAATATTTGCAAGATGGAACAATCTTGAATCATCACTACTTTGGAGTATCCACATGTGCTCTTGGATTCACAAAAACATTAAGGTTGTGACCATGAAAGACATCATCTGCATACAGTATGATAACATGCATATATTAAATTAACAAGTCATATCTCCATATAAACCTTGGATTTATTTTTCCTAACAGAAGGCTCCCCAGTTTTGTGCCACTCCATCACAGTTCCCTTTCAGTGGGAGAAAGTTGTTTGTAAGTAAAAACCTTTTCTTCGTGGACGCACCCAAAATAGCAGAAGTTCAATCTACAATTGCAATTTAGGAAATACTTGCTACTACTGTAATTTGTTTAAACTAAGGCAAGTTAAAGAATGTTTTCTTCTCCTGCATGTATCTTTTCCATTAGTTCCAGTGTGATTTGGAGCAATAGTGAAAAATTACTTTAAGCTCACATTTACCACCGAAACACAACACATGGAGCGAGTTATCCGTGCAAATACAAGCTAATGAAGAGTTTGCTTTGTCCTCAGAGGAGCCCCATTGTCACTGTTACTCAGGCTTCTCTGAGAGTAGTTTGGCGGCAGGACAGGCACTCACAGCACTGCTCATTTGCACAGACAGTCGAGATCCCTGGGGAGCAAAGAGGAGGTGTCGCTGCCGAGGAGCTCTCGGACAGATTTGAGTGGTCTGTTTGGCCTGTGCTACAGTCAGCTGTCTCATTCTTGGCTTGCCTGTATTGGATCGCATCGACCCTCACTGTCAAATCTGGTAGAGGTGTCTGGAAAACGCCTGTCATCTAGCATCTCATTTATTTTCAACCTGTGTGGGTCAACCATGTGTCTGCATCAGACAATATGTTACGCATCATCTCTTGACTGGACGTTAGAATTAATTTGTAGCTATCTTTTAAATCACTTCTAATTCTTACACGTGTACTTCAGGTCATCACTAATCCGAGGTTATAGTACGTTCTGTCTAATTCATTCATTTAATTGTTAAGCACTCAACTCCCTCTTTGTCTTAAACAAAGTCCTGTTGTCATAATGTCTACCTTTGATTTTTAACATGTTTTTTTTCCATAGGATGAGGGTGATACTATGGTACTGTTATTGTTTTTTTAATTTGACCTCATGATCTGTTGCCGCAGTCCTTCAATAAACAAATGCAGCAGCAATGTTGAAAAGGGGTCATTTTTAACAACATACTAACATAGTAGCATGGTGGTGCAGCGCCTGGGTTACAGGTTTAGTGTACATCACTTTGGTATTGGTGAGTTTAGATGATGACAGTGATTCAAATAAAGACACAGACAATGGTGATGATTCAGAGTCTGTTTTTTTCTGACATTTGTCAATTAAAAGAAAAACTAAAGCATCTGAATGATATGAGGCAAATGATAAAAACACATTCAACAGAACACACAAAAAAACTTCAAAGAATTACAGATAGGTGGTTCCGCAGGCTTCAGTTTGTTCATAACTGGAATCAGTTCAGCTGAAAAGCTTCTTCTGACTCATTTGTCTGTCCACACTCAAACTGTCTGACTAATTTGGATTTGGAAGGTGGTTAGTGTTTGCAACACAAAGGTAATACAAAACTGAAGAAAAATTAAATACATATCAGTCTATAATGACAAAGGCTTCTGATTTAAGTAGAAAAAATTAACTACAAAACATATTTTGTGTCTTTAGTATTGTTCATAGTGAAATGTTACTAGAAATATATTATACCGGGCTTTGCAAAAGTTCTGTTACACGGTTTCATGATCTTTAGAGACGTTTACATGTCGGAGTGAAAACAACAAGTCTGACAGAGACAAGCAGCTGAACATCAGCCGGATGACCGTCCACAGAGTCGCGGAGAGGCTCAAGAATGGTGAAGATGTGTCAGTGATCTTTCAAGCATGGTGAAGACCTGAAAGATCTTCACCATTCTTTAGCCTCTCCGCGACTCTGTGGACGGTCATCCGGCTGATGTTCAGCACAAAGGAGAGCAGATATCTCAACTCTTTTGACTTCCATCTTGATACAACTTCACCAGAGAAAAAAATTTGTATCAAGGACACCTGCCTATAAGGTAGAACTTTCAGTTTATTTAATGGAATTTTTCACTCCGACATGTAAACGTCTCTAAAGATCACGAAACCGAGTGTAACAGAACTTTTGCAAAGCCCGGTATTATATGATAATATATGGCTAAATCTGCCCTATATTATTTACTTATATGATTTTTTCTAGAGATGCAACAGTATCATAAAAGCAAAAAGAATAAAATAAAATAGCCATCCTTCCTTTATCTATACACCATTTAATCCTCATTAGGGTCGTGGGGGGCTGTAGTCTGTCCCAGCTGACTGAGGGTGAAGGCAGGGGACACCTGGACAGGTAACCAGTCTATCACAGGACTACATATACAGACAAACAATCGTACTCACATTCACACCTACAGACAATTTATGTAGAATCACCATTTAACCTCAGCATGTTTTTGGACTGTGGGAGGAAGCCAGAGAAGCCGGAGAAAAGCTACTCGTGAACAGGGACAACATGTAAACTCCATGCAGAAAGATCCCAGGACGGCCAGGACACGAACCGAAAAACTGAAAACGAAAAAAAGACAAAAACAGACAAGCCAAATCCAGAACATAAAATAATGTCTGAAAGCGAGTAGGATGGTGTTTAGGATGGTGTAATTTAGTAGTTCCTGCCTGCTACATATCTGTACATCTAACATCAAACCTGATACTTTAAAGGCTCTTTACAAACACCTCTGCTGTTCCACATTATTAGATTTTCCAAGTAATCTTTTTTGTATTCTTTTCAAAATAATATTATAGTTGTATTCATTTTGAGATAATTGTGCAGATTTTGCCATAAGTTTATGTTTGTACATATTATATGCATAAATGTTGTCCCACTAGCAATTGGATGAATGTGATGTTGTTTAAAAAAGAGCAGTCCTCGTATCTGAAGATTTTCTACTGGCAGAAAATGCGTGGGTTAAGAACCAATGTTGGTTAATTAAATACTTTTAATATTTTTGTTGATAATATCACTAAATGTTGTATTTTTGTCCTCTGTTAATTTGTGTTCAATAAAATTCCAAAAATGAACATGATAAGCAGCAAACACGAGTCCAGCATTTTCAACACAAAAAAAGATATAGACAGTGGAGCAAGTGGAGAATCAGTGGTGCACACAGCTCATTTTTGCTTGAGGGTGTCTCAAGCAATTAACCCAGCGATGTCTGTATTGATGGCTGGCATTCCCCAGATTGCACTGAGAAGAAGGATGGGATGCTTTTGTCATTTAAAATTTCTTTTCAATATGCAAATCATAAACTTGAAATTTACAATTATGGTGTAGGAGACAGCACAATGTAATCAGTCCATGTATCTGCATATTAGTCTGCCCACACTGTAAACAGACTGACCTGGCCCCACACCCTGCCATTGCTCCATACTGTAGCTGAAGACTGGATTCAGTGTGACATTGGTTTGCTTCCATTTTTCAGCAGAACAATAAAATAATCCATAGGGAAGGCTGAGGTGATTGTCAACATATAAGTACTAGATAAGGAAAACTTACGTTACAAGAAAACCTACATTCAACCCAGGAAAGGAAAAACACAGTGTGGCTTACAGTCCCAGCACAGCTCTATAGGTTAATGCCTCCAGATAAAGCAGTGCTGCCCAGAGTCTGAACTCTGAGCTCCTATAACATCGAGGCTCGGCTTGGCAAACCCTCAAACCCAATCTCCTAAAGCACACATCAGATCTGAAGCCAATTTGTATGCAACTTAAGCAGGATTCTGTGTGCACTTCCAACTTGACTCACCCCTCCCATGAGAAGTCACTGGTGGGTGGATACTGGGTCTCATTTGAAACTTTACTGACAAACATTAACTTCTCTTGCTCATTGCTACAGCAGAATATAGCAATCCAGTACTGGGTTATATTAAGAAGCTCCAGTATACTTATTAGAGCAGTGCCACACTGAGGCCTGTCTCCTCTCAGCTTGGGAGGGGGATATAGTTCATATCAGTGCAATCATACGCCCACGGTGAGTTATATTAAACCAATGGGGTTCGTGTCAAATAATACTTTTCTGCAGCTTCGTGCCAACTGTAAATGCTACCTCCTCTCCCGAGAAGGACTAATAATAGTCTTCCATTTGGTAATTATGTCACTTACATGAGAATCATATAGATGAATCACAATGCCCTGATACAAAAGCTTCTCAAAACAAGAAGAGCATCATTCCTATTTTAAAGCTTGCCTGCTTTTATCTGCATTGCATTATGATATCAGTTCAAAAAATGCATTCAATCACAGTTGGGTTAAATTGTTGGAATGTGCTTTGGTTTTTAAGTTTAAGGGAGTGCAGCACCACAAGAAAGACAGTTAATGTTAAGCAGTACACTGAAGCAAATGTTCACTTGTGTGGATTGTCAAAAACCATGCTGTGTGAAAATATACACAAGTCATTGCAATTTATGGCTCCAAAACCAGACAGTAAGTCAGGCTCCTACGACAAGGACCTGCGTGATAGCAAGCTGTTGGCTCACATGTTCACCAAAAAAACTCCATAAGGCCTTAGTGGATCAGTGTTGGTGTTGTGACTCTATGATCTTGCAAAGTTGCCACCTCCGCTGTAGAGAAGTTAAACAAGTTATACTTTAGCCAGCAGCATAAACCTTCAAAGGATCTCTGATACAGATCATTTTTACATTAATCATTTTAAAAGCCTGTCTTTGATGCTGCGTTCCAGCAGATTTTATGTATGACAATCTCTTATATCCATCTTTTACTCTCCCCCATTTCACTTATGTATCCAACTAGGTTGTGCTGACAACGCAAATATTTATATGTGACCTACCATAAGAAGATGAGCATATTGTGGTCAGTCATGTTGATTGGTGTTGCGACTCATAGTTTCAAATGATCTGTGGGGAAAATATTGACCTCTGAGTTGGCAGTATTAGTCTGATCCAAAGTGAACAGAGAAAGTTTTATTTATTGGCATTTTCTAGATCTACATCCAGGCAAACTTTTTTGCTGAACTCTCAGGTGTATCTTTTCAAAACATCAGTTGTATCAGTTCAACACAGTTCAAAAAAGCATACTAGGTTCTATGGAATAAGTTGAGCATGAAGAAACATCTGGATGGTCCTACAAATCCATCATTCAGTAACCCACTCTACAATATTCTGTAGTAAAGAGAAGAATACTTGTACAGAACAAACAGGAAGGAAAAAACAAACCTAAATTTGCCTCAAATTGATCCCTTACACAGCAGATGTAAATGCTTAAAACCTATCATTTTCCACTCTTTCCAAATAGAAGGGCTGAGCACATTACAGTGTCCTCCAAGATAAGTTCCAGGCTGTTTATATAATTGCTGTGTATACTCTGAGGTTCAATCCATGTCATGGAGTGTTTACGTTAGGAATTGTGCCGATTATTTAACAGCGGATCGCCTGCTTTGAACCATGTTTAGATAATTTTGATACATTTTAGAACACCTAATGAATTAATGAAACGTAATACTACCTATTTGATCAGCTGTGATTTTGTTCGACTTTTGCATGCATCAGATCTGCCATTGCGACTCCTGTAATGTTTCGATGTGTCTGTATTTGACTTCATATAAGTGCAGACATTATGATGATGCATCTTACAAGCACATTAGTGCTTGTAAGATGCATCATTTTACAAGCAGGAGAGGAGAAGAGAATCACCAAGTCATGCTTTTACAGGTTTCACCCTTTGTTTTCAAAAAAATTGATCTGTGAAAATTTGCACATAATAATCACTAAGGGATGGCCATTAACAGAACAGCAGTACTGGAGGCTGAAAGGACACAATTAGAGAGAACCTGAATTATTGACTCATAAATCATGTTGGTAGGCAGGCAATCATGCACACTAGTGAAGTGCCAACAAACAATTGTCCAATTAACCGCCAATTACCTGGTTAATAATGCTTTTCCAAGGCTAGTCTGTTGACCTGTTGCTGAGATGACGCTCACCATATATCTGTTAACCAAGGAGAGAGCTTCAACATGTCAAGAGGGAGAGATTGTTATGGAAAATGCAACTCTTCGCACAAATTGCATTTCATCACATAGCAGTTGTTACGATAACCCATTATGGTAAGCGTTATGCAGTTAAAAAGGCCACATGCCAAATAAATGCTAGTGCTGTTTCTTATAATGTTTAACATATGAATGGGAGACTGGTAGCTGACCATTTACCATAACTTTATAAGGCTTTATTTGTTTGTGTTGTGTTTAGATCTTTTCTGGCTGCAATCAAGAAGAAAAAATAAACAAAAACAAATAAATCACTGCAGGTTTAAGACGTGGGTGATTAATTCTACCCTAGGTACTGTAAATTACAACTGTTATTATCATTTCTTTACTTCTAACTTTGTGTTTCTCTAGATGAGCATTCAGTTTTCTTCTGATATGACAGCCTTAAACTCTGTAGCTTTGACAGTAAATTCAGAGGACCATAAATGTGGCCACAGTTACATTAAATGTCCCTCCTTTCGTGAAGAAATGCACTTACTAAATATTTTTCAAAATTTTGAGGCAATTGTCCTTTTATTAACTTTAATTATTTGCTATTTTGCATGGCAAAAAAGTATATCAGTACAGTTTAATAAATACATTAAAAAAAACATTTCCTGTTCTCACTTCAATAGCAGATACAGTTAGTAGCTACAGCAGGGTTAATTTAAGCACTTTATTGTCCATTGATTTTAATGAGTACAAACATTTTAGTCTAGCTTTCATCTGTCACATTTTGAAGTCATTTTTGAATTTTGTGTCTCTGAAGCATGTTGAGCTGTTTCCATCATTGTGTTATTCCCGTCTGTTGTAGAGTTATTGGAAAAGCATGTGTCCATGTCTCCCACTATGTTCTTCAGTGACACAACTGCAAATCCACTTCATGTTACCATTTGCAAACTCTCACTGCTGGAACAGAATTATTGCTTTTGTCTGTGCTGCTCATCTGGAATTAATGTTAGCATTAGCAACTAACTGGCCTCTCCACTGGAAAGTAGCATCTTAACCAGAAGATAATTAACTAATTTGTTTACTAAAATACTGTTTACCGTCTGGATTAACATTAAGAACATTTATCCAGTGATGTTTCTTTGAAAACCATTTTACATAAGGAGCCGTCATTAATCCTGGAACTGACTAGCTCCATCATAACAGAGATACTAATAAAAAAGTGTCACAAAAGATAAATTATAAAAACAGCTTAAAACAAGTAAATAAAATCCAAACAAGATAAAAATAGTTATGACAAATACCATTAGTCAAGATGTTTGGCTTGCTCCACTTGCAGATCATGTTGAATTGCATTATTTCAATCTGAAGGTGATAAATACATGGAGGACTTTATGAAGTCTGCAGGGGAAGGGATCACCTCATCTTGGTCGTCAGTCTTGGATTTGGTCTCAGTTGTTGGACAAAAATAACCCTTAAGTAGCAAAGCCCCTTTTAGCCATTTAGCTGCAGGAGATTCATTGACATCCAGTTATTATGTGAAACGTCAGTGGTACTCGGACTTAACAGGGCATACGGTTGGGTGATGTCCACAATGAAAGCTGATGCCATGTCTTTGCAGGATTTTGCCCAATGGTACACAGTGAATAAAAGGGAACCCAAAATAGACCCTTGCTGGACCCTATGCTGGATGGGGGCACAGGCATAACAGAGAGCAACCTGTTTGAAAGATATGAGATGCACCAAGTCAGGACAAGACACAAAGATTGTTTTTCAGATGACTGATTAAAGCATTAAACTGTGTCGAAGGCAGACTCGAGGTCAAGGGAATTAAAATGGAATGTAGACCAGATTTGGCTGCAAGCAACAAATGGTTGGAAACTTTGATCAGATCAATCTCCATGCTATAGGGAGGTGTTACCAAATTAAAAATATTCAAAGATCTGATTGTCATGGATAGAAGAAAAAGAATTGATTAAAAAAATGGCAGCTTGGAGATGGGTCTAAAATGACTAGGAACAGAGGGATCTAGTGAGAGTATCTGTAAAAGTGGATAAACAGCAGTATGTTTATAATTGGAGAGAAAATTCCTAGTAGACACAGAGCAACTAATAATAGCTGAAATGTCCGGATCGGCCGTGTGAAACACAGCTTTTAAAAACCAAGTGGACAACCAGTCTTTAAGGCAGGTGGATGATTTTGAAAGTAAATTCCAGGGTTGATTTTGACATTACTTTTAGGTGGGTTCATGTTTAAGGTGCTCATGAATTCACATTAAGCTCTCGGGGATTGGTGTTAAAATGTTGTTGAATGTCTGCTGTTCTGGCAGTTTAGGAATTCCTCATATCTGTCTTGGGTGTAGCATGAAAGATTACCACTGAGCATAGGCGTCAGTTTAGGGGGGGACGGTGGGGACGTGTCCCCCCCACTTTTTGTCAGGGGTCATTTTTGTCTCCAACACATTCAAATTCTTCACATGTAAGCCGTTGTAAACCCAGTTATTTTCAGTAGTATAGAAAATTCCGACGCTCATGAACGCACCATCCGCACTCGGCCGTGAGTTGCACAGACACGCAGCACACCTTCGTGAGGTTAAAAAAAAAAAAAAAACGAAAAAAAAACGCGCAGATGCTAAATTTGCGCCTGTGCCAAGTGGAAGCTCCGACCAGAGGCATGCAGGGGCAAAATTTCGGTCCGGGAGAATTAGTACTATAGCGGCCCACAGATCCCTCTATTTGCATATGCTGATAGCTCAACAGCTTAAGCCTTCACCTTTGGTGTGGTGGTTGTGAGTTCGAGTCCAACATGTGGCATTTTGCCGCCGTTCTTCGACATTTTCTCAAAGTGCTGTGGTCTCCGTACCCCCCACTTTTAAAAACAAACTGACGCCCTTGCCACTGAGATTAGTGTTTTTTACATTCAAATCACCAGTGTTGCACTAGCAGTGTTAATTTCATGTTAGCTTATATATATTACATTTTTAATGATCTTTTCTGCTGACTGTATGGCCTTAGTTTACATCAGATTCTTTCAGGAGTCAGAAACATAGCGGAGGTAAAACTTTCCAGCTGAAATCCAGGAACAGCATGACACTATCAACACTCCTCTGACTTCATACACCTGTAAATGTCTACCGGCACTCCACACTTGTGTGCTCTTGTTTGCCATGGCCCACCATGTCTCTGCCTTTCTCCTCTCTACATTACACTCCAATTCTCATTTAATAAACAATCATATACATCTCATCAATGTCTCTTTGCTCATTAAAGACAATATTATTTTATTTAGTTTATACTTGTTGACAAATTTTTATCATAGGTCTTGGGACAAATATGTAAAATATGACCTTAGACTTAAGAGTTTGTAAGGCTACTGTTAAAAAAATCAGCAGTGGGAATCTCAAAATGATCCTAATATCATGATTGTGGGGCATAAAAAAAACTTTGTCCATATACAGTTCTGAACAAAAGTTTGCGTACTGAGGAGCTGAGACAGATGTGAAACACCTAATCCCAAAATTATCTGTGCAAACACTATCAAGAAGATTCTAGCTAACACCAGCTACTGAGACACAATTGGTCAGGATGAGTCAACTCAGATTTATCAAAGGTTAACAGTGAATTAGAAGTTGCTGGAACACAGGTGTCAGTGTCCAAAATCATGCATGTTTTACATTGCCATGGGCTAAGAGGCTGCCATGCAAGAGGAAGGTTGTTCTTCTAGAAGCAGCAATTTAAGTTTCAATTGAAGTTTTCTGCTGAATACATGGGCCAAAAAAAGGCCTTCCGGAGGAAAGTTCTGTGGTCAGATTAGACAAAAAATCAAGTTATTTGGCCAGAGTGACCAGAAATGTGTTTGGAGGAGAGAAGATCATTAATCCCAGAGGCACCATGCCTACTGTCAAGGTGGTAGTATTATGTTCTGAGGCTGTTTTGCTGCCAGTGGACCTGGTGCTTTACACAAACTAAATGGAGTAACAAAAAAGAAAGATTACCTTCACCTTTTTCAGGAAAACCTTAAATGACCAGCCAGAAGGTTAGGCCTTGGACACAGATAAATGTTCCAACAAGACAAGAACTCAAAACACACATCAAAAATGATAAAGAAATGGCAAAATCAGGCTACAGTTAGGGTTTTAGACTGGTCTCTCCAAAGTGCTGACTCAAACCCTATTAAGAGCCAGTAGACTGTGATGAAGACACAAGTTTGCATCTAAAAGCCAAAAAATATGGTTTAACTGTATCAATTTTGTCAAGAGGTGTGGTCAAAGATACAACCAGAAGCTTGCCAAAAGTGCCCAGTTGAAGTGATAATGGCCAAGTAGTCGAGACAACGACTGCCATGATATAAATGGTCTTTACAAGTGTATGTAAATGTCTGTTCATGACTGTATGCTTTTTCAATCCACTGTTGTCTTTTAGGTCATTATACCTGGGTTGACTGAGTTGGTTGACTGAGGTACAAGAGGTGTTTGTGACAATAGACTTATCTAGAGGATTTACAGTAATGCAAAAATACTTATCTCAAAACAACATATTTCATCAATTTTCTTTGTATAAATCAGTATAAATATGGTGCTCTATGATTTGGTTTGAAAACTTACTGATGAGAAAAGTGAAACTAACGGTGAAATTAATGTTACTTTCTGCCTCTGCAACACGGCTCTGCAGGATAGACGAACGATGAATCGGCACCTCAAAAAGCTGAAGTAAAGAAGCAGCAAGTGGGGAAAACTTGGAGTCTGAACTTGCTCTCTTTTTTCTCTAACCTTCAACGCATACATAAACGTGCAAACTCATACGCACACCCACACACACGCACACACATGCAGACACAAACACAGGTATAGACACACACACACAATGAACACACACCCACACAGCCTTACCCAACTCCACTCTGCTCATGTGTGAAATGAGCAAGGGTCTTATCTCTTGGAAACACACCACTGAGCCAGAGGAGAAGGAGAGAGAGGGAGACACACAGCGGGAAAGGAAGGAGGAGAAAAAGAAGAAGGAGGAGGAGGGGAGAAAGATTGTGGGAGAGAGAGAGAGAAAGATGTCACGTGGTGTGCATGTTGATGACTGTGGACTTGGGAATTTGCTGCAGACTCTGGAAGTGTGAGGAGCCATAATCAACCTTCTGCCCCTTTATTACACTCTTTTACAAACCTCCACACTGTCCACATACACTCACAGTCTATCCTAATTATCATGGAAAACAAGTCTATACTAATGTACCTTCTGTGATATTTATGCAGTTCATGTGTTACAGTCCCGTAATTTTTCAATATTTTTTTTCCACTCCAAGTTGTTTTATACGCATTGGGTAACTTCAGACCGTTACAGCAAGAATCAAAGTTAAAAATGAAAGTTTAGGAACATTAACGATGCTAGACAGAGTCATCTTATTGAAAACACACATCAGTTAGTATGTCTTCCATAACTATTGAAATATCTTTTCATCATTTCAAAGAACATTTGGAACAGGGCAGTCTCCGTTATCCTTCCTCCTTTCCATCCAATGCACTGAAATGTTTAATCTTGAAATGCAAACTTTGAAAGAAGTGTAGCAACAGAAAGATTGAGGTGGGACTCAGAGCTCTGAGTCAAAGGGACACCTTCACTGAGGTTTAGAGTGGGATGGCTGATCATTTTCTGGCACAGTCATAGCATGGTGAGAAGTGGCTGTCCTTTGGAAACTGTGAGGGATTGTGGGTTGGATCATTATCTTGTGTATGACAGTTGGGTTGTTGACAACAGATTTGTGAGCCATCCTCTTTCTCTCATGTCCTTCTGCCCCTTCCTCCCTCACTTCATGTGTCAGGTGTGTGCCCCCACCTGAAGAAGTGCTCTGGATTCAGAATAGTTCCCACTTTTTGCCACATATACGCAATGGAGTTAGTTTTGCACCTGACAGTGGCATCTGCGAGTATACCACCCGCTGTGCTGAACGCCTGCTGTTCCTGAGTGTAACGCAGTTTAACCACATTCAAAGAAAAGACTATTAAAATTGGTTAAACAGGCTTTTAAAAGACAGTAGACACCCTACTGAGAAATGTAATAAGGAGAATTAATTAACGTAAGAAATGGGAGTGAGAATACAATAAAGCACTAAAGACTTTAGAAAGGCAGTCATAGAAAAGTCAGACTTCAGCTTTACGAAGGTATATATATATATATATATATATATATATATATATATATATATATATATATATATATATATATATATATATAAAAGCACTGATTGTTACATTGATATCCAAAACATTACAAGGTAATTAGTAAAGAAACAATCCTTTGTAAATTTGACATTCAAAGATCAGTAATAGCTAAATACCACAATTCAGGATGATTGGAGGTATTATTATCATAACGATTTGGGTGCTTTCAAAAGAATGACATCACATATTTCATCTGCAGAGCATTGAACGCTGTCTTTGTTCCATGTGCTCTATTCAACAGATGCAGCCCTCCACAGGTGGATTAAGGTGAGATTTCTAAAGAAGAAAAGCACAATTTTGATCTGTGAACTGTTGAAATTATAGTTAATGCACTGGTCTCAAGCATTCGATAATAACGCTTCAATTGATCCCCACATTTTCCCTTTCTTGCTACTGGATCATTGTCTCTCCATGATTACAGCTTCTGGCTAGCTGCCTTTTGCAGGCCTTTAATGCCACCTTGTGGTTAATGTGGGGAACTAGTGGCATTAGTTCAAATGGGAATACAGCCATGGCCATAAGTTTGGACACAGCATGACTTACTATGTCTGTTTTGATGTCTATTACAGAACATAGCTAATATTTTTGACAGCACCAGTTTAATTAGTGAACAAATCAACAAGGGATGTAATATTATCAATAAATTCCAACAATTGGAACAACTTTGTTCCCAAAACATAATATTAGAAGAAAATAACAAAAAAAATGCAGTACTTTCACAACCGAATTTGGTAAGAATAACAAAATGACACCAAACTCTTTTGATGTTTTTTTAGAATATGAAACTTAATATAGTTCTCAGGAGTTGTGTACTGTATTGTAAGTGACAATTTTGTGGTATTTTCTAAGATTCACAAGCGTCATGATACTTGTGTCCAAACTTATGTCCATGGCTGTATGAGGATACACAATTGTAACTTAACTGTCGTTTAACCAGGAAAGCAGAAAATGTCTTTTGTAAGTGTCCTGGTCAAGATAGATGGCAACCAGGATTGCAGAGTACAGGAAAATTACTAGCACAAAAATATCAGTCTTGATATTACTAACACGTCACAATACCCTAGTGAAAAATACTGTAAATGATGACTGAATTTTTATACAATCATTCAAATATGGTATCATGAAGATTTATTGAAACAACCCATTAACTATTTAAATGCAATAAATAAATTAAACCATGAAAATTATGTAAAAATGACAAGCTGATTACCCAGAAGAGGTTTTTATAATCACACTTACAGCTCTTTTGAAAGTATTTCTGGATTCCTCAGAAATTCTTGTAAGCACTTGAATAACTAGTCATGTTATTCACCTCATCATGGTTGGGGGCCTCCACCAACTAGTTATGGTAGTTTACATCTATGTATGTTCATAATACATATGAAACATATGAAAGGTGTAAGATAATTCCTTCTACTGTGTGTGTTCACATGCTTGACCAATAGAGCTGATTCTGACTGAATATAAAGTTACTGTGCAGTGCTTTAAATTTGGATTTTGCTGCAAACTGTAAAATGTGAATACGTCACACTTCTCCAGTCCAACAGTAGAAGGTCTATCCAATCCCCACAGTTATTAGGTGGGCACCCAAGATTAGTGTCAGCAAGTTAATGTCTGACCAAATGTGAAATATGATTGCAATCTCTCCATTTGTTTTTAGATAGAACATTGAATAATGGCCAGAAAAGTGGTTTTGTGGAACATTGTGATGTATCAGTGAAGTGGACCTGTTGGATCTAAAATGTCACATGACAAATGTTTAAAATAAGTAAAGTATCAGTTTTTGACTTTTAGTGAAAAGGCCTAAAGGCCTACTTTGTGAAGTCACAGTGACTTTACTGTTCTGTATTTTAATTCTAATCAATCATCCATCCATCCTCTATATACCGCTTTATCCTCACTGGGGTCGCGGGGGGGCTGGAGTCTATCCCAGCGGACTCGGGCGAAGGCAGGGGACACCCTGGACAGGTCACCAGTCTGTCGCAGTTCTAATTTAATAAACAACCCATAAACATAGTGTCTTGAGTTCCAACTGTTGCTGGTGCAGAGGCATAAAAAGATCTTTACCTAACTGCAAATAAAATTGACAGCTAAAGAATAAATTAGGAAATAAACTCAAAACTGAAGCTTTTGCGCAGTTTTTATATAGTCAACAATCTTGTGTATTTTGGTTAATTTTCCCACCCCATGACCTATAAACACCAAAATGTAAACATCAAATGACCTTTTTTATTACATTTCGATGTTATATACTGTCTCTTGGACTGAGATGCTACACAAAAATCACAGAACATTATGTAAGCCAGACCAGTTGTACCAAGGCATACTTCACTGACTTGATACAAAAGATGTTAAATATGTTGTCGAAAAATTTTGCTGCTCCATTTATTTTGACTAAATGGAGTAACATGTTAACATCAGATTTAACCTCCTGGCTGTCCTGCAGGCAGTTTTCTTTTAACACACAGACAAAACGGTTGAACTAGTACAGAGGCAAACCTTTAATAGAGCTAGGGCTTAGCTGTGGATCTCATCCAACAGTCTGGTACAGTTATTATTGCTGTGGCTGGGTTACATGAAGTTCAAGGGATGAGTACTTGCCTTTGGGTTGAGAAGGAGGCCTCCCTCAATCACTGCTGCGTACGCTGGTGGAAAATGACACCATCAGAAACCATTTCTGATATGCTTTGACCTCACTTTTGTATAGCTAAGTTCATTCACGAACAGAGTTGAAAATAATTCTGTATCTAAATAGATATTAGATGTAAAAAAAAAAAAAGAGCTTTAACTGGGGTGTGACTTGTTTGGTTAAGATATCTGTTTTAAAGCAACTGACAGGCTTTTCTAACAAGGTCAATCATTAGTGGAGGGATAAGCACATGTTTTGTGATTCAATAGTGATATAATAACTATCATTTTGTCATCATCTGTCAGTTGAGTGAGTTCTTCGACAGACAGTTGTAGGCTTCAATTCAGCTTCGGTGGCTGTCATTTTTATGGCCATCTTTATATAGTCTATAGATTTAACTGAGAGTGCCAGTCAATCTTCCAACAGTGGAAAATATGACGGAAATCTGGCATTAATTGTTACATTAAAGTCACACCTTCCTTATTGCTCCAAACAGATCTAAGGTTTTACTGTATTTGTTATCTCTCCCCTGAGATGGAAACTTAAAAAGATGTTGAAATCACATGCTTCGATTTTTCATTTTGCCAGACCAGAAACATTTTTTAGGGTGCTTCAAGATTTTTCTTTTTTTAAATCTTGTATTTCCCCTCAGCTTTTCATGCAGAAATGTGTCAGTTCAATGAAGGCCACAAGTCCATGAGTAAGTGCACAGTTGTAGAGATTCATACTGCAGAATTTCAAGTTTTGTTGTTGGAAATCAGTGAGCAATAACCTACCAAAGGAGTCAGCAGTGTCAGTAGGGGTATTAAAAATGACAAAATATACCATTGCAGAGTCCTAAAGCTTCCTTTGAATGCTCAGTGGACAAATCAAGTCGGATCTGTATTAGTATTATTATTTCTTCTCCAACTAAACCCAGATGGCAAACATGACTTTTTGAACTTGTGAGTAAAATGGTAACAAAACAGTGATACAAACAATCAGAATATTACAAATTCAGGAAAAAAAAACACATTGACAGGAAGTAAAACAAAACATGATACACTCTCTATACAGTTACACTCTCAAACAGAGAGACACATGATGGTTTTTATGTATTTTTGAATTTTTTTTTTAGGCTAAAACCATAATCTGAAGTCACAAATTACGATTTCCTTTAAAATGACAGACATTTGCGTCACCGTCATGTCAGAAAGATGTCTCTATATTGCATTTTTCAGCACTCTCTCAGTCATTCAGACAGACCATTAGCCATCATTATCTCGCGCTGACAAATTCTCAAATGAGCAGTAGTCGGTAAAAAAAAAAGGCCCAAGCAGACAACAATAAAGGGCAATTAGGGCCATTACAACATGACTCAGCTGTTCGAAAATCTCTAGCTGCTGCACCGACTTTGCAGAACTTTCGTCGCCCTGTTCTGTGCAGCTGATTAATGCTGTCTTAAAGCAACAACATCATATCGAAGCATGTGATCAGGCAAACGACCTCTGTCAGTGATTAAAATGTAAATTGACAAGTAAGACTTTTAAAAGGCAGGTGCTAATGAAGATATCTTCAGATTTGTGCTGATACTCTGAGTATATTGCAGATAAGTGTTGTTATTGTGTGGTGAAATGAGTCTCATATGTACAATATAACTGTAAAGCTCAATTCAGTTTTTTATATAGCACAGATTCACAGCATACAGTATGTCATCTCACAGCACTTAGCACAGTCAGGTACAGACGATAGGAATAATAAACAGAGAACAGAGAACTCAACAATCTAAAAGTGCCTTTGGATTCCCTATGAGCGATGGTGAGAAGACATTAAAAAAAAGCTTGAATAAGGAGGGGAAAACAACCTACAACAGAACCAGGCTCAGGGAAAGCAGCCATCTGCCTTGACCACTGGGGTAAGAGTGGCGATGAGGAGGTGGGAATAGCAGGAGGTGTTGGGGTGAGGATGACAGGATATTCTATATGTGGATGAAATGAAGAAGTGCACCATGAGAGGTGTCACTCGAGCGATAAGCTCACAGAGACTTATGACTGAACTTCTCACAGTTGTTTCCCCCACTGTTTTTCAGAGGTTTTTAAAACATCTGTCATTTGTTTGCATTAAGGCCCCCAACGTCTCTGTTCTGCTTCACTGTTTGTCTGTAAATATTCTATTCTTTAAAAAATTTGGTGTTTTCATGTTTTTATCAAGATGTTTAAAATTATAAAGCTCTGAATAACAAACTGCCCAAACCTACTAAGCACTAAGAAGCAGACAAAGTTTGTAAATAGCTGGTGACACAGTCTTAATGTTACACATCCAACCTTATATGAAATACATTAGAATCTGCTAAATCTGGTTTTAATATCGGTGCATTGCCAATGTGAGGATGAATAAAGGAGGACTTTGCTTCTGTCATTGCCCTCTTGTTAAACTGATTTTCTTATTCAAGGAGCAGTGTGTATAATTTAGTGGCGTGTAGAGGTACATCCCTCCACTTCTCTTTCCAATCATGTAGTAGAACCTATGGTGGCTTCCGCTTCAATGTAAAATCTAAAACACCCTCTCTAGAGCTTGTGTTTAGTTTGACTGTACTGGACAATTGCAGAAACATGGGCGTGCAATGTGATGGACTGGAAAGACGGCCTGCTCCCTATGTACATATGAAAGGCTTGTTCAAAGCTGATGAAAATACAGTGATTTGTAGATACAGATGATTACACTGAAGAAAACATCACTTTAAGTACTGTATTCCATTTCTGCTAATAGACCCTACTGAACCCTACACACTGGTTCTTTAATGGAAAAAAATAACAATCTGTGCAGCCACTTACAGGAGGATGTTCTGCAACATAAATAAAGCAATATCTCCAGGATACCACCTTTGAGGCCAACTGGTGATACTATATTTGGTAAGTCCAGTTACTAATAACTGCTTCTGTTCCAACCCAGCATGGATTACCAACTGTACAAAGCAAACAAATGCCTAAAGGGTCCCATACCCGAAATGAACCCCAAAGGCCACATTCACTCCATGTTTTTTGGTCTGTCTGATTTAATTAATCACAGATCTGACTTTTTTACCACTGATGTCCAACATTAACAATGTAAGGGAAGAGTGTTAGAATCTGGACCAACGTGGGGAATCAACCAATCAGAAACCAATGTCATCCTGTGCACCATGCCTGAAGTGTGGTTAAAAAGGATACTTTCCTTTGAATTTTTCAGTGAAACTGATTCTGTGAACAGTTTGAGACTATAATTTTGGAGCTGCAAGTGTGGTAGGTGTTTCGGGAAGTCAAGTTGGAAGTGAGGCATTTACACATGAGTCCACGATGAGTGGCATAGAGGCACCTTTAGCCTCACAGTACCAATAAAATCCAGCAATAAAACTGTGGGGGCAAGGCAACTGCTCCTTCATTAACTTTTTATATAGCCATTGAGATTACCACAGTTGTGACTGGTACCAGTTCACTGGACAACATCCAAATGTAATTTCTTTTAAGTACTCCACTTTGTTGACTGCTGCCTCATATTTAGGCCTGTTTATAAAGAACCCCTGTTGAAACCACATATTTTTTTGGACGTGGAAAGGTAGAAAAGACTTTGGGATATAAGCTTGTTGCATAATATCGGGTGCAATTGACAACCGAAATGAAATTTATAAATGACCATTCTTTTCTGTAATGAACACATTCTTTTGTGATGATTTAGGGAATAAGGAGTATTGAAAATGGTCCCACCTCTATCTCCTTCTTGCTTTTATACACACTCCTTCCTTCCTTAGTCCTCCAAGTTGCATATTTTTCGTATTTATTTCTCAGATTTGTTTTTCTAATCACATCCATGATCTGAACACAACCAATGCATAAAATATGTGACTGCACAGTGTGCATTTATGTGCAGCATTCATATGGAAACTTAAGGAGGTAATATAAAACTCACCATATAAATAATCAACAGAGCCAGAGCTTGTGTGACAATTCACTGCCACCTTCTGATCACTGGATGTTTTTCACTTCATTAAAATTCCAGTGAGTGGTTAGGTTGCAGCATGACGCCATAGCAGATAAAAAGTGGTAAACTCAGTGACAACAACTGCTCTTTCCAGTCAGCCTCCAGCAGGGAAAAATCCGCTAACCCAGGGCACAAACGCTGTTGTAGTCTGAAAGGATCACATCTTTTTTATTTTTTCTAAAACAGAGTGGTTGGCTAAATAAGCATAACTTTTCCCAAAATCAAGCAGCTCACAAATATGAGGGATGGGAACACTTCCAAAATGTATTAAATTGGTATTGGAAGCTGTCTGACAAATTCTTCCAGTATAGGAATTAATTTCTAAAGTAGGGAGAGGATGTTCACATTTCCCCCCCTTTAACTTCTTTCAGATTAATCCAAAAGCCAAGCTACAAAATAAAGAAACATTTTTTAACAAAGCCAAGTTCTGAGTCAGGTGTTGCGAGAAATCCGTTTCATTTTACAAATAATTATTTACTACTATTTTTAAAAGATTTCCTGACATGCTGAATTTGATATAATTTGAATATATTGAGGCACATTTTGAACTGCATCCATCCATTTCTAATGAAAATGTGACTCAAAATGGCATTTACTGATATTAATTCAATAAAAATAAAGGCATCTAGTATTTTTTATTTTCAAAGTTGACCACTGTCTCTTCGTAAATTCTCAAGATCCCAAAACGCTATGGTAAATTGTGTACATTTGTGAGGGCGGTCATCTGTATCTTTAATTGCCGTATTGACTCCTCCCGCCCGGGCTGTCAGGAGTTTAACAACCGCGCCTACCCAGGAAGTGAGTCGAGACAAAACAGAAATAACTGACGGTATCGCGAGTCGCGCAGTGTCGACGAGTTGATATTTTTTGTGTTTTAAACGCTGTTAAGATTTCCAGCCGTTCTTCTGTGCTTTTCACGATATCTTCTTTTACAACCATGAGACACCCTCTTACCGCTCCGGCTGGTTTTGCTGCTGTCTTGCTATGTGTTAGCTTTGTTAGCCAGGGAGAATGCCAAACAACTCCACCTCCTTCAGTTCGTAAGTTTGATTTTTCTGTGTGTTTGTTTGGTTTATTAACGCAGTACAGTCGTTTTGTGTTTGGCACAGGTTTATTTTCTTGTGGTAACAAGTAACTTTAACGGTAGTTGATACGGAAAGTCGTAAAGTCGTGAAATAACTGTATTTAGAAAATACGTCACGGTTGAGTGTGACGACGACCACAGCTTTCTGCTGGTCCTGACCTAGTGGCGCTGCTAACATGGCTTTCCTTATTTCTGAGTAGTTACTTAGATTGTTTTTGTCTCTCATTTCAGCCTGCTCTACCTACAAAACCTGTGATACTTGCGTTCCAAATGCCAAGGTAAGGTTGCACCAGGAAATTGGAATCAGCTTCTACGTGATAAGATCAGCCCTTCGCACTCAATAAAAAGAAATAAAATAACTCGTATGACGAAGACTGGTTTATAATACCTGGTGTGTTTTCACATTTGGTGTCCGAGTTCCCGCCCTCGTCATCCACTGTGATTACTGGACCTGTATACATGCACTAAAGTTGGACACAATTACTTGAACAGCATGTCAACGTTAACGCTGGGTTTCCATTGTATCACTTAACCCTGCATATGCTGAAGTGAGCTGTTATGTCTTATCAAGTCTGCATTAACAGCTCAATTAGAAACATAAATCTGCAGTATTTTGTCTAGTATTTGCTTTGATTGATTATAAATGGTCTGTTAAAGACAATGCCAAAGATTAAATCAGTAAAACCAGTGTGGTTTTAGTCAGAATACATCAGAATTCCTCAGAATCAGCTTATTTTTTTAAAGAAAGATTTTTTTTTCCAGTGTGAAATAATTTTAGTAAAGATATTGAAGCTACACGTGTGCTCAAATTATCATGCTGATAATTCCTTGTGTAAACAGAATCTCAGATTTTCCATTTTGTGTCAGTATGCACACTACCAGTCAAAGGTTTTAGAAAGCCCCAATTTTTCTATTTTTTTTAAATTGAAATTTAGATAGTTCAAGTCCAATTAATAGACTGAAATGGTCCAAAGGAAAGTGGTGAACTGCCAGAAGTTGAAAAGGGTAAAGTTACCCAAAACTGAAAAATAATGTACATTTCAGAATTATACAAAAAGGCCCTTTTCAGGGAACAAGAAATGGGTTAACAACTAACGCTGTTTTGCAGCAATGGAGGTTGATAAAGCCTTGAAAATTGGTGCTACTAAATCCTACAGGTGTCCCAACTTTACTTGACTACTTACCTCCTCTGTCTGCATAAAAGTAGTGTTGGAACACACTGTGGCACCAAATCCTCCAGAGCATTATTTGTACTGCAGAAAGTAGAGTTGCCTCAAGCACAGCTCTATAGTGGTTGGAGTAAGAAGTCTCAGTTTCAACTGTGAAGAGACGACTTGGAGTTGCAGCAAGAAAGCCATTGCTAAGATGTCAGAATAAGAAAAAGAGGCTTGCCTGGGCCATGAAACACCGCCAATGGATTACTGAAGATGAGAAGAAGGTATTATGGACTGATGAATCAAAATTTGAACTCTTTGGTTCATCACACAGGATTTTTGTTGTTGAGTACGAAATAGGATGGTTGCTCAGTGTGTGACATCAACTGTCAAACATGGAGGAGGAAGTGTGATGGTGTGGGGCTGTTCTGCTGGATCCAGGGTCAGTGACTTGTGCAGAGTGAGAGGAAACCTAAACGGCTACTACAGCATTCTGCAGCTCCATGCAGTACCTCTGGTATATTCCTAGTTGGTCAGAGGTTCATCCTATAGCAAGATAATGACCCAAAACATCAGTCCAAGCTATGGCAGATCTACCTTAGGAAAAAAGAACCAGATGGGGAGCTTGAAAACATGGAGTGGCAGCATAATCTCCAGACTGAAACCTCATGGAGCTGGTTTGAACTGGACAGAAGAGTGAAAGAAAAGCAACATAAAAGGGCCACACAATTATGGGAACTTCTGCTACAGAGTTTGGAAGAACTTTCTGAAGAATATTTGATTTCCATGGTGGAAAGAATGCCACGAGTGTGTTCAGCTGTTATGTCTGCCAAAGGAGGCTACTTTGATGAGTCCGAAAGTTTAGAATACAAATTGATTTTTTTTAAACTTCATTTGTTCTCTGCTTTCATTTCAGAGTAGAATGAGACATTGACATGCAGAATTTCCAGTTTAAAAAAAATGGAAAAATTAACATATTTTAAAACTTTTGACCAGTAGTGTACCTATTTTAGAAACTTATTTTGATTTATTTTAAGGACACAGCATCTATTAGCAAGCCAATGGATCTGTTATTTTTTCTGTGAATTTTCAGTGTTGCTAGTTAAATCAATGACAGTGGGGAAAAAATGTCTCACAGAAAAGCAGTTTCTTGAAGTCAGTGTTGTTGTAGTTAAGTGACAGATCAGGAATGCAGTAAAAATCCTCTAAAAGCTTAAACAAATCAATCACTGCTTCCCACCTGACTCCTTTAAAATCAGCTGGGTTTTTTTTTGGTATGTTTTACTATATTTGATGAAGCGATGCAAAAGCCAGGCCAGCGATTGAGCAAGGATTATTGTCGTTTTAATTCGTCATGTAAGTAGAGTCGACTGTACATTTTCTGTCCAAATATGCCTGTTCAGACAAATATGCTTATTCAGAAACTTTTTTTGGCACAGAACAAATCATGGCTAGAATATCAATCTGGTAATAAAATGTAGGAAAATTAGACCTCTCATCTTCTACTGCTTGTTTTGACCAACCACCTGTCCCACATGGTGATTGAACTCTTAAATGTTTACCCAAAACGCATTTATTAAAGTTATCTCAAAGTGAATTATCAGAAAACAAGTATCACACTCATGGTGTGATAGATGTTATACTGGTGCAGTTTAGTTATTGAAAGTATGATGTAACAAATTATGCTGACACTCAAAGTGAGTTATAGAAAAAAAAATGTTGTCAGAAACAAAAACAAGATTTGGCTTTAGAATATATAATTTTGAAATTGATGTAAAATTGATTTGGTTTTGGGTTTTAGTGGAACTCAGATGTGTTTTCCAGCCCTGAAAAAAAGATTCATAGGTGTAGACAGGAAGATGTTATCTAAAACTAAGAGGGTCACGATGAACCAATTTGTCAAATTGTATTGATTTCCTGTGGACTGATCTATACGTGTAAATCTGGAACCAAGCAGTATTTGGTATTTTAGGTACTCGATCAGCTAATTGCAACGTGATTGCAATTTGCTGAAGCTCAATTGCTTCTGTCCTTAATAACACTGTAATATGCAGAGGTTTGATCATTGTGTTTTGTCTGCACAGTGTCTGTGGTGCTTCACTACCAACAACTGCACTGAGTACCCAGTGAGCTGGTTGCTGCCTCCAGCCTCAGTGTGCCAGCTGTCCCAGGCCCGCTGGGGCGTGTGTTGGCGTGAGTTTTTTTTTACAATTATTATTATCATGATGTCAAAAGTAGTGACTACATCTGCATCCGTCTTTCATTTGTCACTTGTTTCAGTTACATTGCTTTAGTGATTTGGGGAAATGAAGATGGCGTACAGGGGCTGTTGTGAGGAAGCTGATTCAATGGTTCAGTACACTGCAGGCATTGCACTTCATTTCCTCTACACGTATCAAAAACCACACAGAAACTCAAATCAAAAAAGACAGTAAGAACAATCTTCATTAAAAATCTAAACAAATGTGACAGGCAGATGTCTTAAAATGATCTACCTCTAATAAACAATAGTCAGAAAGTGGCTGCAGGATATTTGCAGTGGTAGGAGATTCTCCCTAACAAACACTAAACTGTTTTAGCTGAGGGGACCTGTTTGTGTGAGAGTGATCAGCCAAAACTTTCTGTTCCTCTCACTTCAAGCTGTTTCACTGTCACAATGGGTAGGTTTCATCTATTGAGCCTACATTTCAATCTTTCAGCACGACCTACTTCCTCTCTCATGTGGTTGAGAAGCTGTACCAATCTGTTGTTGATAACAGCTTTAGTACAGTGAACTATTACCCCTTGTTATGTACAGATAGTATAGTTTGTGGTGTGCAGGGAATTTCCCAAGTTTATAAGTGGCCAGCCAGGAGAGGAAAATAACCAGGTCAGGCCTTTGTGTGGTGGCATTGCTTACACCACACAGTCTTAAATCCTTGACTACATCTGAATGTAGTCCTTCTTAATGTTAGGTTAACTGCCAACTACTTCGAGATTAGTGATTTACTATAGCAGGCTGCTCTATTAATACTTATGAAATGTCTTATTTAAAGCAAAAATAAATTCATGTGTAAATTGGGAAGGAAACATCTGTGGTTGGAATGCAAATTTGAACTATTTCCTTCACCAGTAGTGGGCAATGTTAACAACATCTCGGCTTTATTGGAGCACATAAAACAGCGCAGACTAGATGTCTGACCAATTTTTCGTTTAACAGCCTTCAGTGGTAACATATCATGTTATTGAATAATTAAAACCTACTTTAGCTTTTATATAAAATAATGGGCATACCTGTTTAGCCACCACTAAAATGTATGCTTGCTCAGAGGCTGGAAACACTGTTGACAGAGTTCATCATTTTGTTGTCTTGGTTGTTTGATGCATCCATACTTAGACTTGTGCTGGTGCTGAACCTTAGAAGTGTTGGGTGCTACAGTAATGTTCTCTGTGATCTGGCAGATGTGTGACTTGATTGTGTTATTGACAAATACTAATAAACTAGTAAGGATATTGCTTGTGGCTTTGTAGTTTAAATTCAAAGTCGCCACTTGACTGAGTCCATTTTGATGTTTTAGTTATGTTTTCACTGGAAATGCAAGTGTGGCGTTCAGTTTCATCATCAGTGTAATGACTTGCAGTGTAGCAGAAAATTCAGCAGGTGGTGCCATTGCCAAAGTCTACGTTATTGTTCCAGGGAACGAGAGACCCAGTGTTTCAAGTTACACTGATTACCTGACCTTGTGAAAATACCCTCTTCCTGAAGAGAATATGAATGTTAATTATATATGTCATTGTTTGACCCAGTGAACTTTGAAGCCCTGATCATTACCTTGGCTGTGGTGGGTGGAACCATCCTTATCAGCATTATTGCCTGCTGCTGCTGCTGTTGCTGCAAGAGGAGTCGATCAGGGTAAGGGTAAATTAAAAGTCTTCAGCATGTCAGTACAAGTGTAACATGAGTTCCAGCGAAGTCCCTTAAGATCAAGTCTTGCCACTTAGCTGAAATCTTGGAAGTCTGAAATCCTTTGAACAGTTGTTTAGGATCCACAGCACCCCTACTGAAATGGACAACTACAATTTCAATCATCACAATTGCCGTTTTGAGGCTAAATAAGAGGATGACTGATGGGTCTACACTGTCTAGACTACCTATATCATCTCTCTAACGCAAGATAACCTTTAGCAAGAAGTTATCATATCTGTAGCCCCTGTGAAAGCAGCTAATGGCTAGTGGCTAAGTTAGGAGGCAGCCACTGATTACCCTGAAATGATGTTTGGAAAATGCTAACTTAAAACTTTAAGATATTGGCCTTAGTGGGCAATAAAAGTGATGCAACAAGTAAAGAATAACAAAACACAGAAGAATTGCAAGCAAAACTGCAGGAGAAGAAGAGAGAAACTGTTATCTGTCTCACAGTAAACAGAGGAGTATATCCTAGCGTCTTGTGATTATCTGACGCCATGGCTTCTATTGCTATCGTACTTCTTCATAGTAATCCACATTGATGCAGAAGCGTAGTTATAAATGACGGGTTCCCTGCAATCAAATGTCATTAAAATATACTGTTGAACGTATATCAGTTCCAAATTATTGGTCTTTCTTGTTACCAATAGTTGGCCGATCCATACTCATAATTAATAAGCAGGGTGTGGTTTAGAGCTATTAAAATCTAAATTACATTGAAACCAACCAAAACTACAATGAAACAGATACACCCAAAAATTAAATTATAAATTCCTTACAAGAATTCAGGGCGTGGACCCATTAACCCATTTAGTCAGGACTGTACTGTGCAGTGAACCTCTGTTGCACCCATGAATCTGGACTATATTCAGCCTCATTGTTGTCCATGTAGCTTAATCATTCTGTGTGAGAGAGAAAGACAGACATGGTGTGTTGTGGTGCTCTCATTCATTGTGCTGGAGTGAAATGGAAATGTCATGTCAGTCAATCAACTGCAGGCTGGCCTGTCACTCACTGACAGTCCAGTGGGTGTAGTAGTCTCGTTCATGTCTATCATCTGATTGAAAAAAAACTGAGGACAAAGAGCATGCCTCAAACTCTACACACACACTGTCTTACTTACATATCCATTTAAATGTAGTCATATTTCCTTATTTTTAGATTTACCTACAGGTAATTTGATTTTCTCATCCTTTTTTCCCCCAACTTCTGTTAAATGAAAGAATTCCACTGTCAAAAATGAGCAGCAAAAACTCTGTGCTCCGACGGACACAGTTCATGACTCAGAGTACAAGTCAAGCTCTGGAGAAGTGAATAATTTTAACTTTTAAGCAGTTCTGTTTTTGAAAAGAGTAGCCTTCAAGCATATGTTGCAATTTGTAGAAAATATGTCATTTGTCACTTTCCAATGAGTGTGTTTTTGTTGTTCTGTGGTTCCATGAACAGTAATGATTCTAGTACCCTGTTCATGTCTCCTTACAATTTAAGGCATGACAGAGATGAGGAGAGATTTGCCAGGAGGAGAGAGGAGATCAAACAGCGCTCTGAAGAACGGTAAGAACTTCACTCCAGGCCTCAGTAAACATAGGTTGGCACTGACAATAATAGATGATAACGTGGTTTATTTAAATAATAGCTTCACTGCCAGTGTTTCTCTGCTCAACATGAAACCAATCTTTTAATTTTTTAGGCTCTGTCACTCGCCTCTGTATCTGGTATAAACTGCCTGATTGAAGTAGTGATCTGGCTAGGTGATAGGACCAGGCTCATTTTCAATTGAGTCCCTTTAAGATATGTATACATTATCGCATGCATTATATTTATATATTTGGTACTTTCAAGTCATATGAGAACCAATCCTGACATATTTAATGTATCAGTAGCGACAAAAATTTGATGGAAATTCCAGACCGGTGTTTACTGTACTCTACTGTGCTTTGGTTTCAATGACAGCATGCTGGTGTTACAGCACTAGTGGTCTTTACCACAAACAGGTGCTGTACTGTGAGCAATTTGCAATATATTCAAAACTATTGTGTGAATGTGAAAAGGGTTGTTTGTTTGTTTTTTATCTAGCACACACATTTTTCACAAGAACACAGCTGTTAGTGTCCTGATTGATCAGAAAACCAATTTTGTAGAAGGATGTGGAAAGCCCCACATGTTGACAGGATTGGTTCCTTAGGTGGGTTTCATGTGAAACCTGGGAAGTTATAATACATTGGCCATTGGTACTCTACAGTTTTATGGTGGGGATCCTCAGTCATGATGTTGACCACTTATTTCGCTCATGATGTGACTTCTAGCATGTGAAAAACACCATATGTACATATTGTCTTGATACTGGCTAAAAGCGGTTTATTGCAACATGCTACAACTTTTTTTGAAAAGACTTCCATCCCCATTGAAACCAGAAACTCTTCACCTCTTGGTCCTGATTTGTCACAGATAATGACAGCAGTTCTACAAAATATGGTTTTCCCTGCACATACCACAATGCTCTGCCTGTGCTGTGAGCTTCACAGACTCTCAAGGCCATTTTGAAAATGCTGAGAAAATCAGTTTGTCATTGTGAAGGACTGTAATGAAGAGAAAAGCTTCACGTATTTAGCCATCAGTAACCTCATTTATGAATGTCGTGTAAATGTGGTCTGCATTGTGCCAGACTCAACTCCAGCTTTGTCATCTTTGTTTAATTTCTTTCCCCTCACGAGCAAAATGGACCCAAGAAAATCTTTGGCTCATGGTGTTTGACTTCTAAACATTTAGATGTCCTACTGAATACCTGACAAACATTTAAATAAAACTAAAACAAGACCACCTTGGTGATGTCAATTTCAATAAATACTAATTTTAATTGATGATTTCATGTTTAAATTCACTGGAGTGGAATTTTTTGCTAAACGTAGCAAATATTTAGAATATCCAGTGATCAGCCCCAACATTGTGACCATTGACAGGTGAAATGAATCAGTCATCTTGTTGCAATGCAATGTTCTACACCTTGAGTGCTGAAATTTATGTGGATGTTTGACATGTACCACTCACATGAGCATTCCAGGTAGGGCAAACCCCCCCCCCCAGCATTACAGAGCCACGGTGGTCACCCGGGTTCTACACTTCTCAGATCCAAATCTTTTTGAGCGTCTGTTTGATGTGCCAGGATAAGCCTGATCTAGGTAGATTCTACTGTACAACCCACAGAATTCACTGCCACCATCCTGGTGCCACAGGACATCTCCAGAGGTCCTAAGTCAATGACCCACTGGGTCAGAGGAGTTTTAGCAGCATATAAGGGACCAACACATTATTAGACAGGTGGTCATAATGTTATGCCTGATTGGTGTAAATACAATCAAACTTGCCCCATCATATGTTTTGGATCAGGTTCAAAGTCACAGACTAAAATAATATGAGAGTAAGACAATGATGTAAAGACCTAATTATGTTCTGTCAGTAAGTTCGGTGTTGTTTGTGTCTCAATATATCCGAGCAGGGCTTGCATTACATTTCCTACAATGGAGTAGTTCATTGTTCCCAACAACAGCGTCCGTTGTGTTTGGGAATCAAGCAACTGGTGTCTGTGCAGCCCTAACGAGTCCATGTCCCAGAGGAGGAGCTCAGTGTTCCTCTGCTCACATCCCTAAACGCCAATTGGATTGTCAAGGCTGAGCAGCTGGTCTTTGGTAATGTCATCATAAATAGAGTGGGCTACATCCTGTGCAGTGCCCTCCTCTGTCAAAGAAACAGTGTGTTAGTCACTGGATCATACAGCAGTGTGTCTTGTAGCAGTGACAGCAGACCTAGAAGCCTGGAAGACTATCTCTTCTTGAACTCCATGAATGTTTCATCCTTATCTTTCTTTTTTGTTCCTGCACTTCCACTGCATTTGTCCTCCGAGGATAGCTGGGTGATGTGTTGGTAAGCGGGGCGGTCGTGCAGAAAGAAAATCGGTAACTCTGGTACATCATCATCAGTGCTGTGGACATCAGAGCCCTGGCTCTCTGTGTGTGTGCATTTGAGAAAGAGCCTGCACGTTGAGCTATCCAGCCTCTGAGCTTTTTTCTCACGTGCCATAAAATCGAGTCAGGGTTTCCTGCAGTGAGGATGATCAAATCTCTGAAGTCAGAGTTTGTGCAGTGACCTACATAGATGCAGTTCATGTTGTGAACAGGACATTCAGAATAGATCGGACCTATCATGGGAGAGACTAGTGCCTCTAGACACTGTTGCCTGGCCTTCTGAGAGCCAGCACAAAGCACAGTAGTATAGTCGTCATCCAAGCCCAGGCATGCTGGACGAATCAACAGCTTTTGTAGAGTTTAGACCAGTTCAGCTCGAATGAGTCCTGACTGATACTGCTGTTTTTTCAGCTGACATTGCCATCAAGAAATCTCCAGTGTCTCTGTTAGAGCATTGCTATAAAAAGCAGAAGAGACATAAACATCCGTTAAGCTGAATTTGCACGTACTGACACCCCATTAAATTATTTTTATGAGTACCTTTTAAACCTCTTGGAAACATTCCCTCTTCTGCATTTACATGTAACAAAGACTTTTTAAAATGCAATCATAATTGCAAGAATAATCACTCTTCATAATGTTTAGAACACAAACCGCACACAGATTTTACGTTTAGTTATGTATCTTTTAAAGAGAAAGCCAAAATAGAACAGAATAGCAAAAATCTATTCCTCTTTGAGGGCATCAGTGGTTTCCAAACCTTGTACTCCCTACTTTCCCTTGAAAACCAAAAAAGCTGCAGTGAATGTCACAAACATCAGCCGAGTGTTTGTAGCTGGGTTATCTTAATGGAACTTACAATATCAAGAACATGAAAATTTCTTTTCAAGCATATTTCTTAAGCTTGGCTTTGCAAATGGTGTTGCAAGTTAAATTTAGCTTTAACTGCTATTTTCAAGGCAAAACATTGATGGTGAACTTAAGACCAATGACAGCTTGTTCATGTTTTTTTTCCACTAAAAGGAATGACGCGTTTCAGAGCATCATCTGTTTTTTGATCAGCCCACCTTTTACTCGACATGTCGGTATGCTGTCTCAATTCATGTTCAATCTTCAATCTTAAAAACCATGCCAACATCGAAACACTGCTATTTGTTTATAATTCACTTTTATTCTTAGTTTCACTCCACCCTATTTTTCTATTTTACCATGGTCATTACCCATGCAGTGCCTCCAGCACCCAGTCTAATGTCAAAAACACAATACAACTTTCTGCTAACTTGCAGAATGTGACTCGAGAGTGTCTCATAATAAATCATCAGTGTGGTTCTCACAATAGAGAAGCCCTCATCGAATGTTGTATGATTTTGAGAACTTTGGCAAATTTTTGACTTTATTTTACTAAATACGACTGTTAGATTTGACCTACTTGCAACACACAGATACAGATTATAGCTAGCAAGCAATGTTTGAACTGACCAAACCTAGAAGTGGAGGAGTCAAACCTTTTCCCTGTTATGAGAGTCAAGGTCCCTGTTGCCTTCAAACCTTATCAGGCTGTGGATAAGGCTCCATCTACTTGCTCTTTTTCTTTCTTCTCTTTCAACTTGTTGAATACAGCCATATTTATGTAGAGGGAGTGTGAACATGTCAGGAAATTAGTTGCATACAAGCCATCAGTGTGGCGGAGGGTGACAGATGGTAGGCAGAGCTCAGCCAGCCTGACTTCTCACAGATCACTACCTAGCAATAAAGCAGCGACTGATTTACACCAGCCCCTTGTACTGAGATGAAGTAAAGTGACATCTCTGGAGGTCCAGAGCATAAACCCTCCTCCCATGCTTTTGTTAGTCTTCAGAAAGGCTGAGCGATGGGCTCATGGCAGGCCTGTTGCTGTTGCACTTTGTTTCATTGGCATGGAATGCAAACACAACTAACTATGAAACTATGGCAGGCTCCATAAGGAAGGTTTTTTTCTTTTTAAATTCTTGGTAGGCTGGTACGGATGGAATACATTTTAAATATTGATGTGGCTCTATATGGACATTTTGCAAAAAGGATACAGTAAATCCATGGCCCTTAGAACTGTGTGATATGGTCTATCAATATGGTATTGATCGCATTACATGAGATTATATATCATGTGGGAGCTTTTGTGAGATTATGTTATGTTGTTATGTTGTGTTTTATAATATGTTTTTGTTTGTTTGTCAGTGTAGCAGTGAACAATAGGAACGTCTGAAATTTGCTCTGGCTCAGTGAATAAACAATCTGCATGTTTAATCATTGCAGTATGAATGATTATTTCTCTACATACATTTTTTGAGTATATCTTTTGAAATTCAAGGTTATTAAGATTGTAATTTTCACTTGAATGAATCCTCATCCTTAGGCCAGTCATTGTAATGTTACAGTTTACATTCCATTTTCCAATTTCATCAGAATCTGAGGTCCAGTTAACTGTATCTGAGCTGTAGTGGAGACCAAAGTAGAGTCTGATGATATACTGACTGTAACTGCACCTTTAGCTCCCCTGTTAGCTGTGAAGTATTGGTTCCCTCTGGTATTTTTGCGGTTATAGAGTGAAAGGTGTAGAATTGATGTTCACTTTTAAGGTGTTTTGGAATCGGTCTGTAATGGTGGGAGGCAATGATGCTGCAGCTTGATGAAGAAAAAATAATGAGGTATAAAAAATCTCAGTACACACAATAGATGGCATAAAGCTACCTTTACATTTCTCATCAGTCATTAGGTTTTAATGTGTTAAATCAGGGTGTTACATATTGTGTTGAGTACAGGCAGATGGGTGTGTTTCCCTGGTTGAGTCAGCTGATTTAGGACATAATGGTAGACGCACAGTGGGATTTTTAGCAGGAAAGCAGTGTCCATTTATTATCCGTTTTGTGCTGATGGTGTTGGACGATATCAGAAAAACTGTCCAATGCAGACCCCAATTAGCTACAACATTAGAACACCCTGCCTAATATTGTGTAGTTGTGTAATTCCCCTTTATGCCATCACAACAGCTCCTACTTGCCGAGTCATATACACAGGACCTTTGGGGGTGGACTGTGGTATCTGGCACCAGGTCATGGATGGAAGATCTTTTTGGTCGTGTGGGTTACAGGGTTGGGTCTTTGTGTACTGGACTAGTTCTGGTACATTCTGTAGATCCTTGATGGAATTGGGGGTGTTGTAGGCCAGTTGATTAGTGGTGTTCCTCAGTAGTTTCTGCTGTGTAGCAGGGTATGTTGTTCCACTGGAGGGGGCTGCTGGCAGGTTTACCAGCAGAACATTGCAATGTAGCAAAATGATGGATGTAGTTCACTTTACGTGTTCGTAGTTTTAATTTTGTGACTGATTGTTACAAGTTTCCTGTCAGTCCATATGACTTTATTCCTCTTGGTTTGTTTGTCTAAAGTCAGTGTCAACACAATATGTTTTTCCTTTGATCCCAACCCAGTGAACCAAAATGCAGGTGTGAGAGCAAATTTATTTTCTTGATCTATGTATTAACTTACTCTTCCTTTGTTTTTATTTTTTACAGGAAAGTGGAGAGAAAGGCACGACATGACGAGATTCGCAGGAAGTATGGTGCGTATTAACATTACACTAAATTGTATATAGCATAACATACATAAAGGCTTCACTCATCCTTTTTAATGTGTGGGAATCTGTGTATTAATTTGCTACACTGGAGATGATCAGTAAGTCACAGTGCAGGATGTAATCTGCTCTCTTCACGTCAGCTGTCTCAGATACGTGTCAGATTGGTTTCAGATTTTCCATTGTCATTGATTTTTATTCCTATACCTTGTGTCAGCAATGCATTATTCAACATTACAGGCCTCATCCACAACCAAGGCAATTCAGGTCACATATAGGTTACACAACTCCTGCCTGCGTCAATTAAATTAAGCATAATTCATCACATACTGGTGTCAAATGGAAGTCCCTTTGTGACTTACATTACGGGGGTCATAAAAACAACAAAGGTTTGTCATTGTGAAAGAGCATGGTCTTCTTGGTGCACAGCATGTACTGTACATTTTACGGGCCTGTATGGAACAACAGTGTCATTAACGTATGCATGGAAAATTACATGCTTCATGACCTCATTTTTGAAATGATAATTTAGATTTACAACAATTTGACTTTATTTGAGGTGTGATTAAAATGTTTAGAGAACCACATCTGATTTATATTTGACCTTTCCTGACTGGATCTCCCTTGTTGATGTCATAGTTTACCTTGAGGTCAAGAAATTAACTTAGTGACAACACTGCTATTGTTACTAAAAGAGGTGATGTCAAAATTCAAAAAGATATACAGCGCCCTCCATAAGTATTGGCACCCCTGGTTAAGATGTGTTCTTTAGCTTCTAATAAATCTTATTTTTTTCTAAATAATATAGGACCACAATGAAAATAAAGCAAAATCCAACCTTTAATTAAAGTACATTTATTCAGTGGGGGAAAAAAAAAACACATTAAGAAATAATTCTTTTACATCAAATCATGTGTGCCACAATTATTAGCACCCCTGATGTTAGTACTTTGTACAACCTCCTTTTGCCAACAAAACAGCACCTAATCTTTTCCTATAATATGTTTTTTCAACAGTTTTCAGTGTGAGAGTATGCTTCTGCAATAAAAATTGAATTTATTTTCAGACTTTCAACACATCTTAACCAGGGGCGCCAATAATTATGGAGGGTGCTGTATTGGTATTATACATTAAAGTATGAACTCAGTTTTTTCTCTGTCAGTATGAACTGCCATGGAAATAAAAAGCATTCAGTCTTTACACCTTACATTACACAACATTATTGCATCATATCTCACTCTTCTAATCAGTACAGTGATTCTGTTTCAGATAAATTAGGCTGTCCTTCTTGAGAAGTTGTATAACTTTAGGGAAAGAGACTGTTAAGATTGATGTATGAAACGCTGACCTCTGTCAGAGCTTTGATAAAGAGGACACACTTTGTTTTGTGCTGTTGATGTGGCAGACATTTCATTTGAGTTTAAAGAAATCACTTAGCAGTGGTGGGTTTGTGATGCGTGTGTGTGTCCTGGCAGCATCAGTGCAGTAAGACATCAGGTTGTGTGTTTTTTTGTGTATGGACAACATGACAGTGTGATGGATGGTGGTCTGTTTCTCAAGCCTCCTGCTCTCATTAGTTTACTTCCACAGCGGCTGTAGTGGAGGCTGTTCTTTCATTATCATTCTGGTCTATTCTGTAAAACACAATTTAGGGAGCTGCAACACCACCTTTGTACAGCCAAGAATCAAGTCCTGTTATTCCTTTTAAAGTGCAGACTCAGTGGAGGTTGAGTATCACTGTAGGTGGCTGAGGATCCCCTGAGGGAGGGACAGGAGGTTTTTCAGAAAAACCTAAAATAATTTCTTGTCACCACCGTTCTGAAACATCCCAGCAAAGGACTGACTCTTTTGTCACTTTTTCTACAACTCTGTGTAGAAACCTGTAGAAGCTTGGTTTACAGTTCTACAGTACAAGAGTGAATCACAAAAAATTACATTGTGTTTCTTGCAGAAGAACATTTTGAAAATCTCACACTGACACAAACTCAGCTTGGCAGCCTAACTAAATAAACAGCTTAGTGTTTTGTGGAATATGAAAAGATGTGTATGAAACGCGTGTCTGAATGTTAAAAAGTAACTTGCAACATTTTACACCTTATAGTTTTCCAGATAATGGACAGTATGGCTGCATAATGCATCTTTTACCAAACGGTCATAGGTCTAGTTGCATTTTGGGCAACAAGCCTGGAGCCTGTTTAAATTCTTTGAGTCTTGATTTTGAATCCAGAAACAATTTTTAATTAAATCATGATGATTCGAACTGAAAATGAACAGCATTCTTCCCCTACAGCCAACCATTTCAGAGATTGGGGATCAATATCAATCTTTCAAGTCACTCTCAGGAAAAATGTTAAAGTGTATTTCCAGAAATGTTCCTCACATTTCAGCTGCTATTGTTTGACAGCAGTCTAAATATGTCTGAACAGCCAGCTCCTCACTGAATGCTTCAGCTTGTTGAGTTGTTGGTGGATGTGAGCATGTTATGACCAATGACAATAGTCTGGAAATTCTTGTATTCCTCTGCTGATCTGCTGACTTTATAAATCCTGGCCTCCACTCAGCTGTTGCTCTCTAAGAAGTACTTCTGGTTTGGTTTCGGGGTAGTTTAATCTGTCTGTGACAGACGTTACCACAGGACAACGTTCATCCAATAATCAGCGTTGTTTAGTCATTCTTGTCTTTATTGATTCGAGCTTAAGAAATCAAACAAGAAGCATACGTTAAAGGGTGGGTGCAAAAATCGTTCAGTCAGTATTAAAGCTATAATCAGGGGCCCATATCAATTCTAGAACAGCTGTTCCTTGCTGTAATCGTTCTTTCTGTTCATATTGGCCATTAAAAGACACAATCTACCGTTCTTGTTCTGTGTAAAATATACTGCAGCTTTTATTCAGTATCCAACAAGTTAACACGAAACATCAGACTGGGTTAATTTTTCATACTAACTCAAGTAGCAACAAGTCAGACGGCAGAAAACATTAGAATTCCTTAACCAACCAACACGCTGACTGCTTTGAATTTTTGGACGAGTGCAGGAGGGATTTTTTTTTTTTTATGGATCAGTATGAACAGGAAGAGTAATAAAAGGCAGCAAAACATGTTTCAACATATGCAGAATAAGAGCAATGAAAAAAAGTGAAGCTATCTTTTAAACATATACCCATTCAGAGATGCAGGAGAGGACCTAAGAAAAGACACAATTGTTTTGAATTGTGAGGATATAGTAGCCTAGCCGCACTAGACAACCCACGGCAACAAATTTAATTCTCTGCCAGGGTGGGACTAGTTACCCTCCATAAGGCTCGAGGTTGGATGCTCCTAAAACTGGCCGGACGAATCACCATGAAGTGTAGAGTCAGAAGGCGGGCGTAACTAAGTGACGACAGAGGCGCGACGATTATGACAGAAAGAACCAGCACACAATAAACAGTTATCTTTCGACTCGGCTTTGGCCACAGCCCTTAAAGATTTGAAGCTAAAATTCAACTTGAAAGATAAACAAAGGACGGCACTGAAGTGTTTCATTGAGAAGAAAGACGTATTTGGACTTATGCCGACGGAATATGGCAAATCCTTAATATACCAGTTGGCTCCGCTGGTTGGAAAGCTAATGGGACTGAGCCACAATCCGGCGCTCTTGGAACTACGTCAGCCTATTCGTTTCGCTGATTGGTTGTATACCTACCCAATTGCTGCAGAGGGATTTGAAAGACAACCTTTTAGCCCGCCTCCCTCCCTGTCGAGCTTCCCTAGACCCTTGTGTCTTAAGAGCTGGGTCTAGCGTGGCTAGGCTAAGGATATAGTATTTATGAGGCTTGACCTGTACTGGGGACTGAAAGTCAGGATGTCAAGGCCTCTGCTGCTTTACTTTGTATGTTTAGATTAGTCGGTGTCTTCAACTGTTTAATCTGTGGAAGTTCAATATTCATGTACAAGTAGTCCCTGCCCTGATTAATCTACCACTTGCATGGTCAAATGTATTAGTTGATTTCTCCTTTGTCCATAAAGTGTAAAAAAATCAATAAAAGAAGACAGAAAACCATAATGCCTATCATACCTCAGTTTCACAAACTAACCTCTTCATTTCAACCCAAATCTGTTCAGTTAATTGCTATGTATGATATAAAATCTTGACATTCGAAAAGCTGAAACCAGGCTGATATTTGCTGTTTGATATTTATGTCAATCAGTTAATGTCTGTCTGGATTTTTGGGGATCATGAAAAGTCTGAGAAATGTAGAGAAGTACTGACTGGGGCAAATACAGTACGACTAAACAGGATCAATTCCACCATTTCCATAATGCACTGAACTTCAGATGTTAACAGTCTAGCAGTAGCTAGGATTGATTTTCCAATTCATTTTCTGTAAAGGGATCCTTAGACTAGTATGGTCTACATCTGAGAATCACTACCTCTGGGATTCAGTGGAAAATGTAGGAAGTGGAAGCTGAACTTGACCCGGCATACACTGCTGTGTTTTCATTTTGTCTCCATTTTGTGTGTGTGTGCAGGTCTGATGGGTGACTCGGACCACCCATACAGCAAGTTTGAGAATGAATAAAGCAGCTGCGCTTGGAGGCCTTCCATAGGCAACTTGCCTTCATATCTTCACTTTAGGCTTGGAGTGATGCCCTTTTGTCAAACAAACAACAAACTGAGTGCAGCTGCGCACAGTATTCCTGTTCAGCCAAAATCTCTTCATGCTGCACTTGTTAAACGGTAACAAATGTAACTGAACAATATCTGAATTAGTTAAACTTCTGATTCTCAATGAGGATGCGGTGATGTGTGCTGGACAGATGTTGAAGCTGGTCTTTAAGCTTCCTGTAATTTCCCTGAGCTCTGAAATGTCATTTCACAAAATCACTTTTAAAATATTGTACTTTATTAGTCTTTGCACTTTGTAGATGAGGTATTGATTCATGAATTACACGATAATAATTGTAATCAGATGTTTCCACACGTGAATAAAGCTCTTCTCTTTTAACAATTTGTTGCTTTTTTTTTCATATATTGATTAAAGCACCAACACAGAGAGAGTAAGAAGAAAGAAGCATGTTTACTGATAAGTTAAAGCTAAATACTAATAATGATACCAATCATGACACAGTTTGAGTTTTGCTTTGCCCAAACAAGAAAGTACACCAGTGGTTGGTGTCAGGATGGAGTGGGGAGCTGGAAGATACATTTTAGAAACAGCTGTTGGAATAAGTAAAGCAGCTGTTTGTATTAAAACATTGGCAGGATTTCTAACTGATCGGGCAGAAAAAAATGACAACTGGAGGTCAGTTTTGAATCCTCTAAATCTCAGAGCTCTCTCTATCCAGAGAATGCCCATTTCATATTCACTCCTGTTTTACCTTGGTTTCAATCACTCACTTCTAATTCTAACTCTTGTTTTCTTTTTCTGGGTAGAGTTTCCACAGTTACTCCAGTTTTTCCACAGTTTGCCATTTCAGCTATTTGGGGAAAGCTACCAGGGAAAACAAAGAAGCTATCCTTGTCCTGTTTTGAGTGTGCAATTGCAAACGGATCTTCCGTCAGTCTGTCTCAGGGCAGCTGTGGCTACAAATGTAGCTTACCACCACCAGAGTGAGACTGTGTGAGTGAATGAATAATGGATCTGTTGTACGCGCTTTGAGTATGCCTAAATAGAAAAGCGCTATATAAATCCAATCCATTATTATTATTATCTTGTTTGTGCTGTAAATCAAGCCCTCTTTTTGGGGAGTTTTTCCATGCATTTCGGACAGAATAGCAGGAATGAAAGTCGGCCTTGTCGGTAACTAATATTGAAGGATGATGTCTTTTTTCATAACCGTTACATTGTGTAAGCACCATCTGTTTCAATGATGTGAAAAGAATGTCTGTTTTGGAGCTGTTTCTCTGGTGACACTGCATCCAAAGAGGTTTAAGAAGTGATTCAAAAACTAAGAAGAGAATAAACCACTGAATGTGTATTCTGGACCATAAACTCAGAATCACAGCAGCACCCAAAGGACAAAGCACAAGGCATGTCTTGGTATGTCTGACCCAAACTGAGCTTCATCTGGACCAGGGGTGTCAAACATATGGCCCGGGGGCCACAACCGGCCTGCCAGGGGTCCAAGCCGACCCACAGATGACTCTGCAAAGTGGAAAGTTACAGAGACAACATGAAGTGCAATATTTCAATAAAAGTAACTGCTATTTTAAATTTGTCCACTCTACAACTTTTATGAGTTAAAATTAAATACGAGATTGTTAATTTCCAGATACCTGTGATCAAATGTTTTGTGCTTTTGTAGATAAACTGTGATCTTTAAGTTGTAATGTACTTAATTAACTGAGGCACATTATTGTTGAAATTGCACTTATTTTAACAAATTTCAGTTTGTTCATAATGTTTTGTAAAAACGATAGTTCATCAAATGTGAACATTTTCAGAATGTACTTTTTTGCACTAAAACAAAGGGAAAAATTTGGAGTTGTGGTAAAATCTGGACCAGAATTAAAATCTAATCCAAATCAGGATCAGAGTTTAATTTGAATCGGGATTATGAGTTTAATGTGATATCAGAGGTCAGATGATGCTGGGGTCAAAGGTCATGTGATGTCAGGTTGAGGTGTGTTCAGAGCAGGAGCTTGAGGTCGGCCAGCAGAGCGTCCACGTCAGTGATTGGTGACATGGTTATGATGTTGTGATTTTACTAGTTCGGGCCACTGGAGATGAAACTAGGCTGAATGTGGAACCTGAACTAAAAAGAGTTTGACGCCCCTGATCTGAACAAAGCTGCTTTAAAGGAAGTAAAAATGTATGTAGCTTTAAAGAGAAGCACAGTTTCACATGTATGCCTGCAGTCTTCAGTAAATTCAAAGTGGACTATAAAAAATGTCAACAGATAAGATTTGTGTTACTTTCTATAGTTTTGCAGCAGCTGTAGAGAAAGCCCAGTCCTCACAGCACTTTGTCTTCAACCTGTGGACAGACGGAAGCTCTGCCAGAGTGTGACAGAGGAAAAACTGTTTTGTGATAAAAGAAAACGGTTTAACATTTTGTAGACGGACATCAAGGTTTTTAATTCAAGTCTACAATGTAGAAGAGGTGGGAATGGAAGTTGTTTGTCCCTGTTCTTGACCTTGTGAAGACTTTCTGCAGCTTTCATATCCAGCTGGACACAGGATGAAGAAGACGGGGTGATGCTGAACTGCAGAGATGTCAGCAACTGATGTGAGTTTGGACAAAATAGAAATCTGAAAGAAACTTTTTTTTTTAAAGAACCATACTTACTGTGTTGTTTGACTTGGTGGAATTTTGTCTGTATGTGCTAATACAAACAGAATTAATACAGTCACTTGCCTGAGCATCAGCCAAAGAATTCAGTGATGGAATGTGTCTACATACCTTTACTGTACTTTCAGGTTGAACTATTCGTTGTGATTGTACTTGAGGATGTCTGCTACTTTCCGTATCTACTACACCACATTTCAGACAGAAATATTGCATTTTTACTGAGCTACATTTATCTGACAGCTTTTGCTGCCATTTAATTTTTAGATTAAGACATTACATTAGAAATAAGGTAAATAAGAATATTAGAGGTTATTTGCTTGGTGACCATAAAATGCAAGCCTTATTACAAATTTTAGGCTCAGATAGGTCAAATATTCACATCAGTGAAAAGCAACTTTGTATGTCTTGAATGTTGTCTTTTGTTTTCTGTCCCTTTAAAATTTTTGAAAAGTCTTCCTTAAAATGTTACATTAAGTCAAAATATTCAATTTGTTCTTCTAAAACCACCAACTCTTATCTTGAACAAATATTACACCATTGTCTTATACGTTAACTTCAAATCTGTTAAGTTAGTCATTTTTGAACCTAAAAGTCTGTTTAAAAATGTTGCTAATATGTTATTTGTCTTTCTTTTAACTCTCCATAGTTTATATGTTTAGCTCATTATTTCAAGTTCAAATAAGTCAAATAAAAGTATGAATGTGAGTTTTTGAAATCTGAACATAAAAAGCAGAAATTCTGACTGAACCTAAATATTTAAAATAGGCTGAATGAAATGTGAATAAATGAATAAAGATGAGATGATTCCACTTGATCACAGGTACTTTACAATGTGAGTATACAATCACTGTATGAAAATACCTAATTGTATCTAAAGTAATTAAATTTAGTTGCACAGAGTTGCAACAATAAAATGCTGCCTAAGTATATATACATTAGTATGAACCTAAAGATTAAATCTATAATAATAAGTTATGCAACAGGCTCTTTCTTCTGTCATATCTTAAAGATTTTGAATACTGGACTTTTGCGTGTTTATTTTATAGTTGTTTCAGGGCATCCACCTCTGTGCATGACTTCTTCAAGCTCTGTGTTTAACCAAGTAGATGCTCATTGATTTCTCACATGTCTGCAAACAGCCTCCAGGGGGTGGTTACTGCAGCAGAGCAGCTCCTTCCATTACCTGACTGGATTCCCACTCGGTTACCTCACTGCCATCTGCTGCCGCCAGCATGCACAGTTACCTCAGCCTGCTAGGCTATATAGCAAGCTTTAGCATTTATCATCAGCATTTTAATGGAAGAATTACATGTCTGACTGTTTAAGTTTCTTTTAATAAACTAGATGTAATCAGGGTTTCACACCATGATGATGTCTTTTTTAGACTGTACAAGCAATAAGTAGGAAAACATTCAAATAGTAAAACAAGACTTTAACTTTTAAAAGAATTTTAGTTAAACTGTAACAGACACACATTTAATATCTACAAAAGATATAATCTGTAAATAAAGGACTGTAAAGCAGAATGTTCTAAAGACTGCCACAGAGCCAAATGGAATGAAAACCAAAATAAAACCTATAGATACTGTTGTAGTCTGTGTTTACATCATGGATGCATTCACAGTTAGACACTCTTAACCTTACCTGCAGTTTATCTTGGTTTTGCAAAAGAAATGAAAAATTCTGTTACTCAGAATGTGGAGCATCACACTGGGTAATTTAATATCAGGAAACATTTATAAAGTTTGTAGTTCTAATGAATTCCATGTTATTTTCACAAAAAATGAAAGAGTTAATGACAGCTGTTATGTGGGACACATGAGATCCAATTGTCTGAATCTGAATCTGGCAGACGCCTATGAATTCATTTACTATTCAATCAAACCTGGTGTGTCATGTGATTGCATGACAATCAAACATATACCATAATGTTTTGAATCAGTTGACTCATTTAAAATGCATGATTCATTCATTAATTAACAATTAAATTAGCAATTAATATAAGCAACAAAAAGAAAAGAGCTCAGAGAGTGCAGTACTCCACCAAGGCTGCTTGGTCCTTGTATGATTTCTGACGGATAAAATCTTTAAAAATTTTGTGGTCCGCTGCGGTGGATTTGTAGTAGGATCACAATCATGTTATTGTCAGCAGGCAGCTAACGTAGTGTTCACTTGTTGTCATGGTTACAGTGACGCCGTGCTGTTATCTCGCAATGATACAGAAATCTTTAACAAATCCATGGATCCAGACTATAAGCTGCATCACTGCCAAAATCTAATTACTTGTGTCTTTTCTGACCTTCTGTGAGAATTTCATCCAAAATATGTTAGTCTGTTTTGAGTAATGCTAACAGACAAACACACAGAGAAACAAACGCCAATCATCACATAACTCCACCACATTCCTTGGTGGAGTAACAATAGTCTGTTGCTGGCTTGACATATTGTTTAATTTTCTGCATTGCAGAGATGGAAAGATAGATCTACCAGTTTTTTAAAATAGCAAAAGCATTTTAATTCAGAAAATAAGGAGGAGCATGTTTATATTTGCCATTATTTCTCTGTTAAATCTAATTGATCTTTTCTGATATGATTAGAGAATACATTTGAGATTGAAGAATGCTATTGGCTGTGGCTATAATTTATTGGTTTCATACTGAAATATACTGTGAACATGTCCTGCAGGAAGTGTCCCACATCGCTGTAATAATCTCTATCATTACTTTCTATGGTAAGGTAGGATGCCAAAAGAGCAACTCTGGTCTAAACTCAGGTGGAACTAATCTGTGGCTACGGCGTTTTGCCTTGGCGGGGCAGAACAAAAGTGTGCTGTTCAGTGTGTGCATGCATTGTTACCAAACGCACTATAATGAAGGACCAATTCAAACTAATCACGCTGTGCATTTGTCTCCATTATTCCTGCGCCCCAGTCAAAGCAATTAGGCAGCAGTATGAAAACATTTCAGCCCTCTGCATTCCTGAGATGCTTGCAGGCCCACAACCAAACACAGAGACATGCTAAGGTTCATATACACCGCTGCACCGCTGTTCCTCTGATGCCTTTGAAACACTCCTGCGGCTGCTGTGGAGACTGCAGCACAGACATGATCAAATTGGAGATGCCATCTAAGCACATAAAGACGCATGACAGGAGCAGAGTAGAGCCCATGAGCTTTCTGCAGCAGGATTTAGATTATTGATGCAGGGTTTGGATAGCTCGTTTAGCTTTAATCCCACAGCTCTCCTCAATCCCTATTATATTCTAGTGCAAGTTAACTGACAAACTATGATGATATTGTGGGAGAAGTAGGCTGCTGGATATTATCATCAGGCAGCTGCTCAGTTTTTGCAAAGAATGAGGGGGACAGAGGACAGGAAAATATCTGTTTTCAAGAGAGTATTATTATGATAAAAAAATGATGCCACAGTAATGATTTTATATGAGCATATATTTTTAACCAAATGTAGGATGATGCTCAAATAATGATTCTATTTATGAAGTGTACATCACCAGACTTCAAAGTGATTCTTGTGTGTTTTATGCAGTAAATCATTTCGATTACTAGTATATTAAACAGATCAAATAAAGATCCCAGCGGAGCCTGGACTGCTCAGGTTTGTAAATGTAAACGAGCAGCCGTGGAAGGTGAAACCAAGAATAACGCTGATGAAGCGAATGTTTGCGGATGCACCTCGACCTGCCCACAATGACCGGGTCTCGCAGAGGGCAGCACTCTCCAGCAGGAGCACCGACATCAATCTGGTTCCCCAGGAAAATATTCCTCCTCCTGCAACACATTGCAGGGCGGCGCTGCCTCTTTGACGGGCAGTCATCGGAGCCAATAGAAAGCCAGCGCACCCCGGGAGTCCACCAATCCCCGCACCCAGGGCGGGGTCTGGGAGGTCGAAACCAGAGAGAGAATCCCAAAAATGACATCTAGATTGCGGTGGAGCTGGGAGCGACTGGGACGCTGAGAAAAGAAAGAGAAGTCAGAGCTAGAGCTCATGATTTTTTAGTATCTAACCAAAAAAAAAAAAAAAAAAAAAGGCGCAACAGAAAGGCGTAGCGAATTCCGCACGGTTTGCAGTTTGGATGCCTAAGCTTCACCACGGACTTTTACTGCCTCTTTGGAAATGTAGTTGCAGTCTAGAGGGAATCTCAAGAAGGCATTTGTTCTCACTAGTTGATGAGAGAAGTGAAAGCCGTTGAGGCTCCGTTTCCTGTGTTTGCCAGCGCGCTGCAGCTGGGCTGAAGAAGCCCCGCAAGGCTGCCGAGCACCGGTCCTCCTTCCCCGCTTCAAACCACAGCCAGTCCGCTGCCAGTCCGCTGCCAAAGTCGGTGGAAGAAGAAAAAAAATCAGAATGTGCGACCTGATGCCAGCCTCCCAGCCCGCGGAGAAAATCGGCAAAATGAAAAAGTTGAGGAGAACTTTGTCTGAGAGTTTCAGGAGTATCGGTGAGTAACGGGACGCGTTTTCCCCATTTTCCAGCCCTTTGTGCACATTGATAGTTGTGAAATGTCTCCAGCAACAGCAGCAGCTCAGACTGCTGCTTCCTACTGAGGTGATGTCTGGTCACAGTTTGGGGTTAGCAGCCATGGAAAACACACATCAGCTCGGCTTGTTCACGTTTCCTTCAGCACTGTACAGTCCTGTGGGAGGACTGACAGATTCATAGAAACACACAGTCTGTCAAGTTTAGAAACTGTCTAGAGAACAGCAATTTGTATTTGATTGTCCAGTTCTGGTCCAGTGTTTTCCATTAAAATCAGCATTCTTGTAGACATACATTGGCACCATCATCCACATCTAATCACTTCTCATCTCTTGTGTAGGATTTGCTTGACCTCAGTGTAAACTGAAACACATTTACAGGGACTCAGATGACATTTTTGTTCTTGCATGTAAGAAAACCACACACTTTGTGTTTTCTTGACTGCATCTTTTACCATCAGAACTAAAACCATAACAGACAGAGCACTGACAAGTATTTTCATCCTCTAATAACTGCTCATTTCAGTTGAGGATGTGTTGATTTTTGCAGTATTATATCAGAATGAGTGCAATCTTTGGAGTTTGGACTGGTCAAAAAGAAGACATTCAAAAGCTGCCACTTTGGACATTGGTCACAATACTCTGCTTTACAAACAAAATTATTGATTTATTTACCAATGAAGTTGAAAATTGTTGACAAAGAAAACGGCCATTAGCTGCAGGTCCACTTAATTTGAAAACTTTTAAAGTTGAGCTGGAATATTAGAAATATGTATTTGCTGTTTTTATCTTCTAGAAAGAAATAATCTTTGTTATGAATTAATCTGCTGATTGGCTCCATTATTATTTTGATTTCTTGAATGCCAGAAATCACTGAAATGTTTTTTCTTTTAGTACCAGCATGTCAAAATAATATGTTTGTTATTGTGTAAAACAAAGTAATCAAGAGAAAGATTAAAGATTGGCAACCTGAAGAGAAGGTTTGAGACAGAAATAGAAAGTGACCGTTTATAAAACATTTTACACCCTTATCACACTTCTCTGTTACTTAGCTGTAAGACTGGCATTGGTACGTCCTTCATAGGGTTTTCATAGTCATTAAATATTATTTTGAAGGTGCTGATGTTTAGGCTGGTTGATCTTGCAATGCATACAAACCTAAATACCGCCATCCATCAGTACGTCAACTGAAATGTTACAGCATATAAAAAAACCAAAGCTTTATTAATTAACGATTGTACAAAAAGGAGCTTTAATCTAAATAGGTTTGGCGAGAGACATCAGTATATACAAATATCTAATATTCAATTATTATCTTAAACAATTGACAGAAGCTTTTTTCAATAAATATTCTTAAACATAGTGTTTAGCTCATCTTTAGCTGTTGTAATCAACATCCTGTGTGCATAACTTGTGATGTCTTGTAGCTTTTAACACATCTAAATGATTATTAAATAATAAGGCTGTATTTTTCCATTGAAATATCAATTGTTCACTGTATAAAATACCAGGAAACTCTGTGAACTGGTTGTAGGCGATGTCTTCGGATTCTTCTGACTTTTTTGCCAGACCAACCAAAATTGTTTATTGATGTGCTCCGTACAGCAATGGACAGATGACTATCAGCACTAGGAGCCTCTTCATGCTCTCTGTTCAGTTCTGGTTTAATTGTGTACAACTGAAGTCTGTATTCATGTATGTATTTATTTATTTATTTATATTTTCTTTTATTCATTTTTACTGGCCATATTCTTTCTTCTTCTGTCTCATTTTCACAGGGATATCAATCTCAGCTGGAGTCATGGTTCTCATCTAGTAAATAGGGATGTATGATGTATCAATGGGCAATATATTATTGGTCAAAAGTAATAAATCTATGTGTATATTACTGGATTTCAGCTGATAATTATGTCCATTAATGCCATAGAAGGACCACTAAAAGGATCTACAAGAGCCCAACTGCCGTAGAGCCTGTAAACCAGAACTTCTGATTGTAGTAACAGTTAACGATCTTTGATAGAAGGTCAATGAAATGACTGCATAGCGACACAAAACAATGACAAAGGGAGTCCAAAAGACTGCAACAACATGGAAATGCAATTCACAAACCAACAGACTGACCAGCAAGAGATCTAGACCAAGGAAAAGAGCAGAAAAGAACACGAGTCGACACAAAACAACTGGACACACAATGATACAAAATAAAGAGAACAAACAAAAGCAGATGCAAAATATCCACAGATGGATGCAAAATAGCTGCAAAAAGAGGCGAATAACTTTAAAGACACTCAAAAAAAACCCCCAAAAAACAGAAAGAGATGCAAACCAATTTTAGAAAAAAGGACAGCTCAGCACAAGCAGACAAAAAAATAACACAAAGACACATCAAATGCAACAGAATGACAGGGAAGACATGCTACAGGACCACAGAAAAACACAAAACAGCCAGACAGACATGCAGAACTCCAGCTGTGTTTGTAGCTGTTTTGTTCCTCTTGAGCTTTAAGTGTGGGAGCATTTTACACATCTGCTCCCAGGGGCCAGTCGTCTTATAATCCATCCCTAAGTAATAGAAAGGCTGCTAAAACTTGATTGACCGCTTCTAAGTGGTGATTTTTGCCTCTTTCCCTTCTGCTCTTTTCTCTGTGTTTTTGGTGGTTTACTCAAGGACCAGGCTGAGCTCCCTACACACAGAGAGCACAACGGACACAGCTAACACTGACTTTAGGTTATAGTTTAGTTGATTTGACGATGACAACGCTCTTTATGCATAGACAATAGGTGTAATAAATCAGACAGCTGTTGGGCAAGAAACCCATAATAAACTTGTAAAAGTGTGCTGTCTTTGACTGGTCTACCCATCAACTCCATGTCCCTGCTTGTTCCACAATGATGATATTTCACACAGATATACAGGGCGTGTTGTGCTAACATTTGATCTCTATGAATTAGCTGAATGAACATTTGTTTACAAAATACATTATCAAAAATTTCAGAATATGTTCATATATTTTAACATTTGAGAATTGGTGAAGGCTGAATATTACTGTTATGTAACCTTAAATGTATTGTTATCGTCCCTGAAAATCCGCATCAGTGCATCACTACTATAGTAACAATGGCATAGAGTAACCTTGTAACCCACTCACAACCACATCATTGGTTGTAAAAGGTGCACCTATCATATCTCATTCTGTATTTCTATCTCCTTTCCTTTATTCTACACACACTCAAGCGCACACACACACACAAACGCACACATGCAGTGCTCAGCAGAGATTTTCACAGAGTTCAGTGGCCTTTGAAACAGTGTGTGTAGAGAATGAATAGCCGGATGCAACCTATAAGGAAAGATGAGAAATGAACAGAAGTGAGTTCGGGTCGATGTTGTGGGAGAAAGAAAGATTGGCATTGACTTTTCCGTTGTGCTGATGCACGTCTCCTATTGGCCATCTTTCCTCTCATCTAAATCAACACATCTGAGCATTGATCGGGCTCTCGCTCTGCCCCACGGATGCTTTAACAAAGCACATTTGAGAGCCAGCCGTATTGTTTATGTCCTTGTAGCAGTGTTGGTCCAACGGGTCCCAGTGGACAAGACTGTGTTGCATGTCAAATTATGGTACAGTGCAGCATAATGCTTTGTGGATATTTTCATTTTTAACAGCCTCAAACCTGGCTAAGGGACAGTTGCGTCGTTTCTCAGCCTTTTCTGAATAGTGAGGTCAGATGTGCTGATGATTGAGTTTTTAGTGTATTTAAAATCACATCATCATTACTGTATTTTAAATAGATGAAGAAAGAGTCGAGGATTGCCTCCTCAGTGGCCCCTCTGACCTACGGGGTAACCCATGGGTCAGTTCGGGGCCTTCTACTGTTCTTCCTTTATATACTGCCCCTGTGGTCAGTATTTAGGAAGCATGATATTCCTTTTCATTGCTTCGCTGATGATGTGCAGGTGTAGTTGCCATTAAAGGTCTCTTCTAAGTAATCTCTTCATGCTGTGTTTAATTGCATGAGGGATATTATAACATGGATGGACTTAAATTTCTTAAATTAAATCAAAACAAAACTGAGATTGTCCTGTTCGATTGCCCTGATGTAGTCCAGGTCCTTGCCAGCTCCCTTGGCCCACTAACACCTTAGATACGATCGCAGGCAAGTAATCTTGGTGTTATTATTGATGGGCCGTTTAAATTAGACAAGCAGATCAGCTTAGTGGTCAAGACTAACTTCTTTCAGCTTCGGCTTCTAGCCAAAGTCAAACCCTACCTAAGAAGGAATGATCTAGAAAAAGTTATCCATGCTTTTATTACATGCTTGAACTATTGTAACTTCCTGTGCGTCGGCATTGATCAGTCAGAACTCAAGTGTCTGCAGCTTGTTTGAAATGCAGCAGCTCGTCTCTTAACCGGGACAGAGAAGCGTGAGCACATAGCGCCGGTGTTTTCCTCACTTCACTGGCTTCTGGTTAAGTTCAGAATTGATTTTAAAATTCTTTTATGTGTTTTATGTCTGAATGGACTGGCTTCAGAATATTTGTCTGACCATGTTAAGGTGCATCAACCCTCCAGTGCCCTGAGGTCACCTGACCAGATTGTCCTGGTCCCATCACAGCAGCAAGATCAAAAAGTGTTAATGGTTCAGTTGTATCTGCTAATTCTCGCAGTACTCTGGCCTGTTGGTAGGAATAGTATATCAAAGGAATTCCTCCAAGACAAACCACTTTCCTATAGCAAGTGCTGCTTGATAGAGGTTGACCACACTTGGCTGGTGATCAGACTGGACTGTCACATTAGTATGCAAATTAAGAATCTATCTATCTATCTATCTATCTATCTATCTATCTATCTATCTATCTATCTATCTATCTATCTATCTATCTATCTATCTATCTATCTATCTATCTATCTATCTATCTATCTATCTATCTATCTATCTATCTATCTATCTATCTATAGCTTTGCAGTGACAGTTTGTTTTTATACTGATGACCGTCACCCTGCTGGATGAATCTATGTATTGAGGTGAATTAACTAACAGAGGTTTTTCCTCCCTCATTACTCCCAATGAGGTGCCCTTGAGCAAGGCAATTAACCCCCAACAGCTGTTCAGTGGCCAGGAGATCAGAGTGTGGCTGCATCATCAACATGTTAATGTGTGATTAAGACTGCACTCACCAAACATCGGTGTAGAAAGAAAACTTATTTTTCTCCTTCAGTTCAGTGAGACTGCTAAATTTCCGCTGTAAGGATTGTGGATATCACAGATTCTCACAGATGGTTCACAGCAGTGATCTATCCGTATCTACACAGGATGCGTTCAAACTATAGACTATATATAACGATGGATGGTGTGATAGCTCCCCATAAGTGAAGCCAAATTAACTCATGAAGGGTCTGCCATCTTGGACCAATAGTGTCAGTGGCAACCAGGCTGTTAATGGAGAGATGGCAATGTGATGTCACAAACTCACTTTCTGTTCAGTCCTCAATACCAAACTAAAAGTACAACTAGTTTATGAGGAAAAAGTTATTGATATGTAACTAGCTTACTAGATGGTTAGCATTTCTTAATAATTGTTATTGCAACTAGTAAGCCTAAAGTCAGCCCTAGTAGTGGACTTATATTAATATGTCATCAGCACAAGATGGAAGGGCCCATTTTTGCTATAATTTAGCTTCCCCCAATGCATGGTGACGTGCAGTCTTAATATACCTGGCTTAGGGTCAGTGGTAATTTTAGGTCACCCACCTTTTGGGCGATGACTTCGGTAATGGCTGTCACACCGCCTGTGTAGACACTTGGATTGATTTATAGTAGGTTTTACAAGTGACAGATGACTGAAATGGGTCATTCCGTGTGGTTTCACCAGATGATGGTTGCCGCACCATTTTCAAATTAGTCCTAAATTTGCATGCCATTAGATAGTCACAAAAATACTTTCTATGCAAAATTGTAGGCCTGTAGCTCAAATAGTTTCTGAGTTGTGGGGGTCTGAATTTTCAGAATTTGGGCTATAAAAAGCCTCGCCAGGGTTTTTTTTTTTTCATCTTTAAGTGGTTATTTCTCAGCCTCTAGACATACCAGAGAGCTGTGAGTTGGTAAACAAGGCCTCTACATGTGGCTAGTGCCCCACAAACATCCCCAGGTGTTTCCAGGCCATGGGGGCTTGCTAAAAATGCTAAAAATTAAGAGATACCTACTCACGAGTGGGGTTTGAGACTTGAAAGTACTAGAAATACTGCACAGAAGTGTTCTAACACCCCTGGATTCCATTCTACACAAACTTGTGTGATAACTTAGCAAACTGGAGCTTTCTAGGTACCTCAGTTTGGAAAATATGAGCTCCCAAAGTTGGACGAGATTTTTAATTGGCTATTTTTGGTGGCAAAGATCTCAGTGTGGGACAGGTACCAGAGTCCCCAAATTTTTCTACAAGACAGTTCCATCTGTCTTCTATCACTGTACAAAAAAGCAGCAGGGTTAAATTTGTAGTTACTGAGATATTCTTACTCAAAATGGCATGGGTAATCTCAAAATCGTTCTTTGCTTTTCAGTACTTTAAATTGGGATACAAGTATTAGTAGTCATTCCAATGGTAGTATTATGTATGTTTAGCCTAGCCGCGCTAGACAACCCACGGCAACGAATTTAATTCTCTGCCGGGGTGGGTCTAGTTACCCTCCATAAGGCTCGAGGCTGGATTCTCCTAAAACTGGCCGGACCAATCACCATGAAGTGTAGAGTCAGAAGGCGGGCGTAACTAAGTGACGACAGAGGCGTGACGATTCTGACAGAAACAACTGCCGCACAATAAACGGTTATCTTTCGACTTGGCTTTGGCCACAGCCCTTAAAGTTTTGAAGCTAAAATTCAACTTGAAAGATAAACAAAGGATGGCACTGAAGTGTTTCATTGAGAAGAAAGACGTATTTGGACTTATGCCGACGGGATATGGCAAATCCTTAATATACCAGTTGGCTCCGCGGCTCCGCTGGTTGGGAAGCTAATGGGACTTAGCCACAATCCGCCGGTGCACAGGAATATTATTGTATCAGCCTATTCGTTGCGTTGATTGGTTGTATACCTACCCAATTGCTGCAGAGGGATTTGATAGACAACCATTTAGCCTGCCTCCCTCCCTGTCGAGCTTCCCTAGACCCTTGTGCCTTCAGAACATGGGTCTAGCGTGGCTAGGCTAATGTATGTTTTGTTCTTTTTGAAATGTTAGTTGTTAAAGGTGACTAGCTTCAAAAAGTGTAATGTTATAACTTAGGTATACCTAAGTTATAACTTAGGTATAGGTTCTTTTGCTTGAAAGATGACATTGTACAATTAAATTTAACATGTTTAATCCCACTGCACTGATACTGTAAAATTCAACATTATTGTTGTATTTTTAAATTAATCAACCATGAACTACTACAGAGCTCCCCGAATTCAAGTGAGTACATGTAATTTGTATGTGTATGTTATAACTACATGTATGCATTGCAAATGGGTGTCAACATGTCATGATATCTACAGGTATGGCTCTAAACTAGACCTTATCACACAAAATGGGCATTACATTTTTTTGCTTTTCAGTACTTTAAATTGGGATACAAGTATTAGTAGTCATTCCAATGGTAGTATTATGTATGTTTTGTTCTTTTTGAAATGTTAGTTGTTAAAGGTGACTACCTTCAAAAAGTGTAATGTTGACAGCTCTCTGGTATGTCTAGATGCTGAGAAATAACCACTTAAAGATGCAAAAAACGGTGGCGAGGCTTTTTATAGCCCAAATTCTGAAAATTTCAGACCCCCACAACTCAGAAACTATTTGAGCTACAGGCCTACAATTTTGCATAGAAAGTACTTTTGTGACTATCTAATGGCATGCAAATTTAGGACTAATTTGAAGATGGTGCAGCAACACCCCCAAGGAATATCTGGTCATTTCACCTGGAATGACCCAAATGCAGTTCCAACACTGCACATTCACAAGGTAAAATCATTGCTCGTGCCTTGATGTCAACTGTTCCCAACTGACATCCATTCTTTAAGCCAGAAGCTCTACTCTGCAATCTCATTAAACAGTTTTTCTGTAGCTGCAACAGCACCAACCACAGTGACATGTCTTCCCTTTAGCTAATACCCTCACATCAGTTTAAGCAGAAGCTTTCTTTTAGTTCAATGTATGTAGTATTTAAGCTTTTCAGATGACAGGTTTGAACCAGGTCCTGCAGCATTTGGGTCAAGTACCTTGTAAAAAGTAAAGTAGGCCAGATTCAGTAGTTACTACAGCTGTTATTTCAGCGTGTCGGATACATATTGAATCAACAATTTGGAGAACTCCATGCAACTTGGTAAATATCCAATAGTATAGGAATATCCTCAAGGTTTTCAGTCCAAGAAAAACTATGTTCTACTTTTAGATTGCTACTCAGTTTTAGCAAACACTGTGGGTTGAGGTATTGGAATCAGATTCATGAGAGAGCTCTGGATCAGTGCCTCGATGGGAGGGCAGTTTAACTCGGCTTAACTTTTACTGCAATGTAAAGTGATGTCAGCCACACACACCATGAGCCAATAATCTCATACGTGCACAGGAATATTATTTGTAGGCTGAATATTGTTAGGTCTTTTAAAAAGTCTGACTCTTTTCTGATTCGTGTTAGTTATTATTCCCATTGTATTTTTTAAATTTTACTTGGATTTTCATTTCCCCCCAAATGTTAATCTTATAATGATAATGCTTTAATTTGGCTTCAAAACCTCCAGTTTTTCCACTTTTCTATGACTACTGACCTGAGTATCAATATAAGTGTCTTGTGATCAAATCAGGCTACAATTCAACTGAAATGGAAAAAAACCCCAGTAACAATTGAATTGTGAATGTGGTGCTCCTGGAAAATAGCATGTGTGAATCAACTTTGGATAAATAAAGGGTAAATACGTCTAATATTATGTCAGCTATAAATACACCTCATCAGAGTTTTGGTTCTTTATTCTGTAGATAAAACACTGGGAAGAGTTGTGTTTGGTGGATTTATCCCTCAGCACATCTCTGATTTTAAATTAGCACTGAAAACACCTTCACAGATCCGTTCTTTGTATGAGAGACAGGTTTGGCTTCTTAATGTTCCTGCATGACTTTGATCAAAAGACAAATTCCTTCAAGTGAGAGGAAGCTGTAGAAGCAGTAATGAGGTGTTATGGGTTTTTCTGGTCTTGCTTTACAGTGAGTTTGGACAAAATAGTCTGCCTTTTTGTTTTGTGGCTATTTAAGTTTCCTTTAAATGTTTTACTTTAGAAAGTCTATTATTTTGTGCATGCTCCCTTGGAATTAATCTAGTTTATTTGCATTGAACAACAATCCTCTAACAGCATCTCAAGGCATCAAAATCAGAATGTTTTGACACTGCTTTTACTGGGTGTTCTTAATCTGCAGCTCAAATAAAGGATCTTTGAAAAGATGTTTTATCTGATGGTTTTGTTTCCAAAATGTCTTTATATTTGTACATGCAAAAAAATACAGGCAATGCATTTGCACTCTAGTACCAGTCACCTCAGCTAACCCTGCATAGCAATGAGAAAAACATATTTTTAAAATGTTGAACTATTGCTTTAATTATCACTTATATGTGTACCAGTTTTCAGTGAGTGTGAGCACAAGCAAGTGGCTAAGAAACACCAATAGAACGATTTGTCATGTAAATAAATGATGTAGATAATCAGTAGCTTGGTGGGTTTTGGCAGTCAGTTTAATTCAATTGTATTTCTATAGTGCAGAACATCTGTCATCTCAAAGTGCTTAGCATAGTCAGGTACAGGCCTTACGAATTATAAACAGAGAACAGAGAACCCAACAATACAATGATGCCTTTAGATTCCCTATGAGCGACGGTGGAAGGAACAGAAAAACCTCAGCAGAACGACAGAACCAGGTTTAGGGAAGGCAGCCATCTGCCTCAAACGGTTGGGTGAGAGTAGGGATGAGAGGGTGGGAATAAAATAACATACATTTTGGCTGACAGAATTGTTGGAAGTTACTGTTAAACTACAAGCACATTTATGTTCCTCTGATAGTCTCTTAGTTCCGATGTAGTAATTGCAGCTTTTATTGCTAAATATAGTCACACATTTGGATTTAATTTGAAATTTGAATGTGAGGAATAACATAAATATGTGCTAAGTCTTTTTTGACATTGATGTATTAAAAATAACAGTACTGATCAGAAAAAAGTACATTTAGGAAGTGTTTATTCAATAGTTTAAAAAAAATACACAGGGGACTGTAATCACAAACATTTAACCTAAAACAACTTGTTCTGTGAACACTAAACCATGACGTGAACCAGGAGCTTCACCGTCTAGCTGCAGACTGATCGAGGATACCGAGTGTGGATTTGTGGCTCTGATGATTCTATGTGGAGTGTCTATTCTTTGGGGAATGTGTGTGCACTGGCCCTCTGAGGTGAAGGAAGCAGTGGTTTAACAGCTCACTTGCTGGACTGACAATACTTCCAACCACTCACTCTGACATAAATAAGTCATTCTAGCAGGAAGCGGCCCCCTGAGAGCTCCCTCTCTTTTAGCCATCTGTACCGCCTTTCTCATTAGACACAAGCATAGTCATCACGAGGAGGTAATCACAAAAATAAATAATTTAGCTATTAATAATACTCTCCTCGAGCTCCTTGTGCTGTGAGAGTGATTTAGAAATCAAAGCTGCACAAGCAATTGAGCTGTATTGCAGTGATGTTTACTCCCACCTCCCAGCCTTGCATAAATATGAAAAATATTGATGGCAAATGAAATAAAGTCCTCCCCTCAAATGAATATGAGGATCCCAGTCAGATGTCAGCATCGATTTGGATCTACCATTTGTTTTTGTTTTTTTTACAATCCTGATTTTTTTTTTCAGCATATCCTCTTTACAACAGACCATTGCATTCATCATATTTTACATTAAATAATTCAGAAAAAATAAAGAAAGGAGGGAAACCCCCAAAAAACTTCAGTGCTATTTTTTGGAATATTACAACCCTGACAATTCAAGAGATGATTCTGGTTGAGAGGAACTTGGTGTTTTTTTTGTTTTTTTTAAACCTATAAATGACCTGAAACATTCAGACTGTGGCATTCGATTTTACTTCAGTTTGTGCAGCATGATCTCAGGGCCTCTTTGCTCTTTGTATGTCGTTACCTCCTTCAACGTTAATGGGTTTTCTTGACCCTGACTTGTGCTTGCAGGATGACCTCTCTTTGCACGGCAGCACCACAGGCTGTTTGCTTTCCATTAAGTTCACTGGGTTATTTCACATGATGTTAGACCAACTGCTATTTCATCCACAGGAAAATCAAGTGCAACATGTCTATAAACAAATCTTTTCTACTAAAATAAATGAATCCAATTGACATGTGAGAAAGCATTACCGCTACAGCAGAAAGTATTTGGAAGAGCTCTGTTTGTCAGCACTGGTAAAATATGTGCATCACACATCTGTGATGATTACACTTACTCTGCTGGCAACACTGTGTAACTTGGATGATCTCATATAAGTCACTTTGTAACTAGTGAGAGACTGATGTCAGTCTGGTTGATTCTTGTGGCCAGTATTTGACATTTTTCCAATTATTGACTTTATTGATCAATTAAGTGCGCTGCTTCAGGTCTGATGCAGCCACCTCTCTCTGTCTGTAGACACTGTGTGGTGCAGGACTACAAAAACTGAACAGGAAATGCAGGCTGTTGCCATAAGCTACAAATTAGTTACTTTCACAGTGGCTAAGGCTCCGCGAACAGCTAGCAGCTAAGATGGAAGGCAGCCCCAGTTTACTCCTGAAACACAGTCTGGTAAACTATAATTAATAATGCTTTAAGATATGAACCTTAGTGGGCAATGAAAGTGATAGAACAGTGAAGCATTAAGATGTAGAGAACAACAGATGGAACTGCAGGAGACAAATCCATCAATCTCACATGTACAGAGCAGAGCATCCTGATTTAATCACTCCTATCTCGATTTTACTCAGTTATAGTCTCCCTTATCAATGAGGAAACCTAGAATGATAGGTTCCTTCTGTAACATGTTGTTAAAGCATGCAATTTAATGTACATCAGTTCTAAATATTGGGTATCGGTCTTTATTTATTTCCAGTAGTTGGCATTGATATTGGCCCAAACCCCTCATACCGGTTGATCCCGACTTCTAACTGATTCTTAAAAAGTATATTATAAATACTCAGCCGTAGTAAAGTGAGCTCAAAGATGTATGGGTATTCTTAGGCACTGGGGCACACTCAGTAAAAGTTCCAGAAAGATGGTGCTCTACTGAAATTCGCAAACAAAAGGCCATTTACATTTTGCCCAAAACACTATCTTTCCCTAATTTTTACCTGAATCTTTTTGTTTCCCAAACTTTAGCAGTCCAGTCTATGCTGTGATCTTTGAGTGCTTGTGCACCCTCCATCCACCCCACCCACCTTCTACTGACTTTGATGCAGTATATGAATGTAGAGCTTATCTCATTTAAAGAAATGCTGCTACTGAAGGTGATCCAGTCAGCAATGATGCTGCACCTAAATGTCTCTGGGAAACAGTTTAGCTGTGTGGAGTCGTAATTTCTGGGAGACAGAGATGCCCTGCTGTACGTCATAGCCGTAATAGCAATTTCAGTGTGTGTCACTGCTCCACGAATTACTTTTTCAAAGTGTTTCATGGAGATACAATGCCGTGTTGTAAATACTCCCTCAACAGTATGAGTGTGTATTATCTGTGTCATAAAATGTGATAAATTAACACGCTTAGATTGTAAAATCACAGTGTTTGCTAAAAGATGCCCATAAAAGTTGACAGCTTTTCTGCTGTTTGCCCTCCCCTGATAACACTCACACTTGAGAAACGTGAGTGTCACCAGGACCAGTGATCTCCCCTCCAGCTCCTACACCTGCACTGCCTTAATGAGCACATGAGGATGTTTTCCTGCCAAATTTCCCCGCAGTGATGAGGTCCTGTGGCGTGCTGCATCTCTACCATTATACCTTTTATTGTGCTCATTCTTCAAAACATGTCAATACAGGCTGTGTCTGATTCTGGCTCTCTTTCTTCTCTTTGCAGCTTTCAAGAAAGAGGACAGCGGCTTTGATGAGGTAGGTTGAAAACAAGTAAATTTTCAGGCTCATGTGACATCACTGGCCCAGTTTCAGGGCTGTATCACAGTGGTGTAGACTGTATTTTTTCACTAAAATTATTCTTCAAGGTCTTGTTGGCCAGATGTTGTCAGGAAGGACTGCATTGCAGTTGATTTTTTTTGGATGTGGATCTTTCTGTAACTCGGTGCATATGGTGTGTAATATATTCATGTGTGGAGCGCTCGTCTCAGAGACATCCCTCAGGGTCAGTCACCATCACAGGGCTCCTCTGGCCTGCCAAATGAGCCACTAACCACATTCTCCTTATATGAGAACACCCAGGGCTCCCAAAAGCAGCCTACCACCATGTTGAATCATCATTGTAGCCATTACTAAAATTAAAATTGACAGAATCCGTTCTTTAATTTCTCATAAATTTTGTTAATTGGATAAAAAAAAAGAGACACGTTGTCACACCACATTTATTGCCTCTTTGTTCTCGTTTGGCAGGTACAGTGTTCAAATGAACTGAGCCCAACTGTTCGACACAATGCAGTATGGTGCCTGATATCATAAAACCACCCCCACTCTCCTGCAGCAGTCTTACTATTTAATTCAAATTAAATGGATGAAGGGAAATGTGATGTGTAAAGGTGCCAGGTGGACAGCATATTAAAAGGAGTTTAAATAACACTGCAAGTCACGTGTCTCCAGTGAGAGCCCGGTTTCCTCCAGGCAGTATATCCACAGTTGAGCTGGGAGAAGTTGCTTTATTTTGGATATTGCACTGCCGTAATTTGCATTGTGCTGATTTACTATAGGACTGCACCACAGAAGACAAAAATATGGCTCAAAGTCACTGTGTACGGAGCCCCTCTGGTGACATGGTAAAAAAAAAGTGGCCACAATATACCTATGACGTGCGCACGAAATACTAATTCGTTCGCACAAAATACTAATTTGTGGCCAGGAAATAGCTATAACGTGCACACGAAATCCTAACTGATACTATTAATATCATTCCTGGACAGATGAGTAAGCAAATCAAGCACACCATCTCTCCACCCTGCGATAATCTGTGTACAGCCCATACCTACATGCAGTGTTGCCAACTTAGCGACTTTCTTGCTAAATCTAGCGACTTTCCAAAGCGTCCTAGCGACTTTTTTTGTCAAAAGCGACTAGCGACAAATCTAGCGACTTTTTCTGCCGTTTTGGAGACTCTGACAGGAAAACTTGGATCATTCTGCAGTTACTGTTTTCAGAGAGCAGCAGGTGCTGCTGTGAGCTCCTCCCCGTCTCAAAGCACAGGCTGTCAGTCCAGTAACCCCACAGCAGTCCCAGTGTCTGATTAGAGGACACATCCCTCCGTGGCCAGACGGCAGATGAATCGAGCATGCGCAAAGTCACTACAGATCCCATCCAGACTTACGGAGCGGAATATAAATGAAAATGTTTTTTCACTGTCATACTAAAATAAACCACAGCATTTAGCCTCTAGTACAAAAAATATTTTGGTTGTTTTAGACTCACTTTTTGGTCTCTTCCACAACGTTATTCCTCTCTCCTACAACGTTGATTACATGCAAACTGGAAAATATGCAAATTAGGAGATGACGTCATTTAGCGACTTCTAGCGACTTTTAGAACAGCCAATAGCGACTTTCCTTACTGAGGAGTTGGCAACAGTGCCAACATGACGTTCCTAAAATGAGTGTCTTTTCTTAGCTGTTCTAGTCCATATCTTGCTATCCTGCATTTAGGAAGTTATTTATTTAGGCCTATGTTTGACACGTTGTTGCAACATGTAGCCTGCTGACGTGTCACCCGATTTACAAACTTTATATCCTCATCCTGTTACTACACGTTGTTTTGTTGTGCTAATGTGTAGCTTTAAACTCATTTGTGTCTGTAGCAGTTGTAGCCCTACACACATATCAGGACACTTCTCAAGAACAGCTGGGGGGTGTAGACATACTACTAAGCGAGGTATGTTGAGCATAAAACCAGAGTCTTCTGTCACAAAGGTGTCTCTGTTTTGACCTGGCTAGATCACCATGCTAACTTATGCTGCAGACCAAACCTGGTCCGGACCACATTCTGTTCAGAGTTTCAGCTTGAAATGATCTTAAAAAGGGCCTTTTTCCACTGAGCATCTCCTTTGAAAGTAGCATCATGTGTGTCAGACTCTCAGCTGAGGGAATAGATAGGCTATATGAACTGCAGCGTTTAATAATGCTACTGGATGAAGCCGTGCAGTTACGGTAGTGCTCACTGTATACATTGCCAAGGGAACTTGTAGCCTATCATGGCCAAATGAGACTGAGGCTTCGGAGCTTGTGTCACTCTTCCTGAAGCAGTGATTCGAAGCTTCGGAGCCTCAGTGCTTCAGTGATTCAAGCTTTGGTGGTTCCAAGCTTCCATGCCTCGGAGCTTCGATGGTTCAAAGCCTCGGAACCTTGGAACTTCAGTGGTTTGAAGCTTCGAGCTTGTATGACTCTTCTTCAAGCTTCAGAGCATGTATGGAAACACCACTGCTTATCAGTGATCAGAATCTAAAACAGACACCTTCATGACATAGAAAACTCTGGTTTTATGCTCAACATACCTCGCTTAGTAGTATGCCTACACCCCTCAGCTGTTCCTGAGAAGTGTCCTGATATGTGTGCAGGGCTGCAGCTCCTACAGACACGAGTTTACGGCTACATATTAGCACAACAAAACAACATGTAAGTAACTGGATGAGGATAAAAAGTTTGTAAATCAGGTGACACGTCAGCAGATAGGCTACCCGTTGCAACAAAGTATCAAACACAGGCCTAAATGAATAACTGCCTAAATGCAGGATAACAAGATACTGACAAGAACAGCAAGGAAAAGACACTCACCTTTGGAACATCATGTAGGTATGGGTTATACACAGATTATTGCATGTTGTAGAGATGGTGCGCTTGATTTGCGCGAGTATTTTTTGGGAACGAATTAGTATTTCGTGCACATGTTGTAGCTATATTGTGGCCACAATTATTTTTTTTTACCATGTCACCAGAGGGGCTCCGCAACTGAGAGCTGCGAATGCAATTCAAATTTTTCAACATATTTATGTAGTGCTTCAGAATAAGGGTGTGAGACCTGAATACCACCAAGGATATAAACCAACTTTTTAATGCTGTTGACATGCCCATAAGGTATTTTTTGTATGTAAAACAAAGTGACGAAATAAGCAATCGATACCATGGTGAAACATCTCTAGTTTAAAACTATAGTGCAGTGAATACAGTCTCAAAAACAAGGATTGGTGGTCTCATAAATAACCGATCCAAAGAAACAACCCCTTCACCTGTGGGGAAGAACTTTCTTCTATACAGTCAGTTTGCAGGTCGAACATGTATGGTTGAGTTTCCCCAATATTACAATTTGCCATTTTATAATGGGTTTACAGTGTTTGAACAGAGTTGTGTGGTCTGGTGTGCTCCCGCTGCAGCCAATAGAGAGAGGTCGGTGATGAGAGAGGCTCGGACTTCATAGATCCATGAATTCTAGACAGATCGATTAATTATTAGGAAAAAATCCTAAATATATCCTATGTGAGTCCTATATATAAATATGAGGTTTTCGGGATTGAATCCACAAAAAGAGTGGGACTTCGATGGTGCAGTGATCCATTTTGTTTAGGACAGAACCCTGCAGCTCAGTCTTCTGCTGTGCCCACCAGCTGATCGAACTTCAGCTGCTGTGTGGTGCAGGGCATGTAATGCAAAATGGGTTTGTTAAAGATTTTTTTGCTGAACACAACGTCTGGAGGCAGAACTGGTGAAAATGGTTAGATGTAGGGATGTAAAACCAGATCAGTATGTTGAAAGGCTCTGAGATGCTTCATCGAGCTGATAGGAGCAGCAGAGTTGGTGGTTATTGTCTATGGGCTTCTCATTTTGAACTGCCTCTTTCACATTCCACATGCTCACGTGTAAGGTTGTATTATAAAAATGCTGATTAGTGCAGCTTTTAGGTCTGAGGAGCACATGTGAAAAAGAAGCTGTGATGTAGACATTAAATTAATTTACTGCCTTTCACTGTGGCTTGCTGTTGCACATAAGCTCCAATGTGGAATCAGGAAATGATTGATTGATGGGCAATAAAATCTGGAAAATCAATTAAGTGTCAACTGTTATAAAATAACCAGACACGAAGGACTTTGTCTAACATAGCAGACCTCGCCAGATTGATGGAAACATCACATCAAAAATGAGTAACCGATTTTTAGTCTCTCTGTATATATTGTAGTATGGTCTGTACATTATTTGCGTCGTCTCAGGATCTCTGGCTTGGTGTAATTTTGCAGCAGGCCAGTATAACGTATTGATTTCTCCCACATTCTCCCTGGGTTTGCTGTTGTATGCAGCTGCTTGATGAGGCAGTCGATAGGTCTCCAAATATATAATGTTTGCATTGATAAGGAAACCCCGGTCAGCTGCTCTTTTGAGTAAAAGCAACAGTGACTGCTGAACACTGCTCACCTTTCACCTGCCGCAGATGGCTGCCTAAAGCTGTGTCCTTGTTGTTCGCCGAGCACATGGCTTCTAAGTGCTGGAGCATTTCCAGTGTATTATCTGCAGTGACATTGCTTAATGAATAAGTGATAAGACAGCAGGATGCTTTGCATTGATGTGGCAGATGTGTTGGGGCAACTGTGGTTGGTTGATGCTAGGGGTGGACGGTATAAACGGTATAAACGGTATACGGTATAAATTTGGCCTACAATAGAGATTTTAGTCATACTGTCCTGTCGCGGTAGGTGATGATGTCATCAAAATGCATCAGGCTTAGCGGCTACACAAAAAAATGGCAACGAGCAGCAGCGAAAGCGTGAACGAAGAGGAACTCGTCAAAAAGACCGGAGCTACGTCGATAATATGGACCTGGTTCGGATTTAAGGTGTCTGACAGTGAGCGAGAAAACATAATCTGCAAGATATGTCGGGCAACAGTCATCGCCAAGAAGGGTAACACGAGCAATCTGTTTTATCACCTGAAAACAAAACACGCTGTCGAATATGCAGAGAGCCAAAGAATGCGTGCTGCTACTCAAACACCTTCGACTTCGAGTGGGAAGAAAAATGTTGCCTCAGCACACCAGCAAGTCTCCATCACTCAAGCTTTTTTAAAAGGCACGCCATACAATAAAAAAAGCCAGCGGTGGGCTGACATCACTAAATCTATTGTAATTTTTTTGTGCAAAGACATGTTGCCTTTCCGGGCCGTAGAGGGAAGCGGCTTTTTAGGCATGGCCAAGACTTTTGATTCACGATACGTGGTACCAGGCTGCAAATATTTTAGTGATGTTGAAATACCAAAACTACATGCGGAGGTCCGCGAAAAAGTAGAAACGGAGCTCCACGCTATGAAACACTACGCAACCACCACAGACCATAGACTGTATATATAGTGGACATAGCATCTGGCTCCAGAATTGAAGCCAACCAGGAAGTGTCAAAAACTTGCAATATCACGCCGTCCGCTAGGGTTGGCTCCAAAAAGCTTTTTCTCCATAGACCCCAATTCATTTTTGGAAAAAATAAAATTTGATAGACTAATTTTCTACAGCTCAGGATTTTTTTCCCGTTAGTTTTCATGGTCAAAATGAGAGATCAGGTGGCCGATCTTAAAATAAATCAATACTGAATTTTAAATAAATCGTTAAAGTTGGCGGAGCCAGGGGGCGTGGCTATACTTGATAGACAGCAACAGAAGCCTCTGCGGTAAAATGTGGGCGGGATAAGAGAGTTCTCAGCCAATCCTGCCCCTAGTTGCTCTCCGGTCCAGTTTGTTTGATGACGCTTTTTATGTCACTGGCTCCAAAAAATCCAAAACGGCAACCAGGAAGTAGCAAAATCCGGGCTTCATTTTCTCGGCGTTGAAACCAACAGGTGACGTCATGGTTAGTTTACGCCTGCCACAGACTTATGGTCGAGTCGCACAATGGACCCTTATCTTAGCCTTACGATTCATTATATTGACGATGAGTGGAAGTTGTGCTGCAAATGCCTGCAAACTTCGTATTTCCCGGACGATCATACGGGGGAGTTGATGTTGTTACATGGCACCGAGAGAATGTGGACAGGCTTGTTTTCCTGGCCAAAAACCTGCCATAAACTAAATGCTGCTCACTGTTTGATTTAGTGTGCACATACGCACAGATATTGTAATTGTATCTTTGTTTACAGAGAAGAAAACTATGGAACTTGAAATCCGTAACATCATAGGTGGCAAAATTGTAGTGTGCCACTAATCTGCACTAATCTTGTTTACGGCTTGTATTCAGTCCAATTCTCAAGTTTATTGTTGATTTTGCACTTCATTTTAAGTACTTTGTGCTTCTATGTTTGCAAAAGTTACCTATGCTTGAATTTTTTATTTAAATATCAGTGTGTTTATATTTTGTGTTATTTAAGAAAATTTAAAGCAGTACTTTGCACCACTGTGACATCTAAATTTACTATTTAATTTATATTGCTTTATTTCATACTGCTTCAGTTACTCTCAGGTTCAGTGAACGTTTTCTGATGTCTTTTATAATTGCAGTTTTTGCACTATAAATGTTATTATAAGTAACATTTCTGGCTTTTTCAGTTGTTTTCACAAACAACTTCCAAATGCCTTCAGTTAATCTTTGTATACAGAGGAAAAAAATACAGAAAAAAAAATCCTTTACATGCGTAAGTGGCAAAATTGTTTAGTGCCACTAATTTGTACTAAAGTTTTGTTTACAAGCTTGTGTTCAGAGTTACCTAAGTTGAATGTTTAAGTAATTTGTAGTTTTTATGTTTGCAAAAGTTACCCGTCGCAAGTTTCATTTAAATATTAGTAGTTTTACATTTTCTGTTGTTTAAAAAACGCGGCGCATTTTGCACTACAGTGACATTTCATTTTAATATGTGCCTTATTATTGCCTTGTTTTATACTGCTTCAATTCACAAGTTCAGTCGTTTTCTATTACATCTTTTATAATTGCTCTTTTTTCACAATAAATGTTATTGAAGTAACATTCTTGGCTGTTTTATATTAATAGTTTAGAAAACAACTTCCCGATGACCTCACTGGAGGCATTTTGGTCTCATTCAGAAACAAAATTTAAAAAACACAGTATACCGCAATATATACCGTCTACCGTCTATGGTTCAAGTTATACCGCAATATAAATTTTAGGCCATATCGTCCACCCCTAGTTGATGCTTTACTATATTTATTTTATGTGAAAGCCCAGCTTAGATCCAGAACTGTTGAGAAACAATGAGGGCCAGAACGTGATTACTGGATTGAGCTGCCATTTAGCTTTCATGTCATTACCGAGACTTACGTTTTGGTGTTCTAGTTCTTGTCAGCCATTCTGTTTCTTTAATTTCAGGGTAAACAGGATCTGCTTTGATATTGCGATTTTTATTAGATGTGGAAGAAGCAGTAACTCTTGCTAGGAAGTTTTAGACTCAAAGAAATAATTTTTAGAGCTGACATTTCTGCAAATCACCTTAGGAAAATACTAATCTAACACTGCATTTGCAGTCATTTGCAGCACTTCTTGGTAAGAGATAACTGATATGAAAATCTAAACAAAGCAGGTACAGTCACATTACATTTTTTTAACAATCAGGATGCCAGCAAAACAAGGCGACATAGATCGACTCTTTGAAAAGTTGATAGTAAGAGACATCTGGATAGAACCAGCGTTAACAACATTCTCCTTCTTTTTAGGTACCTTGCTTAATCGCATTGACGACCATACCTTTCCACTTTTCTCTGTCATACATTGCATGTAGTACAGCAGCAACATTACAGCATGTAAATTATGAATTAGTAACACAAAAGTAGATATGTTCATTGGTCTAAAGTTTTTCCATGTAGTGTTTCTGAGATGGAGATGATTTTACTAGTCATGAAAATCCTAAATATCAGCTGGGGCTTTCATGTACTGAAACCTGGAAGAACTCTAACATGAATGAATTTAAGTTTTTTTTATTGTAATGTAACATTTATCCAGTCTGGTATCTTCTCAGCTTTGTTGGTGTCAGTGATGATGGGGCAACGAGGAATGTTCCCATCCCATCTGAGAGGTCTTTATTTTTTCTGGCAACCGAACACGAGAGTTCAGACGTTGCATATATATCTGGCAACAGGGCTATTTGTCAAGTTTCCTGCTATTATTTGGATAAGAAGCCCGCGATCTGGTTCAAGAAGGGACTTTTGTGGTGAAGCCAAGCATTTTGAGAAGCCGGTACCATGGGAATTAGCTTGGGCCGTTTGCTATAAATGGGCCTTGCTGCTAAAGAAGAATGCAAAGAATCTGAGAGGATAAAAAGATTCTTCCTCTCCTACAACATGATGTTTGGAAGAAAATGAATGATGGCTTACAGCTACAGCATGTGAACGTATGTGAGTTTGGCTTATGTGATTGTGTATGCACAAGTATTCATTCCTTCTGTTTGTCTGAGAGAGACTGGCAGAGTTTGAAGATTGGTTTACCACTAGTGTCTGTTGAGATTAATTAGGAGATGGTGTAGCCGTTGAAAGACGCTGGATGAAGTGCAAAGTCCTCCAGCCTAAATGACAGCGTAGGTTGCTTATCTAATCTGGTACTCTTCTTTTGTCTGGGCCATATAGTTTAACATTTCACACTGAACTTTTCAGCCTTTTGGATGATTCAAGAGTAGGTTTTCTTTATTTACCGTGTACCTTTTCTTAGTCAATATGTGCAAGACCAGTACCACTAGCCAGTCTTTCATCCGTATATATGCTGCATATACAGGTCAGTCATTTCATTAAAACTGTCTGCCTAATATTGTGCAGGTCCAGGTTGCATTGCCAAAAATGTTCTTATCTGTTGGGGCTAGGATGGAGATGTCTTGTCATGTGTTGTCTGGCCCCGGGATGTTGGCAGCAGATCCTTCTTTGGGTTGTGATGTGGGACCTCTTTGGATAGGTCTTGATCCTTGGGGTTGCCTGTCTGCAGAATGCTAATGAAATGCTATTAAATGTGGAAGGTAAAATAGTTAATGTAACCTTGCTGTTGAGCTGTGGTTTGGGAGCTAGTATCTGAATCTCACATTACTGCGAAATATTGTCCAGTCCAACACTGGAGGAGGGGGGGAGATAAGGAGGGGGGGGGGGGGGGGGACGGGAAAGGGAACGGGGCTTGGGGTGGAGACGTCCCAGGGGGGCCGCGGCGGCAGCAGGGGCTGCTCCTTGTGGCGGAGACGGCCTGAATATTTGGATCCGTTCGTCTGGTCTCGGGTCCAAATTTTGCCTTCGTTTTGTCTTCAGTTAAACTGAAGAATTCCCAAACAGCGGAGGTCTTCAGTATCTTGTCTTGTGTTTATGCAACGAAGTGAAGCGTGACGTCAGAGGCGGCAGCAACCCGGCCATTCGGGTGGTGGTAACAAACACGAACGGAGGAGCCGAGATGAGCCGAACACGACGGGATGAGCCGAAGTGGGCCGAAAGCGAAGGGAAAAGATGAGCTCCGAATATTTTCGTCTGGGGGAGGAAGGGGTGATCACATAGATATGTGTATATGTCATAGACATGCTGATCCAAAAAATGATCCGATCCGTGACTCTTGATCTGAGGATTGATCCGATCCATGAGTTTAGTGATCCGTTGCACCACTAATCCCCGGCCTTTCCATGTTGTTGAATAGAACATAAGCCAAACTACAAAGTTAATATCAAGCTTTCTGTTATATTAAATGCATATTATCACATTAACACTCATTGAAGCATTCTACTTTTTTTTTTGCTAAGATTGTTTTTGGTTATATATTTGATGCTATAAAAAGTGTGAGTAGGTGTGAGTAGGTGTGTTTGTTCACGATTGAGAGCCACTCAAAATAAAGTAGTCAGGCGCACCTGTCAACCTGAGGTGCCACTGCATTTTGTGTTTTGAATACTAGCTTAATTAGAAAGTTAATGGTAATATTACAGCTGGCAAGCCATATGCACAATCTTTCAGTGCATAGTTTCATATCTAGATGTCTGTGTAAGGTTCTCTTTCATCCAGGTCATGGTTATCCAAAGTAGTTTATATCAATCCACTGGACTTTAAGAAAGTTCCTTGAAGACATTTCACCTCTCATCCAAGAGGCTTCTTCAGTTCTGAACTGATTTAAACTACTTTGGAGAGTTTCATATCTAGAAAAATATGTGTACAGCCAGCATCCCAACACAAGACAGTAAAAGCTGTGATGGCTGGCCTAAGTGAAGATATGTGTATTCATGTAAGGGTTAGGCAGTAGGTGGGATCCTGGTACAGAGTCTTCATCCCCCAGTCACTTCTGTATAGACTGTGTTTGCAAATGATACTACCAGCACAAGATGTCAGCTCCAATTTCCATTTTATTTCGACACCATTGTTCTGTTGTGGAAGGAAGTGCATTGTCCATCGTTAAATACAGTCTATAATTTCTCGTCTGTCACTGCTATGGTCAAAGACTGCAGTAGAGCTTCAATGAATAGTCGATTGATCAATGAAACGAAAAAATAATTTGATAATGAAAGAATCTTTTTTGTTCGGTAAGCACCTTCAATTTGAGGATGAGGCTTTCCTTGTCTGTCATTTAAATGGAATGTGAGCCTTTTGAACAGACCAAAGAAGAAATTTGAAAATGTGACCTTGACCTTGGCAAAGCAATAGTGGACATTTTTCACTAACTAAATGTTCAGTGGATTCATCAGTGATGAACGTAGATGTTGTTGTTGGACTTTACATCAGAGATGAATAGACAGAGCCACAAGAGGTCACTTTTGTGGCTTATTAATGTGAATAGAAGGTGTTTTTAGTGCTAAATCATTATTATTATTATTATTATTATTATTATTATTTTAGTCCAACACTGTGGATGGAAATCTTTGCTCCGCTTTGAGTTGTTATCAATTTCAGATTTGGAAATACCTTTTCGCTCCTCTCTTTCTGCATCTGACTTTATTGGAAACAGATTCTGAAAACAGACTGGCTGATTCGAAATCTGTGGTAAAGTGCTGCACTCAACAGAATGAGCCAGTGAAAGGCTTTGATTATTGAGGAAGGTCTCTCTGCATATCTTCTTTGTGAGTGTTGTTCTGTTATTTTATTGTCATGAACTAATTTGCTGTCAGAGAAATCACCCATAGCTTAACCGAACTGTCGGGCTTCTTAGACGTTTTTGATTAGTTGACAGAAATCGTCATTGTTACCAAAGTAATGATTTTCTCATTAGCTATCTTTGAATCTTTGTTCTCTTTCTATTGTCTATTTTTCTGATTCTGTGTCGTTCTCCTTTTTTGTCTTTGTCACATTCGAACGTCATTATCTATTCTCAGTCCAATTGGAGCCGAATAATTTCATGTGTTTGCTGTCGGGATCAAAAATGAATGCAACCAATGTATTCCTTAATTACAGGAGGTCCTTGGAGAATCCATTAAAAACAAAATGTGTCATTAGTTCCAGGGATTGCAAATCACTGTGAATCCTGTGCAATATTTTTTTAAACAAACAAAAAAAGAATTAGTGCTTCATGTCATGATTCTTGCTGCTCTCATCTGTGTTTGTCACGGCTTGAGCCTGGAATTCTAATGTTCCATCTGTATTCAGAGAAGGTTCAAACAGACCCAAACAAATTCAGCCGTGTTCATCTTTCATTTGAATTTGCATTTTCAAGACAGCAGATGTAATTCAACAAGCCATTTGTAAAAGCGAATCACAAGAATTGCTTACTTTTGACTGAGACATCGGGTCAAACTTAGCAACCCAAAAGTCTCAGTTTTCCACTGAATTGCTTTGTCATCAGGATAGGTGCAGATTTTTATTTATTTATTTATTTTGCGGCATTACCTCTAAACAAATGCAGAAGCAAAAAGAAGTTTGTGACTGTGACTTGTGCTCGACCTGAGAAACTGATGCTTCAACAGAATATTTCTCTTGTCTTCAGCTGGGTGATTGGCTGAAGACCCAGCCTCCACTGGTCAATGAAAGAATTGCCACAGTGTCAGAGAGCTGAAGACCTGGACTGGAAGGGTTTTTGACCTCTGCATCTTCCTATTTTATACATTCCTGCTTTATAATTTTATTTGCCTCCTGGATGATTTAAAAGAAAGCTCAGATTTGTCACAACCTCATGCCAATGTGATTATTGAGGTTTCCAGTTGTGATGAAGCCATTTAGTCACTTTGGAGGTCAAACTAAAGACGACTGTAACTGTAATTTTGCTACCAACCATTAATCGCAATGCAACATTTCTTAACATCTACGATGAGTACAGGAGGTTTATGTTGAAGCAATCACCCTGTTGTTAACAGATATGCGTTGTAATAGTTTTGCAGTTTGGTCTATGCTGACTTGTGTGATTTTCTGATGGTTCCTATTTCATTCCTTCTGACAAATGACCCAAAATTCTTGCAATGACGCCGACGAGTTTCAGCCACTTTTCTTCATAGAGAAAAAAAACTGTCAGTAGTGTGATTCTGAAAGTGACTTGACTTAAAAAGCTGAATATTTTCTCAGATTTTTAGTGTAGTTTATGATGTAATGCTTAGCCCATCGTAAGTGTTGCAAGCAGTTTTTTTCTTTTTTTTAAACAGTTACTCATCTTGGGACCAATGATTCAGCCTCGGAAGAACTCCAACTGCCAGTCACTTAGCATTCAGGGGATTTCACATGCACTGAAGTAACTGGATTACTGTTAGCTTCCTGCAGTAATCTGATTTCCTAAATGTGCAAGTGTAGTTATTTGAGAGAACCAGTTTCTGCAATTGCTGCAGGGAATTGGAGAAATCAGATTTTATATGCTAGACTTCTTCATCATTGTGAATGATCAGAAATAAAATTGATTATCTCACACCAACGATGCATATCAGTTTCTATTTTCTTAGTCTACATGTTGCATGTGTTAAAACATGCAGGCATAAAGATCTGAATGACTTTGACAAGGACCAAATATGATAGTTATGTGATTGGGTCCTAAACAGCAAGGCTTGTCGGGTGCTCTGAATCAGCAGTGGTGTGTACCTACCAACAGGATGTTGGGGGAAGTGCTGGAGCAAGACTAAGCAGTACTGTTTCCAACTAGCACTTAAAAGGCTAAATGAATGAGTTGCTAGCATTTTGGTTGGATACCACAGGATGACTTTAGAGGTGTCATGGAAATTGTGTCCCTGCAGTTTGCAGCTGCTTTTGGAACAGTTTTTTTTTTTTTTTGGCTCTTTGGTGTAAAGTTCTTTCAAGTCACATGCTTAATATTATCTAATAAAGCAATGAACTCTAAATGTAGTAATTGTGTTCAAAAAATCCCATTTTTGGGAGCATCTATTTATTTACTTTATTTGTTCTTTGCTAAAAAAAGAGCATGATAAATTAATTAGATTTTCAGAATCCAGATATAGTGCAAATCTCATTGTAGACCCACTGCTGAATATGTGTTTTGTATCAACCAGGCTACGACAGTACAAGTAAATCCTTAGTCTCAAGTCTCCTTGAAACATTCACAATCAGTTCACAAAGCATACGGAACCTTTGCCCTCCAAAACTTGGAGGACTGAAACGAGTCCCTCCAGTTTGTAGTCTTCATTCTGTGGCAGCGGGCAGCGATATTTCATTATACTGTACACACAAAGAGGTGATTGAATCAACCATCTCTATCCAAACTGCCACATTATTCTGAGCTGATATGGAGATAGGAGCTGAAGAAGAATTTGAGTGGACAACATTCCTGATGTGTTTCGTTTGATGTGTTCTCCCTTGTGAGACTCCCTCACAGGGTGAGTGACAATTTTCATCATGTTTAGCATACATCTCTCTCAGATCATTAAGCCATAATGAATTTAGAAACACCACCAGCATCTGCTCTCTCGGTTTTTCACAGCTATACTGTCTAGTAAGGGGATTGCATAGGCAGAGTCACCCTCTTTGTAAGATTTACTCCTCCAAGAACAAGATCAGCTGACTGGGTATTGGCTGAAGCGTTTCCCAGTAGAACATTAGCATGCATGGAAGGCAAAACAGCAAACGCAGAGTCTCTTTGAATTGATTTTTTGGTTGAAGTTCAATTGCCAATGCTTTCTTTGACAGCTTTGAAAATTCTAATCAATGTGGCTTGTTGGTAACATTCCCCAAAATGACAAAGAAAAGGCTGTTGATTAAAGGGCTCTCTGGTTATTGTTGTGAACATCCAGTGTCTTTAATGTCCGACATGGCTGCAGATGTGAACCTTGACAAGAATTCAATAGAGTGTTGAGTCAGAAAGAACAAGAGATGATCTGGGAGGAGGAGAAAAAAGGACAGATCAGCTGGTGAATCTGCAGAAGATAAAAGACTTCTGATGAAAGCATGAGATGGGTTGAGGTGGGTTGGAGACACTTGAACTTGGAACATATTGTGATGGTTGCCAGAGTCTCTGCTACATTTGAGGACCACAGCTCAGATTAGGTCACTTTGCTGTGCAACGCTAACTTTTCATGTCACCCACTCTACTGTGGACATACAGACCACTCAACCCATTATCAGACCCTCAGCTCAGTCTTTCAGCTGCATCCTGAAGAAAAGACTGCAGGGTCAGAGGTCACGTGGAATCATGATGAGAGATCAGACACTAGTAGCACAGTGATTAGAAATGAAAGGCAAGGGCTTCGGTATGACTGTCAGATGGAATGAGGTCATTTTAAGCCTAACCTTTGTACTGACTTCCCAGTAATGACACTTTTTTTTTCAGAGTTTCTCAGCCCGCGAGATTTGGCCAAATTGACAGACTTTTATAGTGATATTTGTTTCATATATTTGTTTCAAAAGTTTGTGGTCACCCAGGCAATTTCATGTTCTCCATGAAACTCACACTTTTATTCATGTGCTAACATAACTGCACAAGGGTTTTCTAATCATCAATGAGCCTTTCAACACCATTAGCAAACACAATGTAGCATTAGAACACAGGAGTGATGGTTGCTGGAAATGTTCCTCTGTACCCCTATGGAGATATTCCATTAAAAATTAACCATTTCCAGCTACAACAGTCATTTACCACATTAACATTGTCTACACTGGATTTATCATTCATTTAATGTTATCGTCACTGAAAAACTCCCTTTCTTTCAAAATAAGGACATTTCTAAGTGACCACAAACTTTTGAATGGTAATGTACATCAACTAATTTGGAGTGATACAATCTGGAGTTCAGCAGTCAATAGGATTCATCCTCTGGGCACCATGAATTCTATGCCAATTTGTAAGGCAATCCATTCAGTTTTTCTTGTATAAATTTGCAGTAGCACCAACAATAGTGGCTGGTTACTGATATTCAAATGTGAAGAGTTGCTACTAGGGTTTGATTTCAGGCTATTTTGTTAGTCATTTTCAGTGAAATGTCTTAACTACTCGGTGGATTATCATTATATTTGGCTTTTTGACTCTTAAAAGTTGACAGTGACACTAAGTCATTGTGTGGTCATCTCTGAACTTGTTCAATGCTTTGCTTGATGACCAAAAGTTCCATTAGAAGACATTGTTATGTGGAATCAAAAATCACTTTATTTCACATGGTTTATTTTTAAAAAATCACGAAAGTAAATCATCTGCAACAGGAGATTCAATAAAACAGAAATTCTTCAAACTCCTCAGCACAACCGAGCCGTTAGTGACTCTGCTGCAACTAACAGTCAGGAGAGTTTACAGTTGAACTGGGCTGAACTGCAGGCCATGTACACACAGAGAGAGGAGGTTAGTACAGAAACTATTGAAAAATGTAAGTAGGAACATCAGTGGAGCCACAACTGTAGGCACTTGGAAAAATGGATTACATGTGGATTCCTGTTATTTCAAATTTGGATGAATCAAGAAAATTAACTTTATGATTTAAGACAAAACATTTTTGAGTTCCACCCATGGTTGTACTGTTTCCACAGATGTACTTTAGATTGCCGTGAAAAATGAGCAAAAAGCAAAAAACATCCAGAACACGCTTGAGGTTTGGAGGGTTTATGCATAAAAGAAGCATGTAACTTAGACATCCACTGAAGTTCCTGCCTCACTGGGGAGATGAAACATAGTCATAGAAACATCAGATGTGTCTTTCTTTGCATTAGTACGTGAGACTAACAGAAATACCGTACGTTTCCTCCATTTTATGTTCCATTTGAGGTTTGAATGGCGCTCTTTCAAATACTCATCTTGTTCTTTCCTCTTCCACTGCAGAGCTTTAATGGCATCTGACTGGAGGGTTAGTGCCACCAGCTGTTTTTCACAATGAACAGCTGGTGGCACAAATGTTTGCATAGCAGTAGTGGACTGAGGAGGGCATGATTTCATATTTTCTTTTGCATACTTTGTCCAAATTTTGTTATATTGTGTGTTGTATTGGAATGGAAGCCCAAGTAGTGGCTACTTTCTTTGCATTTAGCCACAGTACAGCCATACAGAGGTACTACTTGACTGTTTTGCCTGCAAAGCTGTTTGAGTGATTTTGATCACTGATGTTTCAACCATGTGCCTATAATGTTCTGTGATAATTAGCATATATTATGTGTTCAAGAGAAGAGTTTTTGTCTGATGGGCTTTTCAGTTTTAAATACTATAACTACTGTGCCCTGAACAGTCCTATTTAAAGATAAAAAATGTTAAAAATTACAGCTGGTACTTTAACACATTCATTTCAAATAATTAATTACAGGATAAAATAATGCCTTTCAAAAAATAACACATTTAATCGCACCTTCCTCAGTTCCTTAATTTCCGGCACACCTGTAACACAGACGAACACTCCAACCCAGTAGGTGACAGTAATGAACCTAAATTTTGTTTACCAGCCTGAAGAAGACACACAAGACACTAATGTCAGCAGAAGAAAGTTTGGTGAACAGTGAAGGAAGACGAGACCGTATTAAGCTTGTTGGGTGGAAATTTTCTTTTAAGAATCTTCCCGATGGCAGCTTGGATGAAAGCATGGTTGTGTGCAAACTGTGATCACCACAGCACTTCAAGCTGACGGTATCACCTCAATACAAGACATGTTGCTGTTAGCACCGGAGCTAACGTTAGCTACGACAGTCCTGGTACTGGCAAACGTTGTAGCCATCCCATAATAGACCACTTTAGAAGACATTGAAAGTGCTTGAGTTTACAAAAATCTTAAAATGTTGAATATAATGATATACTTGGACTTTGAGTTTGCAGTAGTCTGTGAATGTAATGGACAGATGAAAAATGCAGATAAATAGAAATGAAAAACATTTTTGTTGTTTAAGTTCACATACAGTATATGTCTATTCATTGATTCAGTCATTATCCAAAATTTATTTGAATTGAAAACTTTGCTTATTGTTTTGACAAAAATGCAATGAATAGCGATTAAGTACGCAGCCTCTAATTAATTAGATCAATTTTTTAATCATGTCCCACCACTAGTTAAAATACCTTCTGTCATTTTTGTTCAACCCAAAATATCTACCTGTGAGGGAAGATGACTTTGATGTAGAGGACTTCACATGCAGCACCAGAAATATCACCCTTCTGAACAGGCAGCCACTGCACCGTCTGTAAGACACAATACACATCAGATAGCTATTGTCAGAGATTCATTATCACTGTCACGTCTCAGACACAACATTTCAACAGCCGGTGGCATGTCAGTGTGCTAGCTAGCAAAGGATTTAAACAAGCTTCAGCCCATACCCACAGTAATAGGGATAAGCAAGAACAATTGATGTCTTATTCATTTTTTTTTTTTTTACTCCTTTTATAGTCCTGGGAAGTGTCACTGTGTGAGGTCGCACTCTGACTAACGTATCAGGTATTGCTCTGGGAATTGTCTGGCAGTAATCACAGCCTGGAATTCACACATTTCCTCACGCTGTGCTGCTAATATAAGCTTCTTTACATGCTATCAGCGACTTCCATTTGAACACGTGTCGGCTGCAGTAGAAAAGAGGTGCTTCAGAGTCGAGTCAGAGTGAGATTAGTTGTGACTTGGTCAGAGGAACAATGTTGAAAGAAGGAAACATCTGCCCTCTGTCTGATTTTGAAGCTTATTATCCTGAGATAATTTGAGGGATTTTCTTTTTTTTTCACACCCGTTCTTGACTTTGTTGTTCATATGCTGTTGTCTAAGCCGCATGCTTGATCCCGTGCCAGCCTCCACAGCGTTCAGTCTTTCATCAGGCCTGTGGAGAGACAATCAGTGTCTGATTGTAGTAGCATTACTGTACAGGAGAATTTATCATCCAGCAGGCCGGAGGGAGCTGTGCACTGACAGCAGCAACCTCTGACTCCAGCACTTGCTTAGAGGTAGTGATGGGCTGTATAATTATAGCGTGGTGTTGAATGTGTAATGGAGTAAAGTCAGTGTGGAGGATATGTGAGCATTCGTCACATTTACACCTGTGAAATGTATCCACATATTACATTGCTGGGAGTTAGAAATAAATATGCATATACAATAAGCCAAACTGCTCTGTTCCTAATATAACATATTGTAATGCTGCTGCAGTAAGCTGTGTAGGGGCTCCCTTGGGTGCTAGCATCTGATGCGGGCGAGCAGGCAGCATCACTGAGAGGAGTTGAATGTTCTTTCTATATGTGCTCATGGTACCAGATGTTAGCAGCGGGAATAGTGACATGAAGTTTAGCTGTTTTTGTACTGAAGCTGTCAGAAGTAACAGGGTTTAGCATTTGACTGCAGTCATTTCTTCTCCTTTGAGAAGTTTGCAGTTTGGAAAAAATCACTGAACCAGCATTCTGAGCATCGGAGTTGGGCCCCTCCTTTGGTGTGCAGATGAGTTTGCTGGGTCTATATGCATTTTTGTAAACAAGCTTTCATCAGAGCAGGATGATGGGTGAGCTGCAGTATGAAAACACATAGACAGTGGTGTCAAATCAGTTCCACTGATAGAGCAAAGAAATAAGCATCTGCATGCTGAACACAGCCCCCCAAACTCTATTAGACTGAAGTTTAGACTCGACCCAGTCTCCAGCACCCACACCGCTTAGTCCTCATTAGGAGTCTGTCCCAGCTGACTTAGGGTGAAGACAGGAGACACCCCAGACAGGTCACCAGTCTATCACAGGACTACACATGGAGACAAACAATCACACTCACATTCACACCTACAGACAATTTAGAAGCACCAATTAACCTCAGCATGTTTTTGGACTGTGGGAGGAAGCCAGAGTTCCCAGAGAAAACCCACACATGCACAGGGAGAATATGCAAACTCCATGCAGAAAGATCCTGGGAAGGCCAGAATGTGAGCCAGGGATCATCTAGCTGCAAGGTGAAAGTGCTAACTAACTACCGAGCCACTGTGTCATCCCAAATAGTCAACATGAGACACCAGAATCAACTCAACTCAACACAGGATCAAAAACAAAATCCAAAAATTTGTAGTGTTGGGTGACACTATGGCTGAGTGGCGAGGCTGCATAACAGAAGGTCTAAAGTGCCTTTAGCAGCTTAGTTCCTGCTTGACTAGGCTGGCCAGACCCTCGCTGCATGTCTGTATCCCCTTTGTTCCTAAATATGCATTTCTAAATGAAGGCAAAAATGCCGAAATGTAGTTAAAACATCAATACATTGATATTGTGTGAGGAAAACCAAAAACAATCTCCTTTCTACAAGAAATGAAAAGCTTATTTCTAAAAGATATGATTATTAATTAAACAGTAATTTGTTAAGAAATATGATTAGAAAGACAGAGAAAAGATACTCATAGAGAGGCAGGACCACTCAAACCTGTTCCAATTTTTGTTTTTAAAATGACGCACAACTTTTATTTGCAGCATTTAATACACAAAAATATAGGGAAATCTGAAGAAAGGAACTTTTTTTGACATAAAGGTCACATTGACACATGAATTATATTGTTTTATTGCATAAATTCTATAAATACAAACAGTCTCTTATTTTGTCTAATTGCTTGTCAGTTTTTATTTTGTCTTATATGGAGGGAAATCATGAGAACTGATACTTTTGATCCAAAGTTTTCAAAAGGAGATGGTAGTTGTTTCTGTGGTACTGTGTATAGTGAAAATACCGTAGAGATGCTGGGTAAGAAAGATATGTGACAGACACAACAATACATGAATGAAGAGTGCTGTGCTGGCTTGACGTCTCGTTCTAGTAGTGACAGCGGTACTGTATATCTGGATTTAGAGGTTAAACTGTGGTGAACATGTGCTGTAAATTCAGGTAATAACAACTTCATAATCAAGTGAAATGATTAAACGCTTCAATAAAGCAAAACAGATGTTTGACATCGTGGCTTGAATCTTTGTCGTGTAGAAGGTGGACCTCACCGATGTCACCTTGGTACAGATCAGTCACCAGATCCCAGTGAGGCCTGGATCAGTGTTCTCGCTGTGTGTTTGAAAATCACTTCAAGATGTCTCCGTCTTGTTTGACCTCTGAGCTCTTCTTTTCTCTTTTTCTCCCCTTGTTTCCTGAACAGCAGGAAGATATTGATAGATACCCTTGAATGCTCCTCTGTCCTGTCGTGTGTGTGTGTGTGTGTGTGTGTGTGTGTGTGTGTGTGTGTGTGTGTGTGTGTGTGTGTGTGTGTGTGTGTGTGTGTGTGTGTGTGTGTGTGTGTGTGTGTGTGTGTGTGTGTGTGTGTGTGTGTGTGTGTGTGTGTACCACATCATGATGCTGCTGCCAAAGGAACAGCAGTCCAAAACACCCCTCCCCTTCTATAACCAAGAACACCAGGGTGGAGAGGAATATAAAGCCAAGATTACTCATTTATTCTTTTCTTCGACTGCCTGTGCGCGTGCGTGCGTGCGTGTGTGTACTCATACTTGCTTACTTGGGAATCTTTTTGTTGTCAGTAGCACAAGTTGTTTGCTGTAGGATTAGAACTACACTACCATTCAAAAGTTTGGGGTCACTTAGGAATATCCTTATTTTTGAAAGAAAAGCAGTTTTTGTCAATGAAGATAAGATTAAATGAATGATATATCCAGTGTAGACATTGATAATGTGGTAAATGACTATTCTAGCTGTGAATGTCTGATTTTTAATGGAATATCTCCATAGGGGTACAGATGAACATTTCCAGCAACCATCACTCCTGTGTTCTAATGCTACATTGTGTTAGCTAATGGTGTTGAAAGGCTAACTGATGATTAGAAAACCCTTGTTCATTTATGTTAGCACATGAATAAAAGTGTGAGTTTTCATGGAAAACATGAAATTGTCTGGATGACTCCAAACTTTTGATTGTAGTGCATCTTTACATCAGTCACAATCAAGAGTGAATCCACAAATTCAAGCTGACTAATGGAAGTTCATGCTGGAAATTTACAAATGTGGTGACTTTGAGAAATAAAGGTTTTGTGTCCTTTTTATAGAAAACTGTTTCCTAAAGATTGCATTATTTAGATATTTTGGTGTCTGTTTGATGCATTTCCAGTCTCGTAGTCACTCTCCCGTTAACTCGTTTTGGCCTCTAGCAACTAGTGTTAAACTTCACCGACTGCTGTTGAGTTTGTGGCATTTCTTCTGTGAAGTACTGTATCAGGACGGAAGGTCTACATACACAAGTAAAATGATTTTCCAGCAGTTTGGCTGCAAATGCCAGATCATCCAGGCTACTGGGTTAAATAATAATGTGTTCTTAAGGCAAAATATTTTATCCATAGAGTACTATTTCCAGTATGTGATGTATTACATTTGAGGTATTTTCTTTGCAGCTTATTTCATTTCATTTTTTATTTATTTTTTGCTGCAATGTAAAATGGCAATTTGTCTTTATTTTTGGAAACTAATAATGAATAAAAAATAAATATCTACAAAATACTAAAGTTCAAAAATACATTGTTGTTAGGCTTCACAGTTCAGTTTTTAACATATACAGTACATTTCATGTTAAATACTTACACATTGCATAAATCATGTTATTTAAAAAATATAATATTAAGTGTAGGAGCACTGCTGTGCAGCATTTCACTGTGGATACACATTGATAAACTAATCCTACAAATACAAATTAAAGAAAAATAAAAATAAAATATTGCTTTACTCAAAATGCGTTTTATTTTTCTCCGCTACTAACTCAGTCATAACCCTAACCTACTGTCAGATGATCTCTCTGCTGCTACTATAATTCTGGTTTTAGACATCACGTTAAAACATCCAAAAGCAGCTCACAAGTCTGACATTTTCTACTGTTTTGACTGGCCATAACCTGCTGTAATATTGCGGCAGCAGAGAGCTGGTATGAGATATATTTCAGGCCTTTGCATGTGTTGTAGTATCCTTCGGGAAGACACCCCAAGCTGCTCCTGTTGGCAGCCGAGCACCTTGCAGGGCTGCTGGCAGTATGAATGTGAGAGTGAATGGGTAGATGAGAAACGCACTGGAAAGTGCTTCATAGAAACTGTGTTAAAAGGTGTTGTGTAAATGTGAATGATTGACCACTGACCTTATATTCAGCTAGACAGTTGTTTTTGGCAACACATAGAGAATAACTTTAAAAAAAAGTAGATTTTTTGACTTATAATTGCTTGTTTAATTTGAATTTAATCACTTTAGCCTCTTCATCAAGGCTAACAGACAGTAATTGTTGATACAACAAAAGAACATACAAAAACACAATATAAATAGAATTTAAGATGAAATAATGGTCACACTTTAAAACATATTAGATTTGGAAAACTGGTAAAGATCGAGAAGATGCTGCACTGAGGTTAAGTGTATTGCTTCGTGGATATTTTAATTCGCACAGGGTCATGTGTTAGAAGTTTGCCATGAGTCTTCACATAGTTTTCTCACGTCATTATTGTTTTAACCAGACAATAACCATAAGGGGAAAAAAATAAAAAAGATTGTGTTCAACATTACAAAAATAACTTGCAAAAAAATTCAATGTAAAAATCCACCTTTAAAGAGCATTTCCTATTCCAGTAGCAGAAGTATGACACACATAATGACCAAACTGTCAAAAATGAATACTGTTTAAGGAGGTTATCCCTCATTGTGATTTCATCTGCAACCCAAATTCTTCCTCATCTGACCCACAGAAAACCCACCAAGGAATTAGTCTGATTCTTTAACCTTGTGAGCATTTACAACCCCATCTTCATTCCAGATCTGGACCATACAGCACCCAACCTTTCTTCTAAACCTGCAGTGATTAAAGCCTATCGGTTACCTTATTTTGCACAATGCAAGAACAAAAAAAACACAAAAATGAATGCACATTTGAGTAACATTCAATTTGAAAAATGGCTTCTTGGCTTTTGTTTTATGCCAAAGCAGTTGGTGTGACATGTGGTTTCTTGCTGCTGTCGCCTTAGGACTTGCTCTGGGGGTTCAGACATAAGGGTTCCATAAAGCGTTTTGAGAGAATCTGAATTGCAATTGACACTGTATAAATAAGATTGAATTTAATTGAGTTTTTTAGCCCAGGCCTACTGGAAACTTGATGTAAGGGGTGAGACTGACCCAAAACAGTTCATGTAAAACCAAAGCATTTAGCTGAAAGGCACTGAACGCTGAGTGCTGACGGAAACAGCTGAATGTGTGCTGCCACTATCAACACCTTTCACAGAACATTTGAAACTGGGTGAAATTTATTGACTGGTGTAGCCAGCTAGCTAAAAATGGGGTGAACTTCACACATTTAGCGTTACACTTTAATAAGACTCCACACACCTCAGCTATGGCGCTGTATGACTTCCTTTACATATGAGGAAAACAGAGTTCTCAAGCAGAGGTCGGAGCAGCACATACGGAAAGTTTAGACTGAAAAGAACACTTGAGTTGTGAATAACTCATAAGTAAGTTACTTATTTTTGACTTATAACTTACAGTTCCTTTTGACCTTAAGGAAATCATTATTTACTCCACTCATTGTCTAATAGCAGCAGTGTCTCGGCCTAGTTAAATGCTCGGTACTACTGCACACTTGGCTACTGCGGACATGTGGTATTCATTACTTGGAAATGTCTGACTGTGAGAGTTGACAAGAACTGCCTGAATGCACCACTGAACGTTAGAGAGGAGCAGGTTTTTGGACACATCGACATGATTCACATCTCTTCTATTACAGTAAGTCACAGTGGTTGCAGTTTACTTGTCCAAACTCAGCTCCATCCAGGCTTTCCATTTCCTGCCCTAATTTGAATTTTCTGGATCTAACAACTGACAACGATGGTGAGAGCAGCCAATCAAAACTCCAAAACATCCATCATTGAAACCTGCATCCATGTTTTTCTATGGTCTAGTTCAGGAACATAGTAGAGGTGTAAGATTAGGTAAGATTATGATGCTTTGCTGTCCCATTCCGTGAGCCCATTTTTAGCGTATGTCTTTTTAGCTTCACTGAGCTCATTAACTTTGAGTGCTGTGCATGTGTTTGCCTCCATATGACTCCCGCTGTAGAAACTAATCCTGACTGACTGTCTGTCACAGTTCAAGTTGTTGCCACTGGCCATGTTTATTTGGCTCCGTCAATCTGATTTGTGACAGCTGCTGGCTAATCTGCGCATGCTAGCCTGCGAGGACTCGGGTCAGAAATTCTCCCAATCTGAGGATGGCTGCTGAGCTGAAAGCGAGCCGAAAGGCCGTTAACCCTCCATGTGCTCACTCAGCTAAGCTCTGGCCTCCCTCTGGAGAGGAGTCCATATTAAAGAGTAATTTAATTTCAATTGGTATAACTTTCCCTTCCACTGCAATGAGAGGATTAGCAATATCTGTATGAATTAGCAAGGCTTTTTTTCCACCATCACTCACCAACCTCAGGGCCCTGAAGAGGTAGTTGTGGAAAATGTAGTATTGAGTATATTTAGAGATGAGTCCATGCGGCCATCACGGTCAGCATGAGGCCCTGAGTGTTAGCACAGGGGCAGGCATAGCGTCTCATTATACATTTTGAGTGGTCTAATCACGTCTTTAATTAACCCTCCACTAATCGGCCCTAAAGGAAATCTAATGGATTAAATATTGCTGAGGTATTAAAATGCAAATGCAGATGAGGAGTTGGCCTGGTGGGCCTCTGTCATGAAGCATGCCGCGATGATGGCGTCGGATGTGATGTCACATCCATCATGTTGAAGGCTGCAGCACTCCTCCATATGGTCCCAGGTACAGTGTTGTTGGTGTGTGCAGGTAGGAAATGGACCCTGACTGTGCACCAGAAAAAATGATCGAGGAAGGTGATTCTAGGAAATGAGACATAAGACGGGTAATGAAATGAGATATAACCGTGAATCAGTCTGACTGTTATGTTGTGGGTTCAGTGAGTTAGGGAGCCAGTCATGCAGATTGCTCATTACCCTTGCAGATTTCAGGTGAAGTAAGACTAAATATCTAAAAACCCTTCTGGCCTTTAGAGGATGCAATGTTCATTACGCCCCCCCAAAAAAGCAATGTGCAACCATTTCTGTAGCTGTACAGCCTGGGGAGATGAAATGGCAAATGAGGTCCAGCTGCTGTTCCACAAAAGTTCCACTGCATCAGAGAATCAAGAGTGTTCCAGCCCAGAATGAGGCTTTTGGATGAGAAGATCTTCCAGCCCAAAATCCCAGTCTTTGCCAAAAAATAGGTGACAAAAATGTTATACAGTGGAGACATGTTTTTCATGACCACAATACTTCCCAATCATAACCAACTTGTTTTCCTTGTAACCATGGGTATAATTGTTCTTTATTATTGCCTGCTATAATTGAATAATTGTTCATTTCAGGAGAATGTAACGGGCTGTAAACACAAACGTGACATCATCTGAGGTTGTTTACTAATGTCACCAAATAGTTCCTGATGATATTTACATCAGAGCAACATGAACTTTTATTTTGATTTGTGTTTCTGGTCATCTTAGTCTAGTGATTGTTCTCTTTTAGCTGCGTTGGATCTGACAGGAAGTGAGTAGGGATAGATGGAGGGTGACGTGTGGCAAATCTTGAGCTACAACCAGGTGATTTTGCAATTAAGTGTCAATATCTTAAAACCAAAGGCCACCGTAAATGTTTATCAATGCAATAACAAAAGATCGATCTGTTGTTTTTATGCTTTTTTTATTAAAAGGTCACCACAACAAATCCATCCAATCCATATCCACAATGAGGTTAGTGGAAATCATGTCCTTCCTCACCAAGCAACAGTGCCTCAGAATTGTGTTTCTGACTTGCTCAGCTACGGTCACCAAATAATGAAGATGCTAGGATTAGTTTCTACAAGTACTACTCTTGACCTTGACACGCATCACCAAATTTCCTGGTGGTCTCCAGCACTCAACGATGGAGCAACAGATTAGCATAAATTAGACGGTGTACAAGTTGTTGAACAGACAAATCAAACAAGCCTTCACTGAAGGGCAGAAACCAGCCTCTCTTTGTGTTTTTCCGCCACCTCTTGTCTCGCACCAGGCCAAAAGAATTGATGTCGGCTCAAAATGTCAAGCTAAATATTACCTTTAATGAATGGCCCATGTGTGGGAGGAGAAAGCAGAAATAAAATCATGCTTTCTGACCTTTGGAGTGAAATAAATCCCAGCTCTTCTCTCTGACAGAATATTGTTCTTTCCTTGGCTAAATTTGGATGCAGCTCTGACCAAGCCATTAGAGAAAGGGGTCACGGTTTGGTCACGGTGTGTGAGTCTGTGTACCTGTGCGTGTTTGTCAAGGCTTGTGTGAATGTGCTTCAGCATTTCACCCCCATCCATTGACTTAGGAGACCTTTGGAGAGAGCATGACATTTTTAGGAGGCCAGAAATGGAAGAGGGACATGGGAACAGTGTGTATGGGCTGGTGCAGTGCAAGCTGAGGATGAAGAGGAGACTGGTGCATTGCTCTGCTGATAAACTGGGTGTATCTATGTGTGTATATATATATATATATATATATATATATATATAATTTTAATTTGTGTCAGGAAACAGAAAGATTAAAAATGAGTTGTACACTACAAATGAAGAATAAACTTAAAATTATTGCTCCGTCTTCATCGGAGCAATAAGTACATTATATTCAGAAATACTATGAAGAAAAGATTATGTGATGTTTGCACCTAATAGTCCTCCTGTGGCAGCTAGTAAACTAATTAAATTTAGTCTGTTTCGATATATTTATTCAGGATAAGAATATACCTGCAAAGCAGCACCTTTGAGGAAAGATGATGAACAGCTAGAGAGAATGAACCTGATCAAGCAGCATGGTATCGACATTTCATTTGTATTAATGAAATTACTACACTTGCTTGTATCATACACAAAGGGTGGAACTAGCATGAGACAACCATACCAAGAGCCACATTGTGTTATTGCTGCTATTCTAAATCAATCTCCAGGTTTTTGGGATATTTTCTTTCCTGTTTAGATCCATTCCAGGTGACCTATGACCTTTATGGCCAACAATCTCTTAATGAACAACATCTTGCACTCTACAGCAAATGGAGACAGCTGAGATATCAATATTAGCACTGAAACTCTATACTGTTCCATAAACATATTTGTTTACAAATACTGCACTTGCCAGACTACTCAAAGAACCACACAGAAGCTTTCAATTTCTGAATCACAGAGACACTATTATGGGATTGTGTTGTAGTGAAAGTAGTAAGAGTATGATGCAGTGAGAGAAGGGCGGCTGGTGTAGGTGGTGGGTAGCTGTACTAGAGCTCGAGGCGCTCGGCTCCCACGTTGATACTGGTGATTAAATGGTGTGCAGCAGCTGATGCCTATATTAAAGCATCTAATCACCCTTGAATGATGGCGGCAGCACACTCTGTCTCCTCATTCAAACCTCATTTACATCAAAGCAACAAGCATAAACACAGATGATATGTGCTGGTGGCCCCGGACGGCTGCACTTCAGAAATGTGCCGAACACACAACAGAAAAATGTCAAAGTCTGAATATTTAATGAGCATTGCAACACATGGCGACATGAATGCAGAATGCTGCATAACTGGACTGCTAATTAAGCAGCCAGTTTAATCTAACAGGATGTGTGTGTGTTGAGTGTAAAGGTGCAGTCACCATGCAGAGCTAAATCATTGCTGCAGTAATTTTGAAACACAGAGTTAATAATTAGTATTCTCTAAGTAGTCTGTGGCCTTCTGCATATTTTAGAGCCGGTTTCTTTGATCAAAGGAATCCATTTGGTTGGCTTTCAGAACAATCAGCCACTGACCTTTAGTAAACATACTAGCAATTTTAAACAAAAATAAGGAAGAGGAACTCTGCTCAGGAACACAACAAAGTTAACATTGAAATGTTTCATGCAGTTTCTGTTTTGGTCCGATCTCACTGCTGTGATCAGCAACATTTTCACTGAAGGTTCATTCAGGAACTATTTCTGCAGCACCAGTGTTTATTTTGTGAGAGAAAAGTATGCTTTAAAGTACTTGTTGCTAGGCTATTTTATGCCAGAGCAAAGCTAAAACTAAAATAACACTTTGAAAGAAGAACTGTTAAAAAATGTGAAACAGGAATCACATAATGCGGCTCCCGGAAATATGTCTTGTTGTGACGCAAATGTCCCTTTGAGCTGCCATCGGTAAGAAGAGCCGGCAGTCTGTAAAATGAAACCGCTGACACAAACTAGGGACAAGAGTCAAAGTTTGTTAAAAAGCGAGCTCATGGGACATTATGAGCAGAAGAAACATTAAAATGTATTTTAGTCAGAGATCTTTCATGTTGCTGTCGGAAAGGAAGAGTCATTTCCAGGAATAATAACAGCACTCCATCGAAAATATTTTAGAGAGATCACTGTATGTAGTTTTGCTGACTACATTTTGACTACAACTTAAACACATTTTTGTCATAAGACTAAAGCTGAATCAACGTCAGGAGGCAGGATTAACACTGCATTGTATAGTTTATACAGAAAAAATACATGTTAAATTGATAATCCTGAATTAAAAAATGGGAAGAAAAAATATTTGATAAATTTGTTAATTGTACCTAAACAAAGCTGACTAACACACTGTGTTTGAACCACACTGGATGCACATACTTGGTAGATATACTTAGCTCACTCTGACTGCTAGACACTTCTCATCGGTCCCATGAAATCAACTTCTGCACATCACACACCAGCACAATAAACACACAGAAGAGTGAGGCGGCCATATGACAATCTTTTTTTTTTCCCCCTCTGCATAACGGTAGCAAAAGCTGCTTTGTTGACAGGCTCCCTTGCTGAATCTGGGTTGGCAACAAAGGATGTCTTTCATCCCCACTGACTGCATCGCTATCTGCAGTAGGCTGCAACCTTCCCTTATCTAGCTCCAGATAAAGCACTTTGTCATTCAACAGTTTACCACTACCAAAGCCCGAGGATTCAAGGATTCTTCCCTCTCAAATGGAGAGCTGTTTGAGATGCCGTGCAGCACAGAGCTGTGTACTATCTCAGTCAGTGTAGTGTTAACTTGAACTATTTTTAGTTTTTCTTTCTGCTCTAACTGTAATGAGAAAAGGGATTTTTTTTAATTCAATCATTTGTCTTGATTTGAAATGTTTTCTGTAAACATCGGTACAAAGTTGAATTCTTGGACTGGGGCCAGTGAGGTCTTGGACCTTTGCACTGCTCTCGTGTTTTCTTGCCAGCTGGGTTTATGGTTTATTAAAGCTAATTTAAACGATGCGGATTGTCCTGAAGTTTTCCAAAAAATCATTCTGACAAAAATGTATTCGCTTTTGACACCTTTTTGTAATTTCACTTCTCATGATAGTTTTAAGTCTATTTTAAGATCAACAATAATGGGGAAAGTATAATAAACAATATTTTCTATGGATGTTTATTTAACTCATTGTTCTGGGTGGGATATTAATGCCACTATCGGCAATGCACATGGCCATTCAGCAAAACAAAAGACAGACAGTCCATAAATCCACTTAAAAACCATAGAAAAAAACTTTTTTCAGAAGTTGCTGGAGAATCATCATAGCCTAGCTTAGCTAGACTGTATTCCCGTTATAAGGGATATACGGGAATGCGGTCTAGCCCTCCTCCATTGACACATTTTGACAGGTTTTCAAGCTCCGAGCAGATCAGACCGAACCAATCAGAGCACCAGAGGCGGGACTTAACGATGCGTCATCTTCAGGGCCGAGTTGGCGACCGCAACAGAGCGAGGTTTCTCTCGTGCGCTTTCCTCTGTTTTGCATGGGCTGAACTTGTCCTTAAAACCTCAACAAGAAGCAGCTCTTAAAGCTTTTCTTTTTTAAAAAGGATGTATTTTTAATTCCGGCAGGCTGTACGATAGAACGCGTAATGCTGCCCTCCACTGTTGAAAGGGAGAGCTTAGATTTTCCTCAGGACCCCTGTACGGTGAAGGAAGCTGTTAAAACTACAAAACATCATGGCGGAAAGGCAATTGTTAGGTCGCTTAGTGATTGCGTCACACATGTGTTACGCTGATTGGCTCTCTCCAATTCAAGCTGTGATCGGTAGTCCCGCCTCTGGGCTAGATTTGGTTCAATGGAGCAGTTCCAGACTGACTTTATGTGTATTTGTAATACACAATATAAAGGCTGTCTGGTCCCCAGGCAAGAATCATCAAGCTTTCAGTATTACTACCTGTGTTTGAGACCTGGTGATATTTTGCGTAGGTGCAGAAGATGCTGATGTCACAGTCATTAAATCGTCCATGCCGACACCAGGACTGCACACGCTACTGTTGATTCTGCAGCCCCCACTCTCCCATTTATCTGCTCAATCTAAGACAAATCAGTTTCTCTAGATGGGACTGCAGAGGTGTCTGTCTAAGAAGTGGACTTGTGGGAGGCACAGAAAGATGAATCAAGTCACCACAATGTAAAGCCTTCACAATAACAGCCCCCTCTCACATTAAGCAGCGCATTGGTTTGAAGGCCTTTCAGAAAACGTCTGACAGCCAGACAGAGGGCCCATAGACACAGCTGACTTCAGTGCTATGCTTTATAACCACATTTCCTGTTCTCATAACGGGAGAGCGCCTGCTAGATCACATTTGATACATTTGCAGTAAATAATTAAAATTTTACTTTTCTGTCAATGCAGTGTAGTGTTTTCTAAAAACTGGTCAATTCTACATTGATGCTTTATTATCCAAAGTCTTTCTCAACACTTGCATATTGCAGGGTGGGTCAAGAGTGATTTCATCTCTCATGTATTTGGCCAATGCTCCCTCCCAAATGCTGAGAACAAAAATGTGTAAAATAGCAGAGGATCATGAGACTCTGGTTAGTCACATCATCATCAAGCCTTGTATTATTCTGAAGAGATGACTCTGTGTCCTAGTTAGTGTACTGCTAATGCTGCTTTAATTTGCTGCTAGAGCCCTTTGTGACAGTTACGAGTGCTACTGGAGTACTGTAAACACAGCCAGCAAACCAGCAGTACGACTAATACCATTACTACTACATAAATGTCCAGGGTGGGGATCTTTTGCAAACTCATGATATGATGTGATAAAATATGATTCCCAGTTGTGGTTTCATGAGGTGATTATTTGATTTGAAGTTAATAATTACTCTGCTAAGGAATGCGGTGGAGTTATGTGATGATTGGCGTACATGAATCCTTCCATCTGCTCGCAACATTACTCAAAAAGAGACTAGCGATTTGGATGAAATTTTCGGGAAGGTCAGAAATGACACAAGGACCAAGTGATTAGATTTTGACAGTGATGCAGCTTATAGTCTGGATCCACAGATTTGTTAAAGATTTCTGTATCACTGTGAGATAGTGTCATGGTGTCACTGTAACCATGACAACAAGTGAACACTACGTCAGCTGCCTGCTGACGATCACATGATTGTGATCCTACTACAAATCCACAGCTGTGGACTCATCAGGACTTATCTGTCGGAAATAACTGATTAAATTGTGGGGGTGTTTCTGAGTGTCATCAGATCCCGCTGCCTGCTACATATTTAGTTCATGGAATTGGGTATCCGTACATAATGTACACATGCATAACACATGCCTGTGCTCAGCGGAAGGTCATTTTTTTAAATTAAATATTTCATCCACTGGAAATGATACAGACTGAGCAGGCTTGGTAGAATACTGCGCTCTCTGAGTGCTTTTCTTGTATTTATGCAATGATATGAACGCAGCATCCAGCCCTCTTACTGTAGGCTAATAATGAAATGAAATAGTGATTCACTAACCATCCTCACTGTTTCAGTGTTTTGTACATATACTACTGGGTCCAGAACTGACTTTCTATTCAAAGCTTGTCGACTAATTTTTCTGTATGTACACACTTAACCTATTTGAAACACAGCATTTGGTTCAGGATGAGATTTTGTCGTTTCTATACATAGTCTTTGTTTATATCTACACACTTGCATGTTATGTATATATTTTTAAATGGGAGTCGCAGTTTTTGGCAGTTCACCAGTAGTTGTTTGTCAGCTGTAGGATGCTAGTAGCCTTAAAAGCTGGGCAAGTATTGCTTGGACAGAACCTGCGACTTCTCTGCTGACACAGCGTGGACCCATAGAGCAGCCGCTACAGTGTGTGAAGCTCACACTGAACATAGTCACAACATAAAGCTGATTGCTGGGTTTAATGGTTCGCAGTAATGCTTCTGAAGTTGTTGTACATGCTTTATTAGACATTTTTTAATTTTTTTTCGTACTTAAGAATAAACGGGAGTCAGCATTTGAGTGCCTGAATTATATCTATAGACACTTTTTTCGCTTTTTGGAAATGCATATCACGTGCAGTTCTTTTGTTTTCTCTGCTGCACTGAAAGCATACCAAAGCATGGCTCTAATATTTGAGGATTCAGATGTGTGTTTCTTTGCTGCTTGGCCTATAGTCATGGTGATGGGGTAGGAAATGTGCCACGTAGATTTGAAGACCTCTCACAATATAGTTCCAGTTCCAGGTTATTCTGTAGTCTCCCCGTAGTTAGGACTTCCATGCAGCTGTGTTGATCACCTGTTGACTCTTGTCCTGCTGCTATCTAACATGCTCCAGCAGTGTGTGATGCCATGCTGTTCCACACTGATCTATGGGCTTGTAGATCTGGCTGTTATAGCAAACTGTTTTGGCTAGTCGGTTCTCAAAGGTTTCCTGTTGTTATAAAGTGACGTACACAGTTGTGAGAAGAATTTCAAAGTACCTACGAGAGAATTCAGACCAGTCAGATCTTTACACCTGCTTGAAGTGCCAGATTTTCTCTTTTTTACAAAGTCATAGAAATTGTTGATTGAGTCATTGCAAAGTGAATTTCAGATGCTGTTCAATGATTTAGCTGAGAACACAGAGTGCTTAAGAGGCGGGTATTGAGCGGCATACTGCAGCACAGTGATAAGGACTGGGTGAGGAACTGTGCTGTTATATTCCAAGGACTTTTTAGACTTCTTTGATGAAGAAAGTGGCAGTATTTCAGATCTTTATTTACTTGTTCTACCCATAAGTGGTGTGTTGTAAGGTGCTCTGTTGCTGTTAAGGTATATAACTGCACTCCATGTTTCAGCTGTCTGTCTGGTTTGTGCTGTATTCTATGACTGAGCGTTGGAGATTGATCAGATGTTGCTGAAAGGTTTGGGGTCAGTGACAGACCAGAAGAAACTACATACAGAGAGCATCAGGCTCTCAGCTCAGTCTTGAACTGTTTAGTTGTGATGCAATGATGTATCCAAAGCCTTTGAAGGCTTATTGTAACAACCTGTTGGAGACTCATTGCCATCTACTGGCCAAGCTGAGCCTTAATCCACTCTTAGTCTTTCTTGCCAGTATGTCATCATTTATGGCACTGACGACCTCACCAGCTCTTTACATTTGTCTCCTCTTCAGCAGCTCTTACCATTACTTCTGCTACGTGCCTGACAGCGATGCCTTTAAGTCATTTCTGCAATCAAGGCCGTGTAAGATGTTTCTGTAAACCCAGCATGAGGTTTTGTTGGTATTAGTGCTCCTGCAGCCACGTCTCCTCCTTCACTCTTAAAAGCCACAAGACTATGTTGAGTTAAGAGTCAAGCCAAGGTCAATCCAGCTGTAGAAGCAACACTTCAGCAGCAGCTCATGCTCACAGTCTTGGCACTTTACAGGTTTGCTACAGTAAAATGTGAGCACTAATCTGGGGGCCTGCAGCAGTGTGCTTAGTGATGAATAGGGATTATATTGCTTCTTTAAATTCTGCTGCAGCCTTGTCTGTTTCATGTGCTCGCGTTGTATCATCCTGCTGATTTGCATTCCGATGCTCGTCAGCAGCACAAAGCTGCGGTTTATCCCTCACAGGGAGCAAACAGCAGACTGATGAGCTGTTTGACCACCACTATGAAAAAGTAATTGTCTGAAGGCTCATCCCCTCAGGCCGACCTATTGTTTTAAGAATTAGTCCTAAATTAATTGCATGGCTGAGCTTGTGAGAAAATGTTTTCCAATAAGCAGCTTCATTTCTGGTTTGCCGTTTGTTTGCGATTTGGTGTGCTCTTCTATTGATCTGCAGGGCCCAGAGGTGGCGGGCAATGTGAAGTGCACTGCAGAATAACAATGACAGAGTGATGGAGGGGCAACATGGAGGCTCTCTTTCTTCTGGAGAGAAGCCAGAGGCATCAGCAGGATCCGAAATCCTAATACTGACATAGGGAGGGAAAGACGGCACACAGATGCACCATCCGAGTTGAAGGGGAATTTAGGCCAGGCAGGGGTGTGAATATCACTGAACATTTGTCCACATGCACAGGCACACATGCGCACATAACCACACACAGACACAGAAACCCATATAAACAGCTGGAGTGCTAAGAGCAGCAGCTGGGCGCTTCATCCTCTGTAGGTCATTCAGCTCTCCGTCATGGCCAGCATTAAGTGGATATGGTGCTTCTGCGGCATTATTCGCTTTTGTCCTTGTCAATCGATTGGAACTTTTCTCCAAAAGGTAGGTACTGATTTGTTTGTTTTGGACTTTTTCTTTGCACAAGGGATGGTTCAAGGTCAGCAACTGGCCAAAACACACTTCCGTATTTTCTCCAGCCTCTGTCACAGACTGAGTAAAGAATCTGACGAAGTGTGTTTTACAACTAAGTTTGTCTGTTCCCATGCAGGGTGAACAGCCAATTATCCCATCTAGGCAGCGTGAGATATGCTCCAGCTCTGAGTGTGAACACACTGGACTCATTTTAATGGCCACCTGAGGCAGACCCTGCTGCTCTGATCTCACTCTGAACTTTTCCAAGTCAGGTTTAACCACTGTAATAATATCCTGCTTCTCCAGCGGTTGGTGTCTCTGCTGACCTTGTAGTCTAAACACAGAGTTGGCGTTTACTCACTAAACAGCTTCTGTAAGTGTGAATGTACAGCACATGATCTGATTGCAATCAGCCTGATTCCCCTCATACTTTTCTACTGAATAGCTTCAAAGCAGTAAAATCACTTCTGTCTTTTGTCCTATTTCACATTAGGCATGTTTCCATCCACCTGTATTTATCAAACAGTAACAACCATGACTTGAAATGAAAGCCAGTATGGAAGTACCTTTAACTGGAATATCACTGAAGGTCTCTAGGTGCTGGCACCAGTGAATCTTTGGCTCCAATAGACTCCAATTCAAAAAGCTTCAACTTGTTTCATGAAATGCTGAGTCAGTCCACTATTTCCACAAGTCATTATGATATCATTAGCTAAATTCACTCCCTCTGATCATCATTTTGAACATACTTAGATAGGTATTATGCCTTAAAGAGGACTGATTTGGCATTTGCTGGCTCAATTGGTCTGCAAAGACAAGCCAGAAGAGTCACAGACACCATGCTTTGATTCAGTTGTGATATAATGACTGTCGTTAGTTTGTCATCTGTTGATGGAGTAGGCAGTATATTTTTATAGGCAATTTTGCTGTTTGTTAGCTTGTTATAATCAGTTTTCGGTAAGCAGTGTTAGTGTTAAGCAGAATATGTACTGATGATGCTGCACTCATTCGTGCTCCAATCTGACTTCAGACAGTACTCCTCTGCTTCACCCACACCTCTCCATACGGGGAAGGTGCTGGCTCTATGAAAATGATGGAAACAACCCTTTAATTAGTCACCCCTCTATGTGGAATTGTAGTTTCTGTTTTTCTTTTTAAAAAAAAAAGTTTGCAAGAAAAGTATTTGCATTTTTATAAGATACAAACCCATAAATAAAAGCAACAGGTTTAGTAAATAAGTAATGAGATACATGAAGCATGTGACTTTGAGGTTCACTGACGTTTTGACACCACTGGAGAGACAAAATACAGAGGAAAACAACAGATGTGTGTGGCACAATCAGTGAGGAAAAAAAGCCACGTGTCATCATGTTTTCTACATTAATTTGTACCTGTTGAGGTGCTTATTCTGTGACATGGTTTTGTTGCCCACTATTCTTCTGCAGTTGTAAGAATTGCCTGCACCAGCTACATATTTAAACATGTAATGGTAGTGGATGGCTACTAGGTTTTTATTCACATTTTATTTAACTCCTTTAATGGAAATTCAGTTACATTTTTTAAATGTCTCTTGTAATTCAGTATTACTGTTCATGATTGCTGGTTTCACAATCCGTAAGGACTCAACCAGAATTTAAAGCAGAACTTTGTACCTGTTCAGAGCTCTGGCTGTCTAACACGTGTTTGGACTGACAGGTGGATTTGTCAGGCTAGAGATGCTGGGATATCCAGGTCAGAGAAATTCATCAGTTATTTGAGGTCACCGATGTGGATCAGGAGTTAGCCTCTAGGATCATGTGACTCAGCTGAACGAATCCTATTATAAGGCTGATGTAGGTCTGCAACAGAGAGAAAGTACCAGCTGTTACTTCACCGCTCTGTCATTCATTTGCCTTGTAAATAACGCACAGTTACATTACTGCCATGACCTGGATGAATGAGAACCTACACAGACATATTACTGCCATGAGCATGAACTGTGCCTCCTAGTGAAAATAGTCTCCATGGCCAGATCCAGTGCTTTTTACTGCAAATGTTGATGATTTTTGTGGTGTGATTATAGATTTGTGTTAAAACTATGTATCAACACATATTCTGCAGCAGCAAGACTTTCGTTTAAAGCAGATTTAAAGACTTGCTTCAAAAAAATCTGAAAGAAATTTAGGGACTTACTAGCTCTATGACAACTTTAGATAGATAGATAGATAGATCCTTCATTCTTTGCAGGAAATTACAGCACCACAGCAGTTTCAGGACAGATATAACGCCACACATTTCCTCAAACAACTTCCATATATAATAAGTTCAAAAAGAAACAATGAATAAATACTGAAAAAAGTGCTACATTTTTTGTGCCTTGTAAGATCTTACAGCAGCTGGTATTAAAGACTTTCTGAGCCTCTCAGATTTACACAGTGGTGCAATCAGTCTCTGACCGGAGGTGCAGCTATTGACCACTTCAGGACGTGGAGTGGGTGTGTGGGGTTGTTCATTGTAGTTCTATAGTATGTCTGTTGCCAAATCTATAGCTCAACACTGCTCCAGACTGCGACTAAATGGTCGCATTTTGCGACCAAAATTTAGCGACTGCGAGTAAATTTTTCATCTACTCGCGCATGTGCGACCAGTGAATTTGTCGATTTCTTTTTAAATTATTATTGAATATTTTTTGTTGCTGACAAACATCTGCTCCACACTTCAGCCCAGTAGACAGTAATGTGCAAATGAGCTGGTTTAACCGACATTAACTCCAAAAGATGAAGAAGGCGGGCCAATGTGTGTGAGAGCAGGGGGCGAATGACGGTGAAGCTCCTGATGTTTCACAAGGCCTTTATTTACGTTCAGCCTTATTTTGAACACAAATTCACCTTTCTGTCCTTCCCTCCTTTCTTGTCTCCATTCCAGCTGCTTCTAAGTTTAGACACATCCTTTGCCAGACAGCAACAGCGTGGAACTGTTTTCTTTCATCTTCACGAGAATTTTCGAACTTTTCTGTAGCGTCTTCGTCATATCAAGAAACCTCGTCTTAGAGAAATACTTCCTGTGCCGCTGGAATGGTTACAAAATAAAAGCCTGTAGCATTAAAATATGCCTTCAAAATAAAAGCCTGGAGGAAACTGTTTTTAAAACTAGCGAAAAAGACTCGCTGAAAGTGATGAACTGCTCAACAGACCTTTATAAGAATAATTTACACGTGATTCAGTATGAATACATAACGTGCACATGCATAACACATGCCTGTGCTCAACACAAGGTCATTTTTATTACAGTTTTCATCTGTCGGAAATTATACATCAACTGAGCAGTCTTGGCGGAGTACTGCGCTCTGAGTGCTTTTCTTATGTTGTGTCAACTGCTGCACTATAAAATGTGAATTGAAAACATAGTTTCTGCATTTATTGTGCAAGTATTTATCAGTAATACAGTGAAAATAAGAGGAAATGTGAATATTTACTTTGCAAGCCGATTTTGGCGTGCGCCCCTAAACTTTCTGCTTGCGCTCCTAAAATTTTAAGTTACTGGTCACTGAGCTCCTAGGAAAAGAAGTTAGTCTGGAGCCCTGCAACAAATGAACCAATCAGAATATTTCAGGAAATTACACACTTACACAGGGTAGACTGGAGCACTAGCAGTCCGTGTTGCTCTTTCTGGCCTGTTCAGGTCCACACTCGTCTACTCATCTTTGCATCTTTTCTTTCCCATTTACATCTCAAATGTCTCAAAATTGTTCCTGCGCACTGAGCCAGATTGCAGACTTCATTTGAGACATCTCACACAGTGTGACAGTCAGTGAAGTTGCAATACAATCACACGTTGCGCAGGTGGCATTACAGACACACAAACTGACATGACTTGAATTAAACTGTCATGTTTATATCTTGGCACCTAGCCAATGAAATGCTGAACGTAATCAAGATAAAAGTATGTGTTATTAATTTGTACATACAACTCATTTTGAACTCACATTTAAACTTTTGCTGTTTGTGCTGTTTACCCAGTTCAACACCAGTGCATTCATTGAATCTGGTCATCTACATCAGGACTAACAGTTCATGCATAAATAAAACCCAATCACAATTCAGCAGGTTTAAAATCTTGTATCTGTGTTGTGCATGTAAGGTTTTCTTTGGTTTTTGGAGGGCTTATTTGATTCCTCTCACTCTCCTCTCCAAATCATTTTCAGTTACTGTTTTCCAGACTATCTCTCTGAGATCATCATCCATGACATGTGTAATTAATGAGCTGATTTATTGGAATTTTCTCCCTGCTTCATTCCTCCGGCAGACGTCCAGAGACACTATAAACTCATTTTCACTTGTCATGAATTCATTTCCTCTGTGGCAGTGACATACATTACAGGAGCTTCTACTGGGCTAACTAAACACTTTGAGTGCTGACTGTTTCTGAGTCTAGACTGGCTAGCTTAGCAACAGTACGGCTGTAACCAACCTACACTGCTCAAAAAAATTAAGAGAACACTTTTAAAAAACATCATATTTCAATGTGGGGAAAAAAACAAACTGGATATTAGCATTGATATGGACTGGATAATGTGTTAGGAATGGAAAGATGCCACATGGTGTGATGGAAATGAAAATTATCAACCCCCCAAGAGGGCAAAATTCAAGACACCCCAAAATCAAAGTGAAAAACTGATGTGGCAGGCTAGTCCATCTTGCTGAAATTCCTTGGCAGCAACTCAAAATGGTATTCAGTAGTTTGTATGGCCTCCATGTGCTTGTATGCATGACTGACGATGCCGGGACAAGCTCTGAATGAGACGACTGATGGTGTCCTGGGGTATCTCCTCCCAGAACTGGACCAGGGCATCGCTGAGCTCCTGGACAGTCTGAGGAGCAACCTGATAGTGTCGGATGGAACAAAACATAATGTTCCAAAGGTGTTCTATTGGATTCAGGTCAGGAGAGCGTGGGGGCCAGCTAATGGTATCAGTTCCTTCATCCTCCAGGAACTGCATGAGTTCTCTTATCACATAAGACTGGGCATTGTCGTGCACCAGAAGGAATCCAGGACCACTGCACCAATGTAGGGTCTGACAATGGGTCAAAGGATTTCATCCTGATACCTAAAGGCAGTCAGAATGCCATTGTCCAGCCTGTAGAGGTCTGTGCGTCCCTCCATGGATATGCCTCCATAGACCATCACTGACCCACCACCAAACCGGTCATGCTGAACAATGTTACAGGCAGCATAATGTTCTCCGTGGCTTCTCCAGACCCTTTCATGCCTGTCACATGCGCTCAGGGTGAACCTGCTCTCATCTGTGAAAAGCACAGGGCGCTAGTGGTGGACCTACCAGTTCCTGTGTTTTATGGCAAATGCCAATCGAGCGCCACGGTGCCAGTCAGCGAGCACAGGGCCCACTAGAGGACGTCGGGCCTTCAGACTACCCTCATTACATCTCTTTCTGATTGTTTGATCAGAGACATTCACACCAGTGGTCTGCCGGAGGTCATTTTGTAGAGCTATTGCAGTGCTCATCCTTGTCCTCCTTGCACAAAGGAGCAGATACCTGTCCTGTTGATCGGTTGAGGACCTTCTACAGTCCTGTCCAGCTCTGCAAACTGCCTGTCTCCTGGAATCTCCTCCATGCTCTTGAGAATGTGCTGGGAGACACAGCAAACCTTCTGGTAATGGCACGCATTGATGTTTCATCCTGGAAGGAGTTGGACTGTCTGTGGAACCTCTGTAGGGTCCAGGTATCGCCTCATGCTACCAGAAGTGACACTTACCCTAGCCAAATGCAAAACTATTGAAAAACAGTCTGAAAACATTAGGAAGGAATAAAACATCAGTGGCCTTCACCTGTAAACTCATTCCTGTTTTGGGGGGTGTCTCATTGTTACCCCTCTAGTGCATCTGTTGTTAATTTTATGAACACCAAAGCAGCTGAAACTGACTAAAAAGCCCCTCAGTTACTTACTTGACCAGATCAGTATCCCACATGTTTGACTGACTTGATGCAATACTTAGATTAAAAAGTGTTCTTTAAATTTTTTTTGAGCAGTGTATAATGCACCACTTTCTGTTAAAGACCGTAAAAATGATTTTAATCTCTAAAAAGTACGGTACAATATCCCTTCTTTCCCCAGCAGCAGAGAACTCTCTGCTCAGCCTTTTCTGCTCATTTTGCATAAAAACTTAAAAAAATAGGGAAACCCCTGAGATGGCAGATCTCTGACAACACTGACTATATTATAGATAGCAATCTTTCAAAATGAAATCATTCTTTTATTGTTAATTATCAGTGTCTTTAATATTTTTTAATGAATATAGAAATATTGGATTATCTGCTGTTTATGTTCTAAATGCAGTATTGTGCCCAAACTTTGAAAAGACACACAACAACACGTAGAACTATTTACCAATTGTTAATGTAGCATTGTATTGTCAGTTCATTTTATTTATTTATTTTAATCTCAGTGTACTGCTCACTATTGCACTTTAAGACAACACTAAAGACAGATGGCACGACTGACACCAGCATAAATTTACAATTTTATTTTGTCATTTACAATTACAATTATATGAATAAAATTGTAAACATACTGACTTCGATTGTGTGTCTGTATATGTAGCCCTGTGACAGACTGGTGACCTGTCCAGGGTGTCCCCTGCCTTCGCCCGAGTCAGCTGGGATAGGCTCCAGCACCCCCCGCGACCCTAGTGAGGATAAAGCGATGCATAGAGAATGGATGGACATACTGACTTAAAAGTTAAAAAATAAATAAAACCAAAAAAATGAGAATACTGCAGACAAATTAAATCAGTGGGTTTGACAGTATATTGAACCTTTTTAGGTGAAAGACAAATGATTCATTTAGGGAAAGTGTCTCTTTAAGTTAGTACCTATAGTACTAAGTACTTAAGAATCACAGAACAAAGAAACAAGAAAATACATGTTCTTAAATGTGCAAACTTGTGTTGATTGAACAAGATGCTTTCAAAATCCCTTTAACTTTACAGTGTGGATTTGCTTATCATATATAGTAGGGTAAAAATAGTAAACTGCTTTGTTGTGGGTATTTGTGGCTTTACTGCAATAGCTGCAGTGTTACACAAATGATTTCTGCCCCCACATAAATAAATGCATTCAGTTGTAAAGATTATTAAAAGACAAATATATGCAAAAACAGTATAGTAATGTGATCCTTCAAGTATACTGTTGGATGATTTATGTCTCTTTCACGTTGATTCATTTTCATGGGTGTAAAACAGTACCTGAAACAATATCAGATTTCAGACACTTAAAACAGTATTAAAGCCCCTCAGGGTATTTAGGTGAGTGAGGACAGAAAAAATGTGAGCAATTATTCAGCTCAGAAGAAAATAGTGTTCCATCAGAGCTGTGTGTGCTCTACATCTGAGTTCTGGGTTAGGCTAAAGGACCAGAGACCTCTGAAATTAGTCTTTGATTGATAAATCGATATGGTTCACCCGCTGTGCTGGCCCTGTTTAATGAGACAGCATTCAGTGGCTGGATTGTGTGTGGCCTGTAGCCTGTTTGCAAACTTTGTCTTCAGTCATCATTTTCAAGCAGTCAGCTGTAGCACTGCTGATGAACAATGCCTGCCTGATTACAGATGTGACCTTCATTTGCAGTTGGAAAGTCAGTACCATTCTAAAATCATTTATTATAATGAAAGCAAGGATATAATAACCGTTCAGTACCGGCTCCTCTTCACCACCTCATGTGTGCTCGGTGCTTTTTTCTTTATGGCAGCACAGGTCAAGAAAAGCACATTTCACTGCATTTCAAGAACACATTCAAGCACCATACATCAGTAATACAACTGAGCCTGCATTTTTATTTTCATTGCCAGACAGATATAATATAGATTATTAATACCTTTACTGGATAGATGGCACAGCTAAAGAGGGTGAGTTAAACACAGATTATTACTACTAGCAAAGGGACATAGACAGGGAAATATGGAGCAGATTTGTATTAAATACATTTCCCTCTCAGCTTCCCCATACAATTATTGCTGAACTAATTCAAACAGTAAAAGACTTAAATGTATGCCAGGATCTTAATTAAAACAATATCTTGGTCATATCACAATAGCATACAGTCTGAAATGAAACTCAGCATACAGTCCAGAGGCAGGCAAACACAAACAGTGATTCAAAAAAGTCAAATTAAAGTCTGGATTCATTAATTCCAAATTTATTTACAATGCAAACACCACAAATCACAGTTATTCATAAACTGGACACTAACCTCCTGTGATATCACACAACAGTTTTATAAAAGACCAAAAAGTTGAAGGAAAAAGTGCATTTTTTCCCCACATTTTATCAATTTCCCACAACAAATTGTTTGCAACTGATGACTGTCATCCTAATTTTAGGACAAAATTTCAAAAATATCAAGTGTTGGTCTTGTTTCTAGACATGTTTAACACAGGAATATTATTTACCTTTAACTTGCGTCCTTGACAGACACAGATTTCAGCTGAGGTTCACTCCTCTATGAAGAAGATGAAACATGTATTTTTGATTTGCCTCCATAAGTACTGTACCTCTCTGTTTAGCTTGATGGGAGGTCGTTTCGTGTGCACCACTAAATAATGAATGACCTTCAGTCTTCCCCCCAACCCCACCCTCCACCCCTACTTTTCTGCAACACATTTCCCCCTGTGTGTGGATGTGTGTATATGTTTACAGGGTTAAATCTGGTTAAAATGCAAATAATCTTCTCTGCATTTTTTTCTGCTTTAAACTGATTACTGTCTGCTGTGGCTCGAAAATCAACTCCGGTTTAGATACAATCCAAGACAGCTTATTGTGGATTTCACACCTTCCTGCCTCCCTACAACACAATAGCATGGTGTGGTTCCTGTAGCAGCAAGCCTGTCAGTCAAGGTCATCCATGACAGAGAGAAAGAGGGGGCAAGGGAAAAAAAACAGAGGGTGGGGGTGTGGATGGGAACAAAGGAAAAGTCTGTGCTATCTGATGATTTGTATTTTGTAGCGTGATGAAGCGTGACATGATTTGGGAGGCAACATCTCTGTGGACACTGACGAGACTGATACATTTAGGAAGCAGGTTATGAAGGTTTACTCCAAATGTGCTTTAAAAGGCTCCTTTACTACTCTTATAACTAGTTATTTTTTGAATATTACCAGTATGTCAATAATGTTAATCACTCATTTTTGTGGTGGTGTTACTTTTACAGAGTATTTTTTCATGTTAGTGGTGAAAAATAACTGAAGCACTTCTCCTCTCTTTACAGTGTAACTGCATTGCAAAGGTCCCTGTTAAAAATACTGTATAGCTATGTTGTTGTGGTAGCTACACCTCCCACAGATTTTATGCATTCCCAGATCCACGCTGATGAGTTGAAACATCAGGACTACTGGGCTAGTATGTCTTAGGCTCTTTTTGTGCCACTAAAGCAGGTCTGATCTCCTGAGGCCTACTCAAGCTCTGGGGGTGGGTTGTGGTTCTGGCACCATGACCTTAGCAGCAGATCTTAGGGTGCTGTAAGTTGGAAGTTGAAAGCTGTCACGGATTAAGCTTGTTCCAGTACATCCTCCATAGGTCTTTCACTGGTTTAAAGCTGCTGTCCGGAGTTTGAATCGCAGCGTCTCCCAAAACACTGGTGGTCCCACCCTCCCTCCCTCTGATTTCGCCCCTTTATTTGTGCACGCGCGCAGTACATGAGAGAAGTGCCCGGAGTGCTGCAGCATCTCGCCTGTTTTGCTGTTTTCCCCTCTTCTACATTTAGTACATTTAGTAAATAATAAAGGAATTACGTTAGAATGCTGTATTGAGTCTAACTTGTCCTAATACCAAAATAACATGAATCTGCTAGGACTAACGAGTAAAGTTTCAATATGTGATTACACTCGTGTATCCCTCTCGATGACGTTGTTTATCAAACTTAGTGCATTTACGCGTGTATATGTGTTACATTGTTTATTTATTTCTATCTAGAGTTCAGAATTGCATGACTCCTCTGACGAAGAGTATGTCCCAGACGCCCCAACATCTTCCTCCAGAGGTCGGGCATCTAAACGAAGCCGTCAGGCGGGCTATGGAGGCCGTGGTCGGGGAGCGACGCGAGCACCCCGAGCCAAAAAACGTCCTGCAGTCTCTTGGCCTGACAAGCCGTGGGATTGGTAGCTTTTCTGGAAGTTGCTGAGCCCTTATGCTCTCTCCTCCACAAGCAAAACAAATGTGCGCACGGTTGCGTAGTGCGTAGCTCGCCCACCTCTGCATGGGCTTGCTTGCTGTGCGCGTAACCGTTGATTGACAGAATGACAAAGCTGAAGCTCAAACTTGATTGGTTGGCAGCGACCGGCGCTTGTTGGAAAACATGGGGGTCTGTGAGAGGAAGGCGGAGCTCAGGAATAAATTTTCATATCGCGTTATACTAACTTTATATTATAGTATCGAACTAGACTAACACATTTAAGCTTTGTTAAAAAATGATACATAAATTGAAAACAAACAGAAACTCCAGACAGCAGCTTTAAGGTTGTCCTGCGACAGACAGGCGACCTGTCCAGGGTGTCCCCTGCCTTCGCCCCGGTCAGCTGGGATAGACTCCAGCACCCCCCGCGACCCTAGTGAGGATAAAGCGGTGTATAGAGAATGGATGGATGGATGGATGGTTTAAGGTTTATCCCTGATCATTGTCAGTAGGTACACATTTTTCTATTTACATATATATATATATATATATATACTACTGTTCAAATGTTTGGGGTCACCCATACAATTTGATGTTTTCCATGAAAACTCACACTTTTATTCATGTGCTAACCTATAACACACATGCTCCAAATATTGATGATTAGAAAACAAGGGGTTTCTAATCATCAATGAGTCTTTCAACACCATTAGCTAACACAATGTAGCATTAGAACACAGGAGTGATGGTTGCTGGAAATGTTCCTCTGTACCCCTATAGAGATATTTCATTAAAAATCAGCCGTTTCCAGCGAGATTACTCATTTACCACATTAACAATATCTAGACTGGATTTCTGATTAATTTAATGGTACCGTCATTGAAAAAAAAAGCTTTTCTTTTGAAAATAAGGACATTTCAAAGTGATCCCAAACTGTGTATATATGTGGTGTGTGTGTGTGTGTGTGTATATATGCAACTTTAGCTGTTTACTCTTAAACAACAAAAATGTCAGTTAAGACATGCAACATATTTATAGCTAACTGAAACGAACTATTACGGCCAGCAATGCTATCCTGTCAACACTGAGAGCTCAGTCAGACGTCATTTCTGAATAATAGCTAAACTGTCAGTGGACAATGCTAGCAAGTGCTTTGTGTTTACATTTAGTTTGAGCATGACATGGTGATTATTGTTGACCCATACAGTGTAAGAATTCAAAGCTTTGGCTACAGGAGGACTGTTACTTGTAGTGTGAGTTAACAAACGTCCACTTACACTAAAATTTGCACAGTGTATACGCACATTTCAAGACAAAGTCTGCTAGCCTACAATAGTGGATAGAGCATAAATAGCCTTGGTGCACTTCCAAAACCTTCCAGGTGATGTTTTCATTTTAACATTTTTATTTTTGTGTGAACATAAATAGACTTCTGAGGGATCACAGGACTGAAGACAGGAAATGTGTTTCTGAACCGAGCCACTATCTCAACTTTACTTTCTGACAGCAGACCAAAGATAGTGAAGCAGGAGAAGCAATCAACTGGTCACTGTTGTGGTGTAACAATGGGGAGGTGCAAAAGTGATACTTGTTCACAATAAACTGTCACTGATTATTCATTTTACCAGATTACTCAGATAAAAGTGCTCATATAAAAGAAAGGATTCAAATCATGACTGAATCTGAAATCACCAGCATGAACCACCTGGTAGATCAGATTAAAACCCCAACCAAAAAAAAAAAACAAACACTGGTAGACTTCTTTCATGTGGAAGCAACTGCAAAACTAGGAACCACAGACTGGTGATTGGAGTTTTTTGGGAAGGAATTCCAGGGTTAAAATATCTATGTCGCACAGTACATTAAAAACACAAAACAATAACTTTAACAGCAGGAACTTGCACTTTTTGGTACAGCAGGCAGATGTAGAATAGGACTGCAGTCATCGGTCATAACCAATATTCTAAATAGGTTTTTTTTGACTGGATAAATGCAGTTTCAGCAGCCTGATCGCATTTTTTAATTCATTTATTTATGCACATGTTACATATCTCAATCATTTATTCTGTATTATTTTTTTTAACTAGAGAACACACCCTTTTGTTATTTGAAGTTGAATCCATATTTATAGGTTTCTGATATGCACCTGTGTGGCAGAGTATTAAAGCCCAAAACAGTGTGTTAAAAATAGAAACAGAGCGGATATTATGTAAGTAATCTCACTGAGTCTGTAAAAAGATTGTCTGTTCATTAAAATGTATCTCAGAGCTGCAGTAATGGAATATGAATGAAATAGGCTGCATTGTCAGGAATTCTGTGAAAGAACTTCAGTGCACTGAATAATTGGTGAATTTACTTTAAGTAGCTGCAATTGCCTAAAGAAATGAAGATCAGCTCCAACTGGTAAAATCCATGTTTTAAAGCCAGAGAAGGTGCTCCTCCCTCTCGCTATCATGCATCTTTTAAATTATGAATTGAATAATTCTTATAAAGAAAATGAATGAGCAACCTTTGACACATTCTTATGAAGTCAGTGCTTTCTCATGCATCTGATGTGATCCCCTGAACTTAACCTGCTCTAGAATATCAAGCATAGGTTACCATGGCGACAGCTTGTGGGTGTCATGAGGCCAATCCCAGGCCAACAGTTCAGTGCTCCCGCTGTCACAACATATTTACAGTAATTGGGAAAAAATATCTGGACACTGCATCTCTCTGCAGTTGGATTTACAATCCAAAAACGTCCCTAAACACACTGGATGACAACATGGAAAATAGATCTTCTGTCATGTCCTGTAACCACCACTGCCTAAAATTCTGTTGGTGTTTTGCCTGCCCAGACCCTGACCACTGTGGTTTTTGGCACCAAGACATTCAGCATAACTCCAACACCCCGTTGTGGGTTCATGGTTTGTCGCCCCTCCAATGATGGTGGGAAGGCTCTCACCGGTGCTGACTGTTGAGGGCTATTTCAGAGATGCTGCATAATGATTTGGCCCTCGTCAAAATGACTCACTTCTTTTCACCTGTCCATTTTTCCAACATCCAATATGTTTATTGCTTGAACTGGTTTACCATCCCATGTATCGCAGCCTTGACATTTTTTATTTTATTCTTTGGATAGATAAGGAACTGCAATGTATAAAATGGTATTAATGTCATATTTTCTAGCCTTCTGGATATTTGTGAGAATGTCTTCTAGAGTTACTTCGGGTTGTTGGCCATTGCCATAAAAGTGCTGAAGTGCTCCAACCAGCCATATTTGAGGATAAAAATGACACAGAGTGAATGTGTCTTTATTTCACGGTGAGGTTATGGGTAATGATTGTTTTGATGAAGATATCTTACTGTTACCAGTCCTACCCCAGATAGCAAACTATGGGTGAATCAATGTTGAATCTATGTTGAGACCTTACGTCGAAATTATACAGAAAGCGCAAGGTTGATAAAATGTTGAGTCAACGTTTGCTTACATAGATTACATGTTTGCAAACATAGATTCAACATTAATTAAACACTGACCTGTCAAACATTTTAATTAAACCAAAATACAATGTAGATTCAATGGTATCTTTTAAACACAAACTTCAATGTTGACAAAATGTTGTTGAATCAACGTTGATCCAACCATCAGTCTTCAACCGTAACCACAATTCAACCTTCTTAACCCTAATTCAACATTGATTTAACATCTTTTGCTATCTGGGTAAAGTGTGATTTATGGTTGAAAAGCAAACGTTGACTCAACATTTTATCAACCTTGTGCTTTCTGTATAATTTCGACGTTAGGTCTCAACATAGATTCAACATTGATTCACCCATAGTTTGCTATCTGGGACCTCATCTCAAGCATCTTGCAGCAATAGTCAATGCTTTCTGCTGGCCAGGCAACAAGGTATCACATTTCATCTGAGGTGCCGTATCCCAGTAACCAACACTGTTCATCTTCACGTAGCCTGGCTCAGCTCGGATTCACACACATTCGTGTCGAGGCTGCATCACTGTAGCCTCAGCCGCTAGCTGCTGCTGCTGTAGACACTGTTTGCTTCCTTAAACTCCTCTGGGCTGTACCATCTCAGAGCAGAGCGGGGGTCCTCTAGGGTTTCAGGATGTCCTCTCCATCAGGCTTTTTCCTCTCCCATCTGCTGCATCTCGCCCATTCCTAAGCACCCCCACCAGCACCCTCTCCCCCCCGTCCCTCATGAGCCACAAACTCACAGTCTCTCAGGGCTGTCGGCCAGAAACAGCGCAGCCTCCTAATACCCTCCGCCGCCTCGGATATCACTCCCCCCTCTGCTTATAGTACAATCTCATCATTTCTAGCTTGCAAAGGGAGCGGAAGAGAAGGAAGGGAGAGAGAGAGAGACAGAGGGAGGGAGGGAGGGAGATGTTTTGAGCTGGTTTGCAGGGAGAGAGGTTGGCCTGAATGCGTTCTGTCTGCTCTTCAGAGGCATCCAGGTGAGCTGTTTCCTCCTGGAAGGTAAGAGGAAGACTGAGATTGGCATTTATTTTGTCCTGCATCCCTTATCATCACTCCCCTCTCCCGTCTTCTCTTGCTTTGGATACAGCCCTTCTGTTAGCATGTGTGTATGTGTGTGTGTGTGTGTGTGAATAAGCGTGAATAGTATTCCCCAGACACACCACACACATGCCATACTGTCCAAAGCGATGTGCAGATGTGCAGGCATGTCGACATACGTGCATTTAAAGGGCTGATATGGATTGTGTGTGCGTGTGTGTGTGTGTATTTTTGGATTTTACGGGTGGGGGGCGTTGGTGGGTTTTCATGCTAACATGACAGCTTGATAGTGGATGTCCACCTGAGTACAAGTGCTTCTCAGTGAGGGGGGGGGGGGGTGACGAGGGACTCTGGGGATAGCAAGGAAGGAAGTAGCGGGAAAAGGAACAAGGCAGTGTGTTTGTTTGTGTGTGTGTCTGTGTACGAGTGTGTGTCTGCAGTTTTTTTGCAACAAAGTCTCAGCGTAGCTTTCTGCCTGAAACAACGTCAGCACTGTCAGCCCCCCGCCAACACCACCAGCATCCCCTCTGTGCTAATAGGTAGCATTTCCGTTTGTGGTGGTGAAATGGGTGCTGATGTGTACTGGTCTAATGGACGGGATGCTCTGCTGCAGCATTTTTCTGCTCACTCTACAATATGTCGTCCCACTTCGGGCAAATTTGCTACACGCTCATCTTTTTTCCGAGCCCAGAGGGATGGAATGTGGGCACTGTGGGGAGGACGAGGGAGAGAGACAGGGACAGGCCATTTACGTCTCGTGGACGCATAGGGAGGCTTTCTGCAGGGCCATATGCAACTCCTTGGGAGTACAGCAGGCCAAGCTGCTCAGAAAGAAAGAGAGAGAGAATAAGGAAGGAGGGCTGAAACAGGAGGAGTGGAACAGGACTATCAGGGTGTCATGTGTTTGAGAGAGGATAAGTGTTAGGAAACAGAGCCAAACCCAGACTAGTGTGTTCTTCATGGAAAAGCAAGAAAATCTCTTTTGCCAGAGATTCAAACCCAAGGCTTGCTTCAGGATATGCAGGCACAAGTGTAAGCAAAGTTACTTTACCTTGTGCTCCATGTTCGCTTTACACTTACATCTGTAGCCTTGCACCTCTTGTCCACAATTGTCACTTTACTCACTGTGACCAAGCGCCACTCATTAAGGATTTCTGAGAGACTGACGACATTCCTAGTAGTGTTTACAAGAAATACTGTATAGAACTGTAAGATGGGCTGAAATGGCTCATGATTTAGCTTTTTATTGGCTTTCTTTTGGTTTCCCTGATTACTTTCCAAGAGCTCTGTGTCTCTTTACATGTCTTGATATATAAACTTGGGAATGATGATAAAATGGGAATGAAAGCACATACTGTGGACAGTCTCACTGTAAATGCATTAGCAGTGTTTAAAAGAGACATTCAAATCCTGTTTACTTTCACTCTCCTGTACACCTGACCACTTGTTATTTAAAGCACATGTGATTGTCACATTGCCTGTTTTGAGTTCATTTCTATCATCAAAAAGGGATTTCAGATGATGTTGGATAATCTGACAAGCACTTAGTCTGAAGCAAAATAAAGCCTTGACTATGGCTGTAAACATGAACTCTTTACATACCTGACTGGATGGACACAGTACTCATCAATAACATTTAAAACACGATGGCTTTCTCAAATTCTTTCAAATTCTTTCAAAGCTGTCTACCAAAAGCACCTCATCAATACATGATGACAAAAAATTCTAATTTCATAACATCTAGCCAACCTAGCTTTGACCTCTAGCTTTTCACGTATTTCAGTCAAGTCTCTGTTAAAACCCAAGGATTTCTGACTTCTGAATTTCTTTATTTACTTTCAAAAGTTACAATGACCCTTTTTGAAGTGCTAAACACTATTTCAGGAATTCAGTGTCCACAATTGAGCTTTAGTTTGGCTCTACAGCTCTCGTTGCTGGTGCTATAAATGCTCTAAGAATAGTACTTTCTGCAGGAACTATTGGTCTGTCTTTGCAGTGCCAAACGTTGCTCACCAACTTTGTAGCTGTGACAACTTGTGTACAGTTTTATTCTCAGAGTAAGCAACACTGTATGCCACTAGTAGCAATATTTGGACAAGGAAAGGACATATCATGTACTGTTTATTGATGTTAAAGTTATGCAGTCCAGGCTTCTTGGTAGAGCATGGCCTCATCCACTTGCAATTATTCATCACAGGTGAGATATGACTGTATGAACCATGAGCCATTTAGCCAAACTGTTTGGGAGCCACTGACGGAGAAAATATTTATACATGAGGAGTAACTGGGTAGTTTTCAAGCTACCAAGCTCAGTCAGTCGTCGTCAACATTTTCTAGATGACCTTGTGAAAACAGAGCTGTGGATGGAAGGCTGCTTTGTAATGCTGTGAACAAGCAGAAAGTAGTTGATGACAAAGTTTAGTTTCCTTTGTATTTCTACCACCACTTTGTTTTAACCTTGTACTCTGTGTAGCATACCCTCAAAACCATGTTTTGTTTGGTGCATGTGGAGTTTGTCACTTATACCTGTGCATGAAATAAATCCAGAGCATCAATGTTGGCTGTGGAAGGAGAGGTCAGGACAGAAAGCATCACCCCCTTGTCAGAGCTGCATACGGGCGGTATGACAGTAGACGCAATGCTTTTATTCAGATGCAAATCCCCAGAGATGGAGTCAGTGGTACTTGGTGTGGTTCATGTCAAGTGGCTACAGAATGAAGGTGTTTGCTTAAGTGGCACTTGTGCTAATGACTCAGCGGTGAATGCCCAATTAGATCTGAAATCCACAATCAATTAATGCCAGTTGTGTGACTGAGACAACAAACTGACAGTTAAATGTGTGTTTCACCATAAGTGCTGCACAGCAGTTGATGATCACTAACACTCGTGTATGTTTTAACCATATATTGTGTGGCTCTATGCCCAGTGCTACCAGTTTGGCTTATCTGGAAATATCTCCACAGTGGCTGGATGAGATGTCATGGAGCTTTGAATAGATCTTTGTGCTGTTTGGAGGATGGATCCCTCTTATTTTGCTGGTCCCCTGACTTTTCTTCTATACCTACCAACAGATCAAAATTTTCACATTTGCTATATAGACATATTGGCATCTACCAGGTGGATTAAAATAAAAATTTAGTTGTAAGATGAGGTACCCAACTGACTTTGGAGAACCTCAACTTTTCCTCAAGGGTTCTATTGTGCTCCTCTCTGAACCACAACTGTGGACTTTATCATTTGATTTTTACTATCACTCTACGTGAAATCCATGAAAGCATACACTGAAGAGGTAACTCCTATCAATCACGCTTTGAGAGCAATTAGTCATAGGGATTCAGTCCATAAAAACCAGTCGTTTAATGTTTAATGTATGATTTATGGGCTGCACAGCGGTGTAGTGGTTAGCACTTTCGCCTTGCAGCAAGAAGATCCCCGGTAAAATCCCAGCCTGGGCCTGGGATCTTTCTGCATGGAGTTTGCATGTTCTCCCTGTGCATGCGTGGGTTTTCTCCGGGCACTCCGGCTTCCTAAAATACTTCCAAAAATATGCTGAGGTTAATTGATAACTCTAAATTGCCCGTAGGTGTGAATGTGTGTGTGATTGTTTGTCTGTATATGTAGCCCTGCGACAGACTGGAGACCTGTCCAGGGTGTCCCCTGCCTTCGCCCGAGTCAGCTGGGATAGACTCCAGCACCCCCCGCGACCCTAGTGAGGACAAAGCGGTGTATAGAGGATGGATGGATGGATGGGTGGATGGATGGATGATTTATAATGTAAAGCCGTGCCTCTAAAGGAAGTACACTTGAATGATGTTTGCAGTTTTATCTCAAATTGTACTTTGGGAATACAAATTTACAAGTGAAAGCTTTTGTGGCAAACAGAGTGATGAAGTGTGAATAATTTAGACAATTACTGCAAGCAGGAAGGGTCTGAAAGGATGGAAGTACCAGCATTTTTAAACCCAACTGATATTAGGGACAAAAAGTCAGCATATCCCGTCCAGCCTTCTGGAACTGCATTACTAAGTCACTAGACTGTGCCTTCAATCATATACAAATGTATGAATAATTCTAATTATGCAAAGTTTCAGCAGTTTGTTCAATAATTCACTAATGGTAGCATGTTCATTCAAAGAATGATATAAACCATGACAAGAGTAACTGGACTGCTATGTAACAACATCGGTGATGCTGAATGTGGATTGTACAAGTGAAGAAGATTAAAATTCCAACTTTGAAATAAATGCAGTATTAAATCAGACATAAATGATGGGAACTCATTGTGATGCTTTTCCAACTTAATGATGTATCCAGAAGCTGTAATGAATCCTCAGAGCAGCACTTGTCTCCAGGGAAACAGTTTGAGAAAATTGCCACCAGCACTTCTGCATTATAGCAAAGGGAATAGTCGCTCTCTTATTGAAGTATTTTCATTCTAATGCTGCACTCCTGGCTCAGGTTTCACTGCCTTATATGACAGTGTTTGAAGATGAGTGAGGGCATAGGCTGCCAAGGCTGGAAATCAGAGAAGTCGGAGGGGAGGAGGCTGAGGTAAGAAAACTGGCCACGTCACAGCCATTCTCCTGAGTGACTGTGTGCTCTCCTTAGGCCGGAACTGCTGGGAAGCCAGCCAATTTAGTCATTTATATGTCTGCACTTTCTACTCTCCAGCATCCCAATCAAAGGCAATGACCGACCGGCTATACTAATCACGAGGTACAAGGATTGGCTGAGTAACTGGTCTGAACATTTTCTTGTTCAGGATGTTTGAACCACAGAAACCTTCTTCACTCTGAGCAGAGACCTCAACCTGTGACATTTCTCTGGAGTTAGAAATTTATAAGGAATCACAGGCAGTGACACAATCATAAATACATAAAATAGTGGCTAAAGCTTGATTGAGCATGGTCCAATCTGTAAGGATCAGAATGTAAAATCACTGCTTCACTATGTTGCATCATGCCATAGTTAACAGAAGTTAATCTGTTAGTTTTAAATTCATCAAGGTCCTGCAGTCTCCAAATCACATGTAACTGCAGGTGAAATCCTCACCTTTAAATGGCCAATTACAAAAGGACTGCTAGCTTAACTGGGATATTTGTTATTGATTATGCCTGCTTTTTTCTGTCAAGAAGTAGATGTTTATCCATTAGAACAGCATAAAAGAGGATTTTTTTAACCTTATGATGCAGTTAATGACATGATGCTGCTGCAGTTCCACTGCTGGCATTGAATGCTAGCTCCAAGAAAACTCAGTCAGGAAGCTCCACATTTTCCATTAGATATAAGATCTCATTTGCAGTTTTTGTCTCCTGTAGAGTGTGTATCTTGTGGCCATTCCGAAATGATTAGCCTACAAAGCACATGTGGTATTAATGCTTACAGAGTGCTTATTTTCAGTCAGTGGTTTTTGCCTATTACATTCATACAATGGACATTGATTCCTTGCTCACCCTATCTTTCTGGGGTGCTGCTGTGCTCACTACAACATATTAATCAAACAATAGTCATTGGAAATTGAGATATAGAGAAACAGAGATAGAGAGTTACATGCTTTCACCATATCAAAAGGATTCAGAGTTCCTGTCTTGCCACTGTAGGATCTGTGGAGTTTGAATCCTATTGAAGTTGGTCAATATGGAGTACTCCTTAATGATGAGATGAGTACCAGACCTATAAATGTTTTCCACTGTGGCAATGGGGGAACATGCTGCTGTAATGAAGAGCTTCTATCTGGGGCATCGGATGGCTGTTGGGATATTTTATTCCACCACATATGATAATTTAGACTCTCATTGACAATATCTTAAGGCTGGCTTTCAAAAATGATGAAGAGCCACAGCAGCAAAAAACAAAAATGCATTTGCATATTTTATTTTTACTCTTCCACTTAATGAGAAAGACTTGCTTAGAGAAGTCACATTGACTTTGACAGGAGGCCAACAGAACTCAGGGATACAGGAAACATAGCAGGTGTGCCAAAAGAGAAATGACTGTATTTCATGGTAGAATAACTTCCAAAATGTATTAAAAATCACAAATGTATAAGTCCTATTCATGCCTATTTATCAGTCAAGGTTAACCCCAAAGGTCAAGGTATTAAAATAAAGTGTTTCCTGAGTATGTCTTTTTGAAATGTTTTTCCTGGGATTTGAATGGCCATGCTTCCATATGAAGATGAAAAACTTCCTGCTACTTCTGGACACTCTTTTGTCAAACTTTTTAGGATAGCACATTTGAATTAATGAAAATAGATGCAAGAAGAATGAAAGCAGACAACTTTTGAGAAAGGCTCAATTAAAAAAACTGACATTTTCAACTTTATTCTCTCGTCGGATAATATTTTACTTTGTGCTGGATGAACAGAAAAGGACATTTTGTCGAAACTTTACCTAGACTAGGTACACACACACACACACACACACACATATATGTATACACACGTGGACAAAATTGTTGGTACCCCTCAGTTAAAGAAGGAAAAACCCACAATTCTCACTGAAATCACTTGAAACTCACAAAAGTAACAATAAATAAAAATTTATTGAAAATTAAATAATCAAAAACAGCCATTACTTTTGAATTGTTGATTAACATAATTATTTAAAAAAACAAACTAATGAAACAGGCCTGGACAAAAATGATGGTACCTCTATAAAAGATTGAAAACTATTTGACCAGAGTGACATGATTAACTCAGGTGTGTCATTTAATTGACATCACAGGTGTTTCCAAACTCATAATCAGTCAGTCTGCCTATTTAAAGGGAGATAAGTAGTCACCCTGCTGTTTGGTGAAAAGGTGTGTACCACACTGAACATGGACAACAGAAAGCGAAGGAGAGAATTGTCCCAGGACATCTGAAAAAAAATGATAGACAAACATCTTAAAGGTAAAGGCTATAAGACCATCTCTAAACAGCTTGAAGTTCCTGTGACAACAGTGGCTCATATTATTCAGAAGTTCAAGACCCACGGGACAGTAGCCAACCTCCCTGGACGTGGCCGCAAGAGGAAAACTGATGACAAATTGAAGAGACGGATCGTTGGAATTGTATCCAAAGAGCCCAGAGCAACCTCCAAAGAAATTAAAGGTGAACTCCAAGGCCAAGGTACATCAGTGTCAGATCGCACCATTCGTCGTTGTTTGAGCCAAAGTGGACTTCATGGGAGACGACCAAGGAGGACACCACTGCTGAAAAAAACTCATAAAAAAGCCAGACTGGAATTTGCAAAAATGCATGTTGACAAGCCACAAAGCTTCTGGGAGAATGTCCTTTGGACAGATGAGACCAAACTGGAGCTTTTTGGTAAGGCACATCAACTCTATGTTCATAGACTCCAAAACCAAGCATACGAAGAAAAGAACACTGTCCCTACGGTGAAACATGGAGGAGGCTCAGTAATGTTTTGGGGCTGCTTTGCTGCATCTGGCACAGGGTGTCTTGAAAGTGTGCAAGGTACGATGAAATCTGAAGACTATCAAGGCATTCTGGAGAGAAATGTGCTGCCTAGTGTCAGAAAGCTTGGTCTCAGTCGCAGGTCATGGGTCTTCCAACAGGACAACGATCCAAAACACACAGCCAAAAACACCCAAGAATGGCTGAGAGAAAAGCGTTGGACTATTCTAAAGTGGCCTTCTATGAGCCCAGATCTGAATCCCATTGAACATATGTGGAAGGAGCTGAAACATGCCATTTGGAGAAGACACCCATCAAACCTGAGACAACTGGAGCTGTTTGCTCATGAGGAGTGGGTCAAAATACCTGTTAACAGCTGCAGAACGCTCATTGACAAATACAGAAATCGTTTAATTGCAGTGATTGCCTCAAAAGGTTGTGCAACAAAATATTAAGTTATGGGTACCATCATTTTTGTCCAGCCCTATTTCATTAGTTTGTTTTTTTAAATAATTATGTTAATCAAAAATTCAAAAGTGATGGCTGATTTTGATTATTTAATTTTCAATAAATTTTTATTTATTGTTACTTTTGTGAGTTTCAAGTGATTTCAGTGAGAATTGTGGGTTTTTCCTTCTTTAACTGAGGGGTACCAACAATTTTGTCCACGTGTGTATGTGTGTATATATATATATATATATATATATATATATATATATATATATATATATATATATACACACACACACATATATGTATATGTGCATACAGTCATCTATTAGCACAATTAGAAGATCAACTTCGTCCTCTGAATATCAACCGGCTGAGTGGGTGAAACTAGAACACATTTTCCAAAAGGTTCCCAACAGATATAATCTAGAACAGTACTTAGTCCACGTATATAGCTGTGACGCACTTTAAGACATACCTTGCGCAGGAATAGAGTTGAATTCATCATAGATGTATTTACTTTTCACATAACCAACTGATCACAGCACAATATGGAATGTGAAAAGTATTGCTTGTAGTTTTTAACACTAGAAATCCCAGGTTTTGCCATGTTTTTTTACTCCCAGAACTGTGCCAGATGGCTCTGGCTACTATCTATTCATTTTGAAATGAGGACCATTTCTGAGGAATGTGAGCATTGTCCCTGATAATGGCTGGTGATCAACACTTGAAATCCCAGGTTCAAGTGGTAATGCGCACACTAGTGCCTCATCGTCATAACAAAAGCGCCTGTAAACCAGGGATTAGTGCCAAGTGGCTCTTCTCTGGGGTGCAGAGATATATGTGCCAAAGTGTTAAACCCACTAGTGTTGTCACAAAACAAAAATTCTAACCTTGATATGCTACCTCCCTAAATAAATTGATACCAATACTGAAAGGGTATCCCAGAAAACTTGGAGACCACACCAACGAGAAGGTTGCATCTCTGTATACGAGGCTATTTTTGCATATCAAGATGTTTTCCACACTGCAAAGTCAGCTACAAAGATAAAGCCAGCTGAACACTTATTATTGCTTGTATCTTATTACCTCATCAAACTGAAAACAAAAATAAAGTCTTGTTACAAAATGAATCACTCATTTAGCTTACAGTGGTGGAAAAAAGTTTTAGGACACCCCTTGTATTTGTGAAATATTGCAATAAGAATATATGAGAATCCAGAATCCATTAAGAATAATGGATACACTCTGCAGAATACAGACCAACCAACAGCTTGGAAGGCAAACCAAGATCTAAGCATCCAAGGGTTTCTTCAGCGAGAGATGACCACATCCTGATCCACATGTACAGGAAAACCGCTGAATGACATCACAGGAGCTTCAGCAGCAGTGGTCAAACCAAACTGGTGTCCAGTGTTCCATCCACATTGTATGTGGCCGACTTTTAGATCATGGCTTAAGGTCCTACGAGGCTGTCAAGAAGCCCCTGATCAATGACAGACAGAAGTTAACCTAGCATCGATGGGCCCAAGCACACAAGAACTGGACAGCCAGGAAGTGGAAGAAGATTCTGTTATCAGATGAGTCAACTTTCCAGCTTTATCTTCCTCCTGCTAATGTGAGGGTATGCAGAAGGCCAGGTGAAGCATTATCTCCAGCATACAGTACCTACTGTCAAGCATGGTGGAGGCAGTATCATGGTTTGGGGATGCATGAGTGCTGCAGGTGTTGGTCATCTCACTGTCTGTGATGGCACATTGAACTCTACCAAGTATTGAGCCATTCTCCAAACCCACATGCTCCCTTCTGCACATGCTTTGTTCTGTGGAAGTCAAACTGAATGTTTTAACAGGATAATGCCAACTGAACACATCTAGGACCAGTAGAACTTGGCTGCATGAGCACAGTATCCAGGTTTCAGAGTGGCCAGCTCAATCCCTGGACATGAGCCCTTTTGAAAATCTGTGGTGGATTATCAAAAGAACTGTTTCAAAGTGTAAACCAAAGAATTTAGAAGAATTAAAAGCAGTAATTCAAAAAGAATGGGACCGGATTAACCCTCAACAGTGTGAAAGGCCGGTGGGGAACATCCAGCCAGGATTAGAGCTCTGCTGCTGCTAATGCAGGACTACTAAATATTAACTTGATGATGTGATGATTTATTTATTTTTGGTTCAGTTTTGAAAACATTCTCTATAATTTGTGGACTTTGATGCAGACAATATTGAGAATTGACATTTTGAAAATGTCAAGAATTTAGCTTTGTTAATTTTTTTTGTAAACAATAAATTTAAAGAAAAAATGTCATTTATATTTGTTTGTGTCTGTCTAATGCAGCCATACCGTTTTAAACACAAAAAAGATTTTTCCACAAATATTTCATGATAATATTTGAGATTGTATAAAATTTGAAGGGTGTCTGACAACTTTTTTCCACCACTGTATATATCATCTATTCAATTATGCCTGTTGCTCTTTGAGGTCTGCTCATGAGATGCTTCAGTAATTTGGATGAACTGGCTCCCTGCATAACTTTAAAACATCTTTTGGAGATGGCCTTTGTGCTGTCTGTGGGCTTCCTCTCACTGTGGGCTCTCTGAGTGTCTTATCCGCAAGCTGTGGACAGTCGGCATCAGGGCTTGGATTTTCAGATATGACTTGGGGCACTGACAGCTGCCAGAGAGAAAAAAGAAGTTGTCACACCCACTTTGCCTGCAGGGAGTGGAAGCAGAGAGCTGAAAACACACACACTACTCTGCTGTTGTGCACTGATGTAAATAATCAGAAATGCTTCTGTTAGCATCGACACTTACAAAGCAGGATTTGGTATAGTTTTTAGCAGCACAGTAATGCGATACTTTCCTACTGTCAGTGTCCTGTCTGGCACTAGAACTCACAGGGAATTATCCCTGACTCACTGCTTCAGCTCTGTAGAGAGTTTCAGCCTCTTTCAGCTCCATGTTTTGGTTTCACCGCTGGGATCTTATTTTATTTATTCACTCTCTTCACCTCTCATCAACATAGTTTCCAACATCAGCTGACAGCTGTTTGTGTGGCACCTTCTCAACACTGAGACCGCCTCCTTATCATAGGTCAGTATTTAGCAGCTAAAGAGGCTGATGTTTCCCTATGGGGTTGGTGGTGTTGAGGCCAGAGCTGTCATTACTGGATAACAAACCTTACCTGTGATTTCAACTTGCTCTGCAATATACAAGATGCAATCAAATAAAAATTTTTGGCCACTTTACACTTTGAAGTAGTTACCTTGTGCAGTAAAACATGGTTCCCAGGAGTCTGGCCACATTTGGAAGGCTCTCTGGAAGTCCCACTCTGAACACATGAGGATGTGCATTTGCAATTTCAAGACTGACCTTGAACTTGCGCAGTAGAGGCAGTAGGCGATTTGGCCCCAAAATATAATATAAATGTTTTGCTCAACAACTATAGGGTTGGATCGCATACATTAGTTCCCCAGGGTCAGACGGTCAACGTCAAATTCTATTGTACTGTTCTGAAACATCTGAGAGAAAACATTAGATGCAAACGACCAGATCTGTGGCGCATGATATCGTGGAAACATGTGCCAGTTCACATTGCTTTAAAATTGCATGAGCTTTGCCCGCATTAACACAATCATTACTCTTCATTCACCTTACTAAACAGATAAAGCTCACTCTGACTTCTTCCTCTTCCCCAAAACAAAAAGTTGCCATTTTTGACCCATCCAACATGTATCACAGATGGTACTTCATGAGGTTACAATGCTGGACTTCAGGATTGTTCCAAACATTGCAGAAGTGTTGGTGGTGGTGTAGACTGGAGACTACTTCAAAGGGTGTAACAGCCAGGCTTTAAATAAGGCCTAACTTTTGCTTCATATCAGTGCAGTCTCACAACCTGATCACTTGTCAAAGTTAGCGGCTACCCTGTCTCTCATCTGAGCCTCAACTTGTTCATGTAAGTTGTCAGAAATGGGCCAGAAATGACTCCTACTCAAATATTAACACATTGATGTGTTAGTTTAACCTGCATTTTGATCCCCATCTGTTAAGCTGTGCCGGTATTGTATCAGTCTATTGCTCTTTTCTGTTCACCCCATCTCTACTTCAAATCTCTATCGGAAAGCCCTGACCAAGGAATTGCATGAAAAACTGCTGTGTTTGAGGAGGCACCAGCTAAATTTAGACACACACACTCACTGCTTTATCTGCCATTCACGAACAATGAAACAAAGGCTTGTGCTCTGCAGACAGTGTGGATGGGAGGACGATGAAGTGTTTTTTCCAGTCTCCCTTCTGGTGTATCGTGTCGCTATCGTCTTGAGCCCAGAATGATGAGCCCGGGCAAGCCGATAGCCCTGCTTTGTCTCAGTAAAATGGAAATGTATTCACGCTGTAGGTGAACCCTGAATGTGCCCAAGTTAACATGGTTGATAGCTTTGAGTTAGCAGAGCACACAAGCAGGTTTTATGGCCGATTGATTTTTTATGGCCTCTGTGGTTCATGTTATTGTTCGAACTAATGTCATCAGTAACTTCTCCTCTAGAGACGATTGCATTAGTCTGGACCTGTGTGCTGTTCTGCTGCTCCCGATCTTTTCTATTACTGTATGACAACTCCAAGACAAGATGAATCTTAAATAATCCCTCTGGGGCAATAGGGTCATTGCAGGAGTAGAAAATAAATTATAGATCGAAAAGCACTAAAATTTATCACCGTTTGTTTATGTGTGTGCGTGTTTGTGTTGTTAGAACAGAATGATAGTGGTGACAGAGACGGGTAGCAGTGATTAAAGAGGCTGCTCTTCAACCAGAATCAATATGGTGTAATTGCATCCGTGGCGGGGTTTTCCTGTCTTTGTAGGGCGTTCCCATCCTGGCAACAGAGGAAAGCCAGATGAAACAGGGCATCCTCATGCTACCATGTAACTGAGCAAAGTCTGCATTGCACTTCAATTTAAGTTGCTTTGTTTGTATGCTAATCCTTTTTGAAGATTATATGTTGCACATCCTGTTCCCTTAAAGATGCGTTTGTTTGTGTTTTTAACGAGAACTCGTCGGAACCCAGCATGGTTCCGTTGCCTATTTCCCTTTCCAGAGGACACAGAGCAACAATGGCATTCATTTTGAGTCTTGTTTCTGACCACCAAATAATTTTACACCCAATGCATGCCTACATTTTTACTCTTCTCTTTGCCAACTGCTGAGAGAAATGTTGTCTCTTTTGCTGCTCAGGCTAAATGCTACTAAGGCTTGCTACGTATAGAAACAACATTTACCAGAGCAATGAGACTCATCCCATGGCTATATTACCAACTCCCCAAAGGTCTCAGAAGCTCAGAGTTCAGTCAGTATAAATTGCATCTATAAGGCATGGCTGATATAACAATAGTAATATTACCAATGATAGACATTTCATCATTAGCAATAGGAAAATAGGTAGAATGTTGCACTTACATGTATTAGATATAAATGGGCATAAAAGCTACTATACACCATAGTGAAAACACAAAGTTTGGTTGGATGAACAAACCCTAAGCATGCTCCTTTCCTGGTTTGTAAGCAGCCCATCAGACCCTAATAATGGATTTCTTTGACTTCTGTTTGAGCCTCATGAGATGTGGTAACTTTATTTAATGTGTATGAAGGTGAGATCATCCCTTTGCCTTTTTTATTTTTATATATGCATGTAAATATACGTATGAGTTATTATGTTATTATTAATATAACTTCTGTGCCTTGTGTGTTGAGTCGATTCTAGTGGTTTAATTAAAATAAAAGGTGTTGAATAAAAAGGAAACATTTGTCCCCAGTTTTTTCTTAATAGCAGGTCATTAAAAATGGCAGATTGGCAATATTGATGAAACCAAAACTTTTAAAAATTTTAAATAACTTTTCAACTATTGCACAGAACCAGGATCTACATAACTTGATTAATCACTAAGTTGTTGGAAATTTGCATCACTGAAGTACAATGTCAACTCTGATATGCCATCTATCTGGGATCCTTGTCTTACTGAGACTCTGGTATCCTTGGGCAGTTTCCTACTTTGCTTGGTCGCTAATCAAGCCTAAATAAAAATGTCAGAAAATGTTAAAAGCAGTCCACCAATATTCCCTGCTGTCTTAGAGGTCCTCCAACTGAGTCACTTGGGCATAATGGTTATATATGATCTGTACTGTGGTCTTTACACCTCTTCATTTCCCCTAATTACCTACAAGAATTGGTGGTACACTTACTTTCTATTACATCCTGGATCTTGACACCTTCTGTTGCTACAGTAGGGTGCCAATTAATTCCTTCAAGCGACACCATAGTGAATGCATGTAAGATGACCATTTTGTTCTCAGAGATCACACAGACTGTATGTAATGGAACTGTAATAACTCATGCACAAGTAAAGGTTTGCCACTTTGTGAATCCGCATGTCTGTAGATTGACTGGATCAGCTGAATCATTGTGTGTCTTCGCTGATGATCATCTGTAACTCATCTGCTCTGCCTAAAGATGTAAACAGTAATTGCAGGCAGTGATGACTTCACAGAGACGAATGGATAGTGCTTTCCTTTTCGATCTAGATTGTTCACTCAGAAATGTTAATGTAAGTTAGTAAGATGGGAAAATTGGGTTGGTTCCAAAATGTGGTCAAAAGCCTAAAACCAGAACTCTGTTACAACAGCTCATTAGTGCCGCTGCTTTTGTTATAGCATTACGCCTAATCACATGCGGATAGAATGTTCTGTTGTCCATAGACTTTTGTAAATCATGGGGTCTAGTTTCTATGCCATTAAGTGGCAAATAAGAATCCCAAACTAACCCTTACTAAAATGGTTTGAATTAAAATTGGTTTGGGATTTTTAGTGTTAAACATCCTAATGTCTGATTTTAATGTCTGATTTCCACAGTGAAATTATTGTTGAGCTGGTTTGAGTCAGCACAAAGTGGTCTTATGCAGCATCTCCATGAGTTTTACATCCATGCTGCACATTGTGATCCTGGCAGTTTTTGGATGTCCCCGTCCTGCTTCTGTCACTATAATGCAACCACTGACAGCTATCACATTTTAAGATTCTAATTTCAATCACGATCCACTTTAACTTCTGCATGTAGAGTTTTGAGTGGATTCAGCATTGAAAATCCACCCATCCATCAAGTTGCTGACCATGGACATGCTTGCAACAAACCAAGACAACAGTCAAGACAAAGTATTTCTCCAGCTGCTTCCTGGCCAACTATGATGTGACTCACTCAGCACTAATGGCAGCTGTATTATTTGAGAGTTTTTCTAATGGAAATCTGTCACATATTGTGACTTAAGATAACTCCTTATTCAAGCACATAGAATGCTTGATTGATGCAGTAAATATGCTGCAGAGATGATGTCCGTGAGTGTGCAAAGAGGCCACTGTAACCAAGCACTGGTGTGTTTTATGACACTAAGGATAAGCAACAATGGAGTTAACAGGGAGGGATCACATTCCAAACACAATACTCAACGCAGATGCTGTTGATGAAGAAGCAGGACATAACACCAGACCAAAAACAGACCTATATGCTCATTGTCCACTTTAGAAAGATGCTATGTTCATTCACAGACAGAAGCAGTTGCCAGGTAGGATCTTATTTTGTGAGGTACAGGTGTAGCATTGCAGCTTAGCTATGAACACACCAAAGGATACTTTTGCACTTTCTAGGAAACCCAACACACACTTAGAGCTGGGCGTCCATGCACACCATCAGGCCAACTTAGATCATTTACATCTGAAATGTACTTGATCATGTTCTGTCCCATGGTGAAGGAAGTACTCAGATCCTTTACATAAGTGAAAGTAGTAAAACCACAATACGGTACGAAATCTCTCTTAAAAAAACAAAAACAACAAAAAAACTAAAACAATGAGTGATTATCTATTTAACAAAGTAGAACTGCAACTTTGAATGGATTAATTGATTAGTTGATTGACAGAAAATGAATCTGCAACCATCAAATATTAATTTTAGAGATTTTTAAGGAAAAATGCTGAACATTACCTGTTTCCAGTTTGTCAAGTGTGAGGATTTTCTTTGTTGTTTGTTTGACTGACTGACTGTTGGTCAAGATAGCAAGATAGCTAAAAACAAACAGAGGCAAAATTATTACAGGCATTTTCCCCATTTAAGCTGGGATAGGCTCTGCCGTATAGCAACCCTGCTGAGGATAAAGCCATGGATGGATGGATGGATGGATGGATTTCCCCCTATTTTCTGAACTTTTATAATGACAATGAATTATCAAAGCAAATAACTGAGTGATTAGCAGCAGCATTTTAATATGGTGGATGAGCAGTAGTTGTTGAATAAATGCAATGGAGTAAACAACCCAGTATTTACTATGAACACATTATGGGGCAGAAGTATAAACTACAATGAAATTAAAATACTCAGCTAAAGCACAATAAAATGTTCAATAATAGTTCCATTCTATCCCAGAAATTGGTCACAATAGTATCTGCAGCTGTTGTGTGGATGTTTGACACAAAATATACCAGGCTCAAGCACTGTCATTGTTTAATTTTTAAAGTGTGGTAAGACAGTCAATACCATCTTGCAGGATATCACTCTTTATACTAGAATTAACAACTTGTCGCCATTTAATCGGTCTTCATTTCCTCCAATGTCCAATAACTTGGGTGACTTTTTTAACTTTATGTCTCATTTCTTTGCCTCACATGATTCTCTCACATGTAGATGTTGGAACATAGGCGTTGCTGAACACATCGTTCCCAGACACTCATCAAGTATTGATGCCTTGTAGTGTGATAGGTCCTAAATGATGTTATTTGTTTTTGTTAGTTTACGTTCTGTTCCAGATGACAACTGCTGTCACTGAGGACACGCTGGATGAGCATGGGACTCATGTTTGTGACAGCCTGGCTGCCTCGTTACCATATGTGCTTCCAAACTGCTCATTTCTTTATGTTTTCGCTGCATCTTTCTCGTGTCTTTCTTGGCCCATTTTATACACTCATTTGACTAAACGTGTTCTTATGTTACTCCTTTTGTCGGAATTCTTCCATTTCATTCCTTGCTAGAAATGTTCTGATATAGAGATGAATAAATGGAAGCATAATTTAATTTTAGGGCCCAAACTAACTTTGTCTGTAAAACTTGCACTAGGGTACATGAAATTACATATATATATATTTAAAGATGCCTGTTTTCATACAGTCTAAGTCACAAATTGCAATTGTCTTGTATAAGAACAACCTAAATGTTTAGTTAAAATAGTGGTAGATGGGTTCAATAGTTCGCAAAAGTCACTGATAAATTGTTTAAATATTCAACACTATCCAAATGTAACTGATAAATGGCTGATAGGTTAATACTGGGTAACTGATCAATATACAGAGTAACTGGACTGCTGGAAGTAATGGATAAATGGCTGAAATAGTTGGCTAAATATCTGATGCTAAATATAGATAGCTAAGATAAATGGTTATAAAAAATGCTAAATGGTAGAATTATCACATAAATGGATATAGGCCATAGACAAAAGCAGTTTAAATAGTTAACTAAACTTTGCTGAAACATAACGGTTCTTTTAAATGGTAGCAGTATAAATGCAAACTTTAGTGACCTTAAAAGTGTTGTGACAATATCATATGATAATAAAGTTAACTTAGTAGTGTTCAGTAATATTTGTAATTTACTCATATTAGCACACATGAAACACTACTGATGTTGAAGAAGGGGCTATGGGACATATTTGTTTGCTTGTTTGTTAATTTTCTCTTCAAAATGTAGGTACTCAAGAGCTGAGTGATATACCATTTTCTTTTAAAGTTCTATTTGGGAGTGAGTGCAATTTTCAAATCCCACAAGCACTGATTTTTAAATATACCTTAGATAATAACTTTGTTTTAACAGTATGTCAAATTAAAATTTCAGGTGATTATTGTGGCCAGCTGTAGCTGACAAATTAACTCAGTCCTGATTATTTTGTGGATTGGTCAGACAGCAAGAGAAACTGGCTGTTTGTTGTATGCTCTACAGAGACCAACATAGCAAATCTTTCTCAACGTAAACAGCAAAGCTGATTGTTTCCTCTCTACCTTTGACTTAAATAAATACCAGGCGATGTTGTAGTTGTCACATATAAATGGCAGCTGGTAAGAAACATAACTGTTGGATCTCACACTTCAACTTGTAAGAGTATCTTACCAACTTTTTATGATCAAATCCCCTTACAAGCCGAATGGAAACCCCCAACATTTAAGGCTCTGAGGTAACTCATCCAGTCAATGTGAAGGTAATGATAGCTTTCGAAATGTGCAGATATCAAAGGTTTTTATTACCATTGGCTGGAAACTCAACCTGTTGTAACTGATGAATATAATGACGCTTTTAAATGCTGTGTATTTAATTTCATTACTAGCCTGTGAATAATACCACTGATGTATTCTTTTACATCGTGAGGTCATATTGATCATTTTCTTCCTACAGAAAACTGGATTCAGGTTACTTTGAAGATGTAGATAAATTTTAACAATTTGATAGAGCAACTGAGCTGCACAGTGAATCAGGGAAATATTGCATTGTGTCCAATGAAACCTGGCCCATGTTAAGAAGCAAGCCACTGAGCTGCAAGATGACTCCTCCTTGTGTATTAGAGTAATTAGAAGTTCTTCCGGCAGGGGAGCCCGGGTCTAAATATTTAATCTGAAGGGACCCGTGGCAAAACATGCCATGCCACCTGGGTCTTTTGTGTCAAATGTACACAGTCTATGGTGGAAGAGCAGCTGGTAAGGTGCTTTGTTTTGGAAGGAGATGAAAATGTGGAGGGCTGTGAGTGTGCCCGATGGGCTTGTTGTAGACAATCTGTAGCGTGTCTGCACAATTGTATGGATGTGTAGATGTGTGTCAGAGATAAGGTGGAATGGTGTGAATGTGCAGCATGAGTGCAGCAGCCGGTTATGTGTGCAGCAGAGCTGACAGAGGCTGGAACTGTTTTGATCAGAGAAAAGAGAGATCGAGATAAAAAGGCTCTCATCCTAGCAGAGAGGTAGTAGCGAGGCTCTATGGGGAGGGAAGAAACCCAGGCTGACAGAGAGATGAAAAACAGGCGGGATCTGGAAGACGGGCACACAGTCAGTTTTTGGCTGAACACTGGTAATCGCAGATGGGTTTTTTTTCCCTTTAATGCTCACTTTTATCTTTGCCCTCCTTTCTTCCCTTCTCTTCCTCTTTCCTTTTTGACAGATATGTGTCACGAAGATGTCCACACGCAGCTGTCAGGGAACAGACTCGGTCATCAAGCCCCTGGACACCATCCCTGAGGACAAGAAGGTGAGAGTTCAGCGCACGCAGAGTGGCTTCGACCCATTTGAGAAGCCCGCCAGCCAGGTGAAGAGAGTCCACTCTGAGAACAATGCCTGCATCAACGCCAAGAGCTCATCTGCCGGCAAAGAGTCGCCCAAACTGCGCCGGCACTCCAGCCCTAGTTCTGTAAGTACCCCTTTCCAGGACCATTAACACATATTCAGTAGAGTACTTAGCTCCAGATCCACAAGCTGTCACAAGCTCACTGATTTGGACTTCTTCAGGCTGTTTTGACTGGAGAAATGATCCAGCTGTTTCAAAGTGGAGGTAATTGGATCTACATAATAAACCTTTTCTGTTCCACTGTTAGTTAGGGCTGGCCCGAATAGTGGTTTCTGGCCTCCGAATATTTGGGCAATATTAAAGACGAATATCCGAATACTCGTTCCGCCCCATAACGTCCGGTGGTGGTGGTGGCGGCGGTTTGTGGCGGAGACGACCCGAATACTCGGATCCGTTCGTCTGGTCTCCCGGGTCCAAATTTTGCCCTCGTTTTGTCTTCAGTTAAACTGAAGAATTCCCAAACAGCGGAGGTCTTCAGCATCTTGTCTTGTGTTTATGCAACGAAGTGAAGCGTGACGTCAGAGTCGGCAGCCACCCGGCTATTCAGGTGGTGTTTACAAACACGAATGGAGGAGCCGAGATGAGCCGAAGAACACGGCGGGATGAGCCAAAGTGGGCCAAAGGCGAAGGGAAGAGACGAGCTCCGAATATTCGTCTGGGGGGAGGAAGGGGTGATCACATAGACATATATGTATATGTCATAGACATATGTGTATACTTTTATGTGATCACAGGATGGGATGAGCCGAGCCGATATGGGCCAAAGACGGAGGGAAGACAGTCACGCCACATACCAAAATTAATATCCGGATACTGCCGTAGCGAACGAATATTCGGCTATGCGGGATATTCGGGTCCAGCCCTACTGTTAGTATGATAAAATTCAGTCCCCGAAATACGGGACTGTGGCAGTTACAGATTTGAAGTTAATACCCCCCCCCCCCCAAAAAAAAAAAGAAAAGAAAAAAGAAAAAATGAAAAAAATTAAGGAATTTTCAGTAAAAAAATATCCATTATTGTGATCATGAACTTGCCATCTCATTGTCTCATTTTAATTTTGATACATTTTCAACTGTCACAGGAGACTTGGCTAGCTAAAAGAAATGAGCTAAGGCCAGCTCTCGTTGTTGCGGACCCCTGCCAGATTAATTAATTAGCTAGTCTAATGTTAAGTCCAGACGCCCCCAGTAGCTCAAATGGTTGAGCAGGCAACGTAAAATAAGGGCTGAAAGTCCCTGATGCAGTGGTCATGGATTGAGTTCGAGTCATTGCAGGACCTGCTACATGCCTTCCACTCTCTCTTAAAATAAAAATAAAATAAATCTTGAACTCATCCTGGTACTATGTGAAATAAACAACAGCAAAGGGGAACAGATGTACTTGTGGGAGTTCAGCATGGACTCATCGCGGCCAATGCAAATGTGGACCGCCTTGTCCGCAGCCAGAGGCTTTAGAAGAGTCAGCGTAAAAAGATGTGCATTCATTTAAAAACAAAAAACACTATCCATATGTTTGTCCTCTTTATACACAAAGAGTAGCAATGCTGACAACTACGGGGAAATTGTTAACCTTGTGATTATATTTAGTGTAAAATCTGTCTGTTGATTAGATAAAACCAGTGATAATTCTGGATTGTGATTGTCTGGGAGGTACAGATTAACTGTTCGTAACTGGAGACTTTAACTACAGTAGACACTTGTAAGTGTTTGCAATTCTAAATTTATTTACAGCCTTATTAAACTGTAGATAACAGTGAGGCCTAGTTAAAGAGACGGATTCTAGTGTTTTTCTAACTATCACCATAGCAACCAAATAAAATAGGATGCAGAGCTTCTCAGTAACAGCGATGCACAATACTTAAATACAGTCAGCTCCATAAATATTTGGACACTGACACAAGCATTTCAGCGCAGTACACCACCACAATGGATTTGAAGTGAAACAATCAAGATGTGCTTCAAGTGCAGACTTTCAGCTTTAATTTGAAGATATTTACAGCCAAATCAGCTGAACAGTGTAGGAATGACAACATATTTAATATGTGCCTTCCTCCTTTTTTAAGGGATTTTTTTTAATTGGACAGTTGGCTGCTCAGCTGTTCCATAGCCAGGTGTGTGTTATTCCGTCATTATTTAATTTACAAGGAGCACATAAAAGGTCTCGAGTTCATTTCAAGTGTGCTCTTTGTGTTTGGAATCTGGTGAGGTGAGGTCAAATCTAAATATGAAGTCCAAAGAGCATCACTATCAGTGCAACAAGCCATCATTAGGCTGAAAAACCCAAACAAACATCAGAGAGATGGCAAAAACATTCAGTGTGGCCAGATCAACTGTTTGGTACATTCTTAAAAAGTAAGAGCAACCTGATGAGCTCAGTAACACCAAAAGACCCAGAACACCATGGAAAGCCAAAATACTGAAAATTATGTCAGTGTCCAAATATTTATGGACCTGATTCATATACAGTTCATATCCAAATCATAGAAACAGTTGACTTTTGAAGAGCAAATTAACGAGAGATGCTAAGTTAGCAGTTGAAAACCCTATTGAAAAGTATGTTTGAACTCGGGATGGAGCTTCATGCAGTAATTTTGATTTAATTACTTACAGAAAAGAGTAATGTGTTAAAAAAATAACAGATTTAATTGCACCTTTCTCAGTTTCCTCATTTCTGATACAGCAGTAACGATGATGAACACTCCAGCCTGGCAGATGGTGATAATGGACGTAAAGTCTGTTTGTCAGCCGTGAAGAAGATAGACAGGACACACTGTAACTGTAACACCGTAACTAGCTGCTCACATGACAGCCTTTAGCTTCAGTCCAGTACAAACGTCAGACCAACACATTGGCTCGGCTGCAAACTTTCTCTTTTATTACAAAGGCGCTTCAGCAAAAAGTATTTCTGAAAGCATTTGAAATAAGTTGTACAGTTGCTGAATATGTCTTCGTTTTAGTTAATTTAAGACATTTATCAAATATTTCACGATGCGTTGGACCTCCCCTGCCCGCACTGAAATTGCATAAAGGAGAAGTCAAGTCTACTTGATGCAAATGAGCTGTGGGGAGACGCACCAGAACGCAACTTGAAATGCGCTTCTGCGCAATCACCATGCAGTGTGGTGCATTTCACATAGGCAATGAATGGCATGCGAGAAATTGACGATCCTGTGAACACATTAGCTATGACAGTCCTGGTACCAGCAAACTGTGTAGCCATACCATAATAGACCACTTTTCAAGACATTGCAAGCGCTTGAGTTTACAAAAAGTCTTAAAATGTTGAATATAATCTTTGAGTATGCAGTAATCAGTGAATGTAGTAGACAGATGAGAAATGCATATAAATAGAAATGAAACAAACATTTTTGTTGTTTAAGTTTACATATATGTCTATTCATTGATTCAGTCATCAAGCTAAACGTATTTGAACCAGAAAACTTTGCTTATTGTGTCAAATATTGCTATTTGACAAAAATGTGATTAATCATGATCATGAATTACAAAGCCTCTAATTAATTAGATGCTTTTTTTAATCATGTCACTCCACTAATTTGAACATAATGCTGCATCTGATAACTCATTTTTATATATGTATCACAGGTTGTTTGCCGAAAGACTTTTAGCCGTGTGTCGGTCAGTAACAAGACAATACGTGGTTTCAAAGCTTTGTGAAAAGAAAATAAAGAGAAATTTGAGGCCAAAATCTTTGTTGCCTTTAATTTGCTGGTGTTTGCATAAATGCTCATTTTGCAAACGAGATAAGGTTCATCAGTTGAGCATTGATCGTAGTCTGGTGTGGAAGGTTCTGACATTCAGGGATCTGTTGTTCTACTGTTTTTCTCGTTCACAGGAATTTATTTGAAACATTCACTTCCATACATGTGCAGTAGTTGATAACTGAGCAGGAACACTATTGCCCTTGTAGCATCACCATTGCATGGATACAATTTTTAAAGTGCATGCCAGCGTATGCAGAGAGGCTCAAGCGGACTCTCATAAAACATGGTGACATAGTGGTGATTTAATCATGTTTGTGAAAACACTAACTTTCAAAAACAGAGTTCAGTCCTTGACTGTCTTTAGCAAACCTAAATCCTGTAGACTGTTATGGCATTGTCCTGTCCTGCTGCCACCTGTAGCGTGAGGTAGTTTACATACTGGAACTTGACACTGCTGTGCACCAGAAATGCCACATAATGATGACTTTTTCTCATTTTGAAATAATTTACACACTATTAAAGTGAGTGATGATTAGATTGATAAGTCAGGAGACTGGCTTAGACCTGAAGCAAGAGGAGCAGCTTGTCTTGGCTTTCTCAAGAGTTTAAACTGCCCCCAGAGCTCACTGGTTAATATATGTCTCTTGTTTATTTAGTCCATACACAAACAGAGAGCAATAATTCCTAGTGTTGGGGTGACTTAGTCATCTCCTTTGCATGCATCTAAACAGCAGGTTGTCATGGGCAGTATAATCAATGAGCTGGGGTTTAGGTATAGATCACTTTGCAGCTACAGCGGAACCAAACCTGGCAACCCAACAGCAGTTCAAAAGTTCAAACAAACAGACAAGAATAATTAAGCAGGAGGAACACCACATGAAAAGTCACCATGAATGGCGGTGCTGATGATACGGTGTTTGGTGAGCAGTGCCTCTGTTTGATAAACAGTGGGTGAGAATGCAGTCAACAGTTGTGCCAGTGTTGCCATGGAAACACAGCTTGTACTTCTGAGATAGGATGGGGTAGACGTTTTTCTTTTGCTCATAATTAGTCCCTTTTTATTTTTGTCCAGCGTTTGACAGTACTTGATAATAGTCTAAAATCTCATTCAAACATCTGGCCAGGTGTTTGTACAGCAGCCACAGGTGACTTCCTCTGCCCGTCAGACCACCAGTCAGCTGGTTGAAACAGCTTATGTACCTGGAAGACAAAACCCACAATTCAATCAGATTAAATCAATCTGAAGCAACTGAGGCAGTGAGTTATCACAAGGCCTACTCCTCATGACGATTGTTGAGGAGTAGAATACAGTTTTACTGCATTTCACTGTTCTGAGTTCAAAGCAGCATGAGAAGACCATGTAGGCAAACTAATGAACATTTATAGTAACTGTAACTGCAAAATGTATTTTATATGCTAAATGTGATGAATGGATAATGAGACGTAGTTAATTAGTGATGAAAGAAGAGAGGAGCGCAACCAGTTCACAGTGTAAATTCAACCCAAAGCAGCTTTCATGCTTGAATTCAATGTGTGTCAGAATGACACATTTAATCATTGTGTGTCTAACTACAAACTTATCTTCTACATCATATCTTCCTCTAGAAATGTAGATCTATAAAGTCTGTAACTACAACCTATCCACCGCTCGCTGCCACTCAAGCCACTCAATTGATTTTCAATCTGATTATATTTGAACATTTTGCATGTCAGACACCACGAAATATCACTGTAAAGTAGATTTAGTCCAAAAACCTATTATATCATTCGACGACAATCACTTCAAACTGCAGCATTCACTTCTTTGACACAGTATGACTTTTCAGATGCTATCAGTGCACCAACTGCCTTGAGTTTGTCGCAGGTATTTTGTTGTTGCAGCTGAGCTCTTTTCATTTTGTTTATCTGAAAACAAATTTGCCAGCCTGTATCCCTTCACATGCTTAATTGAAGACTGTTTGCAAACAGCGTCATTTTCTCAATCATGTAAATGAGATTTTCAGGTTTTGTTTTTTTTTACATATGTGATTCCTTTTTTAATTTAGCTCCAAATGTGAAAGGCCTAATGAATGTGCACACAAACAAGATTTAATAGGTGTGATATGAGGCTTGACTGATTGCCTGCCAGCATCACAGTGAGACACTAATGAATTGTTTCAGCCACAATTATGAAAATGTGTAAATTGTTCAGTTTTTTTTTGCTCATACAAACCAGTTGACTTCAATCTCAATCAGCATTTTGCAAATCGTTCAACTGAAAGAGCGGACTGCGCTAAGGTTATCAGGCATTACCTTGAGAATGCATTTGGCAGCAAAACACTTTTGAATACTGCATTCATTTTTATGCTAAGTGGGAAAATCCAATTCAGTCCCACTAGAAAGAAGTCTGGTCTCAGATGGTACACTCCACTTTTTCCACTTCTTCTGATGCTTGAATCAAGCCATTCGCTTGCAAAGCAGCAGTCATTTGTAAGTGGAATTGCTGGATATGTAGTTACCTGGGGTCTTCCTTCTGCTTTGGCTTTTACTTCACACACCTTCAAACTTTTCTGCATTAAAACAGAGGTGAACTTGAAGGTTTATTGCCTCTGCGGGGCATCTTAGTACATCAGAAGGTGTATATTGACAACATTTTACTAGTTACTGCTGGATCTTTGGTTTGAGATGTTCCATTCAATCCTCTTTTAAGTAGTTAAACATAATCACAGTATCAGTTCAGGTAGGTTTTGCCATGATCCTAGAACAAAAATGTGTTTTGGGCTTCTCTTCATCCTCATTTTGCCCATGCACACAGAAACATCTACTGGAAATCCTTATGCAGCAGTGTTGGTCACTGATGAATCTTTCAACTTATTTTAAACAAAAATGGTCTGTTAACACTTTTCAAATGTTAATATTTGCTAGTTTCCCAGTTGTCTGTGATAGTCAGCTTAGCGTCTTTGGGTTGCTGAGTGACAACCACATCAATTTTACATAAACAAGCAATGAAAATCATTGTAGCATGTACTGATGATGAGTATTTATTGGATGCAACCTGACAGTTCTTCTATGATGGAATATACAACCATGCCCAAGGTTTTCTGTGTATTATGGACAACATGTCTATAAATGAAGATCCATCATGAAATGCACATTTCTAACAACAGTGTAATTTTTATTTGTAATTAAACATATGATGTAGACCCAGATGATATAGAGTGAATCTGGGAGGGTCTGGAGGTGCCTGACTGCTTTGCCCAACTGATTATCCAGCTCTGGTATATTTTTGGTTGTACAGAACTTTCCTAGTGGTTTTTCAGATCTGACTGGCAATCCCTGACTTTATCTTAAGTAGGAGTGTACGGTTGTAAGGATAAGATGAGATAAGATAACCCTTATTAATCCCACAGTAGGGAAATTTTCAGTGGGGTGGAGTTTAGGAGCAGGTAGGGGATAGATGGTTGATGCAGAGCACACATGAAAGAAAAAAATGAAAAATTGCTGTTTGTTGTGGATGAAAAATACATGACAAGAAAATCCCTTTGTAGTCACAAGTCTCTCTGAAAGGTTCCTCGAGCCACCAGGAGGAGAATATCTTACTGTCCAACTGAGTTGTTTCACAGATAGAGCTTCACTTCCTGCTTGATCCCAGGAGGAAGTCTAATTTGTTTAGAGAAGCGCTCGGAAATGCTGAGCTTCTTAGTGCCACAGAGGATAGAAAGATAACAGGAGGGGGAAAGTAAAGCAGAGGACAGTGAAGACGCAGTAAACACTGCACAGCGGTTTAGACATTTCTTGAAGGTTGTCTAGGGCCTTCTGTAAACACATGAGCGTAGTTTAGATAAATTAACAATGGAAGTTGGTAGCAGTGTGCATTCCAGCATTGCTATGCTTATGATTACATAAACACAAGAACTTTTTACCTATGGTGGAATAAAAACAAAGTCTCCTGGCGTTCAGTGCACAGTGAGGTTGTGTGACAAATAAAGTATACTCAAAAAAGTCACTTCATTTTTCCTGTTGATGTTTATTATACAGTTCTGAAAGGAAAGAGATGATCTGCTTGCAGGTGCTAAACATTTCAAAAATTACCTGGTGATGAGACAAGTAAGCCTTAGAAGCAGTGAGAGGTTACGAATTTGTAACTGAACTTGCAGCTGTTTTGCTTTTGTTTCCGCTGTCCTCCATCTACTGTGGAGAAAAGGCTTGGGAATGAAATTTTGACACCCTTCACGAGGCTGTGCTAAATACTTCAAGGGATTGTTCAAGCAGGCACTCGAGATTTGTCAGACATCATGTGGCCCCTACATGCTGTAATTGGTGGTAAACAATTATATGATGATACACCTTTGTTATGCACAGGCATTTAAACATGGGACCAGAACCATAACACACACACAAATATAAATGTGTGTGTGTGTGTGTGTATATATATGTATATACGTATGTGTATATATATATATATATATATATTGGATTTTATTCATTATCTAAATAATTGTTATGAATTCAACACTGCTCAGTCACATGATGGCCTTTTTAGTTTGTGCAGTCCAAGTAATAAACAAGTGATAAATACAGCAAAATGTGTTTCATGTTTTAGATTATTAAAAGCCACTGTTTGTTTCATTACAACTGGGCACACTGTTGGAAATACCTTAACCAGCTTCATGACGTCATCAGCATTCATGGTTCTGAGTCAACAGAACAGTCTAGTCAAAAGTTAACAGATGGAATTTCCTACCTTCTTAAGGAGATCGTCAGTCATGTTTGACTGTGTTGGTGCTGGTTCATGGCAAACAGCCCTATTCAGCCACTGTAGTAGTCCTTATTATGGCAAGAATTGCTCAGCTAAGTAAAGAACAACAGCGGTTCATCTTGACGTTAAGATATGAAAGTCAGTCAGATAAATTTCAAAGCTTTAAAAATTTCTTTCAGTATAACAGCAAAAACCTAGCCTAGCCGCACTAGACCCATGTTCTGAAGGCACAAGGGTCTAGGCACGCTTGACAGGGAGGGAGGCGGGCTAAAAGGTTGTCCATCAAATCCCTCTGTAGCAACTGGGTAGGTATACAACCAATCAGCGCAACGAATAGGCTGACGTAGTTCCTAGAGCGCCGGATTGTGGCTAAGTCCCATTAGCTTCCCAACCAGTGGAGCCAACTGGTATATTAAGGATTTGCCGTATCCCGTCAGCATAAGTCCAAATACGTCTTTCTTCTCAATGAAACACTTCAGTGCCGTCCTTTGTTTATCTTTCAAGTTGAATTTTAGCTTCAAATCTTTAAGGGCTGTGGCCAAAGCCGAGTGGAAAGATAACTGTTTATTGTGCGCCGGTTGTTTCTGTCAGAATCGTCTCTGTCGTCACTTAGTTACGCCCGCCTTCTGACTCTACACTTCATGGTGATTGGTCCGGCCAGTTTTAGGAGCATCCAACCTCGAGACTTATGGAGGGTAACTAGACCCACCCTGGCAGAGAATTAAATTCGTTGCCGTGGGTTGTCTAGCGCGGCTAGGCTAGCAAAAACCTGTGATAAACTGGCTCTTATGAGGTCCACCCCAGAAAGGGAACGCCAACAGTTGACTCTACTGCAGAGGAGAGGTTCATTAGACTTATGAGCCGCTGAGATCAACAATTAAAAGCACCTGAAGCTGTAGCGGGCTGCACAGTGGCTTGGTGGTTTCACTTTCACCTTGCAGCTACAGCTAGAAGCTCTCTGGTTTGCGTCCCAGCCGTCCAGGGGTCTTTCTGCATGAAATTTTCATGTTCTCCTTGTGCGTGTATGGGTTTTCTCCACTTACTCCAGCCTCCTCCCACAGTCCAACTGATAACTCTGAGTGCCCTTCTGCGACCCTAATGAGGATTAAATGGCGTATAGATAATACATGGATGAAATTGGAGCCCACATCAAGAAGCATTCACATCTCAGCATTAACTGCTTCGAAGAGACTATATGAACAAGTGTTTGTGAAACTGATGCAAATACACTAATATGGAGACCAAGTCAGGGAAGAGAAGAAAGACAAGAAATGGACCTTAGATCAGTGGATATTTGGACTTCAGTCTGAGATTTTTGATTGTAGCTGTCGACAGAAAAAGTGAATGGACGGTATCTTCATGTATTGTTCCCACTATGGAGCATGTGATTGCGTGGGGGCTGGTTTGGCTTTATTTAGAATTCAAGGCAATGGCTAACCAACATGGCTTCCTCAACATACTGCAACAACATTCTGCCATTAGGTGGACCATCATTCATCAGGAACAGGTAGTAAAAAATGCACCTCCAGGCATTGGAAGGGCTGTTTGACCAAGAAGCAGATTGATGGAGTGCTACATCAGATAAACTGGCCTATATGATCACAGAATTATGCCCAACTGAGAGGGTTTAGAATATGTTGGAATACAGAGAGAGGGAAGGCAGCTAAGACATTGGAACTCCTTCAAGACTGTTGTAAAAGCTCCAGGTGATGACCTCATAAAGCTGGTTGGAGAATGAAAAGTCAGCAAAGCTTATATCAAAGCAAAATGTGGTGACATTGAAGAATTTCACTTTTTTAAAAAAAGTTTTATAAATGTAGTTTTTCTGCTGTTAAACTGTGTTTTCTATTACGCAGTAGCACATTTTATTATAGCTTTCAGTAAGTTTAAGTTTTAAAGTTGAGCTTGTTCTTCTGTTTCGTGCCAACTGGGTACGAACACTTTTCCTCAGAGCTGCAGTTATTACCTATTTGTCTCTGAAGTGTAGAGACAATGAAAAATGTCAAAAAGTTATGAGCTGACAATTAAATAAAAAGAAGATTTTTGTAAAATTCTTTCTCTTCCCCTTCCCTGACATTACACCTCCCCAATGATGCGGTGAGGCGCCTCCAGATTTTAATCTTGTAATGTCTTGTGAGAAATCCTCAGAGGCTTCTTTTCTTTTCTGGGTTACCAAATCATCCTTTCATATGACTTTTTTCATATCTCTTTCTTTTTCCTCAGCCCACAAGCCCCAAATTTGGAAAGGCAGATTCCTATGAAAAGCTGGAGAAGCTGGGAGAAGGTTCATATGCTACAGTTTACAAAGGAAAGAGCAAGTAAGTAGCATGTGCACGTCGAGTCTTTGCCTGATCCAGTCACTCTTTTCTATAGATAATAAGAACCACTCATGAATGCGGTGAATATTACATTTAATTGAACAGGAGCGGTGCTGTAACTAAATAAAATAATGAAATGGAAAAGCAATAACCGTTACAGAGCATAGTTTTTATGTCAACAATTTTTCTCCTTTCTGTAGAGCTGCTAACCCCACACATGCAATACAGTTTCCTTTATTTTAATCACTATAGAATGGATGTTTTCATTCACTATAGAATGGATGTTTTCATTCATTGATTCAATAGTCATCTTTTATGCTTTGGTACTTTCCCTGCAGGTTTTGCTAATTAAATTCTAGAAAATGAAAGTTCAAACACTGTAAATGTTCAAAACTCCACAGACTCTAATCTTCTCAGTAATGATGTTATTTTGCTTCGCTCTTGACTACAACAGCTTTGATTGGTGAGCCTCATTCACTTGTAATCCTGTGGCCTTGTACCCGGGTTTCACTCCACTGCTGCTAAATTACATTTCATTGACTTAACTATCCACGCTGTTCTCCAGCTTCACTGATTTTAATAGATTTTTTTTTAATATCACAAAAAAACAGCCGATTACCATACTTTCATTGTCCTTCATATTGTTGCCAGGGTGAATGGGAAACTAGTGGCTCTGAAGGTAATTCGTCTGCAAGAGGAGGAAGGAACGCCCTTCACAGCCATAAGGGAAGGTAAGATGTTTACTGGCGGAAAGACTTTCAACCACAGATACTAATATTTTCTCTGTACCATGTATTACTGGAATTAATTTCCATTTTGAATCAGCCACTTGGAAAGCTGTGTCAAACCACAAAGAAGACAGTTTAACAACTGAATGCATTGCCTTTGGATTTTATTTACAAAAGTGGAGGAGAGGTTTTAGGCAGCTGTTAAAACAAGAATGTACTCGCTTAAGAAAGCACCTGAAATGTAGGTGTTTCAGGTGGTTTATTCTTGAAAAGAATCATATTTCTCTCTCTTTCTTATCCTTATGTTCTTCAGAAAAGCTGGACCTCATGTCTTATATCTCATTGGGCTAAAAGGCCATATAACCCTTAGATGCATAAGTGGGTCAGAAATGATCGGATGAGGTCGTTTTCTTACAATATCTTTGTAATGAAAAGTTGTTATCATTTCATATTCCAGCTATTCCTCAAAAAACATATTTTTGATATAACTGAATTTAAATATTTAAGTTACTTTTTACACTTTCAAAGAAATTGCAATATTGATATTACTACCTCAAACTCTTTATCACTGATCATATCATACAGAGGTGATGTACGAACTTAGAGGGCCAGAGAGCACCAACAGCTGGAGGAAAAAAGTGGAAAATGGATGTTGACATTCTTCTATTGCTGTTCTGTTTAAAATTCTTCTTTTTTAGTTATCAAAATGTTCAAAATCTGTTATAAAATTAAAACTAAACATTTTTCAAACATAAAATCATTCTTGTGTGGACCAAAATATGTTACAAACAATAATTCAAATGATTATTCTTCACCAAAATGACAAAAAATTATATGAAAACACATAGATTTTTATATGGGTCATTTTGGCATGGCGTGTAGGGTCCAATCACTGGAGCATCTAAAGGTTAATGTGTAGCACAGAACTCCAGAGCAAGGACCAACTATATGACTGACTGAGGAGCTGCTGTAACACCTGCAACCACTATATCTGTTTACATCATACGTTCACATGTTGTGACACAGGAGATGTTTTCAGATTATGTTACAAATAACATTCCTTTGATTAGATCTCTGTCGTCACAACACGGTGAAAGGTGAGAAATATTCCACAACATGGAATTGCACGGCGTGAAAAACAATAAATACAGAGTGCGTATGTGCATTACTGTCCAAGAACACTCGGAAAACATATCTCCAAATATTAGAATATGATATTAATTAGGTTTTAGCCATCAGTCTACAGAAATTATGAGTTGGCATGCAGCTGCATGCTGGATGAGTGTGTCACAGATAAATGTGAGAGTAAGGCTAGGTGCTATATGAAATTGTTCAATACATTGCACAGTTGGCTGCTTAGTCTTGGTACTGATAACAATTCAACATTTCTTACAATAATGAGAGAAATCTAAATGTGTGTTTATGCAAATCCCTTTTTACTTTCAACAAAAGAAGCCAAAATTTCCAAAAGTTAGCTGATACACATGATTAAAACACAAGCAAAAAGACAAAAATTATTTGAAAAATTCAAAATTACAGTTGTTTGAAGAAACCTAAAAAGACAGCGCCTTGAAAAGTGATTTGTGTCTGATAAGATGTCTTTTTCATGTAAAAATGTTTGGTTGCCTGATTAGAAGTTATCATTACTACATTTATGCCTTCAATGAAAATGTCTTTTATTTTTGAAACTACTGGATTCAAGACCTCTCCTTGATTGCTGGAAGACCTCCGAGTTGAATTTCAACATTACAACTGCATAGGTTCCCCAAATCTTCTAAGCAGTTCCTGTAGGTCAAATCGAGTAGGTCATTAAAGATGGGACAGTGTACATTGGTACATAATACAGAGCTGAGATCCAGACAACTGGTCTCAATATTCTTGATCTTTTCAATTACCATGTAAGACTTTTTAGCTATAAATCCAAGCAAAACCTCATTTTTTGGTTGAACAGGACTGGATAGCTGGAAACTACTGCCACAGTGGGCTTCACATAAATTTTCCTTTGGGTTCAGCGAAGACATTAGAGCCACTCAAAAATAAATGAATTGCTTAATTGTCCCAAAGGTCTGGGATATATTTTATTCTATACAATGGTGAGCATGAATAAACCATGAACTGGCAGCAGGGTGTTGTGCTTTAACCTGACTAATGCACACGAGTTTCAAACCACAACTTACAGGACTTTAATGATCTGCTGCCAACGTCTTTGTGCCTCATTCCAAAGGGCACCTTCAGAAGTTTTATAGAGTTGTGGTCTCGGTGGATCGGAGCTGTTTTGGCAGCATGTGAAGGTCTAACAGTACATTAGACAGGTGGTCTTAATGTTGTGGCTCCTCAGAGTACGTAACAGCACTACAGAGCATGGCCTGGCTTGGGTTATCGGTTGTCTATGTGAAACCCTTGAAGCACTTTATTTTACTGGATGGGCCAAAGGAAGAAAAAGGAAGAAACACTAGCCTCCACAGGCACAACTGGTATTTAAATTTCAATGAGAAAATGATGCTGTCTGTTTGATCTGGATGATCCATTCCTGATTAAGTGAGAGCCATCTTGGACTTCACACACACACGCTGCCCGAACTCTCATTGTGAGAGGATCAGAAAGGCACTTTGAAATTGAACTAATTCAGCAATTACTGAGTAGGAAGCTCCCAGTGCAGAGATATGTGAGCAGCATTACAGACTGCTGCTGAATAAAATATCCCAGAGTAGAGGACAGCTGAGTGTGTGTGTTCATGGTTATTAAAAGTAGACACACTCATGCTGTTGCGTGTTCGTGTGTGTGTGTGTGTGTGTGGGGGGGGGTGAGGGTGAGAGGGAGGGAGGGGTTCCTATCTTCAGACTGGTGACAGGATCTTTGAGGTATCAGACTGTAGCACTAACCTCCTGCTTACTGAGAGGAGTCCTGCCTTTGATCTGCTTATCTGATTTTTTTTTAACAACCTTTAGGTACTCATACAGGATGAATGTATTCATGAGGCTTCATCACTTGCCGGTTCTCTGAGGATCTGTCCGTCAAAGCTCCCCGGTGCCCTTGGAACAGAACTTTGTGTTTGCTAAATTAATCACATTGGCAACCATTTGGAAATCCCATTTATGTCTCTTAATAAAAACTGCACTTGTTATGCTGCTCTCACATTCTGGTCTAATGATACTACTCTTCCTATTGGTTCACTGTGTCTGTTTTTTGTTTGTTTTGTTTGTCAGAAAATTGTGTCTCAGGACTTTCCTTTAGAAATAGCTTTGTAGTTTGAAAAACAGCTTTCCTAATAAAGACAAGCAGTGGTGAGCTCGGGACTAACTGAAGCCCAGAAGTGGAGGGGAAGCAATAAAGTCAACAATTGTTTGAATAAAAGGATTTTATCCATCTTATATCTCTCTAAGCTGATTATTTGGCTCATCTTCAGAATCTGTCAACAAATTTTTTTGCTGTCTGATCTGTTTCAGCTAATTTGTTTGGGAAAATTCTCTTTCAGTTAAATTAAATTATAAAACTAATTCAATCAATAATAATTATCATTATTGTTATAGTTTTAATAATACTACAAGGTAAAGTTCAAAACAAAGAGATATAGCCAAGCCTAGCAAGGCGTGCTAATAAAGGTTAGGAGTTGTTTGTGTTTGTTTGTTTTGTTGTTTTGTTTATTTTTTTCTTTTCCACCCTTGATGATTTAGCTGCTGCCACATTTAGTTATGCAACAACAACAAAATCATTCACGAAAATGTCAATTATCAAATGGCATTTTTCATTTTCAGTTCAAATGTTGGGGTAAATCAATAATGAAACTTTAGCTTTAGTTTTAGCTAAGGCTCGCCATGGATATTTTGGCAGCTAGCTTTCCCTTTTTTAGCCCTCTGACTTAAACTGTGTTGTTAGTTTTAGCTGTGTATTTAGCTGTCTCGTCTTGTCTTTGTAATTAGCTGTTTATTTCATAATTTAAGCTGTCTTTTTTGACTTCATCTACCTTTTATTAACTTTAGCTGTGTAATACCCTGGAGTTAGTTGTCTTGGACTTCAGGTGTCGTTCTGTGAATTTCGCTGTGTAGTTAGCTGACTTTGGTAGAGTGCAATATATGTGCTGATGAATCCTACAGCTCGTGGGTTATCATTGTACAACAGAAAAACCTGCAGCCTGCAGCAATACAAAGACACAGTGCAGCAGCTTCACATTCTCCGTTTAGTAGTGACTGCTAATTTAACAGCCGTTTTCAGGGAATGTACACATTTCTTGTGATATCTTTCTGGAATTTGATGCAGACATCACAAAGTCAGATACAGATTAGAGCTCAGTTTTATCAAATACAGAATTACTGCATTTTTCTTTCGTAGACTTGCTCTGAAAGAGAGCTGAGATTCACAACACATATCATCTTACAGTGCTTAGCATAGTAAGGTACAGACCTTATGGATTATAGACAGAGAACAGAAAAGCCAACAATCCACAATTGCCTTTGGATTCCCTTTGAGCTAATGGTGTACAGTGCATCTTCAATAAAACAAATGTCTTCAGCTGATGGGCAATATCAGCACATTTTCATGACAATATGTTGATTGCACCCAGTTAAAGTCAATTCCTGAGACACATGCAGAAGAAGCCGTGTTGTTTCAGTTCTGACACACTGATTATTCAGGGGATCTCCAGTGTTTGCAGTTCCTCCACTCAGGTTGTCTCCAACACAGCACTGTATTCCTAGAGATTGTATTTGTACCAGATAATTTTAAAAATCAGTGCCAATGAAGAACATAGAGTGACCTTAAACGGGAAACTGTGGATTGCCCTCAAACACATAGGACTTTCTGGAGGTTGACCTGAAAGGTGAAAACCCAGAGTCACAGTGAACCTATTGCAAGCATGTTATTAAATGTGACCGAGAGGAGCTCATGAACTTTGAGCTGTCATCTGTTGTCTGGAAAGTAAATGTACGCTCAGATTTTTTCTTGAGTAAATTAAACCGAAAATTCCTGCTATTTATTACACAACCAACTGCATCTTCATTTGTTTCCATATAGTAAAATGATCAAAAATCAGTTACTTCATCCTTTATTCTGTTGAGTGCAGAATTTTACTCTGGAAAACTCACTACTGCAAACTGTAAACAATCTGCCTCATGTGTCATGTATTATTTGCACCATCCTCACAGTACTGCACTAAACATGTTACTCGAATTAAGATCTGTGTATTTCTTTGCAACTTCCCCAGTAAGACTTTGCCAGTAAAGTAATGAGCTATTGGATCATCTCCCCAGCAAATCATCTTCTCACTGCTAATTACGAATGCCTTTTACATCATAAACATGTTGACAAATGAGTGTGAGAATTTCCAGCAGTAAATCCAGCCTGTAGTTTCTCTTTGTGTTTTAATCTTTTCTTAATCCTCTGTATGGAGTGAAGCATTCTAATGATCCGGCTAATGAAGGCATAGATCATAGCAGGTCCTGTGGTATCTCAATACGTCCTTCGTATTAACACTCTGTCTGTTCTGTTCCGTTCCTGCAGCATCTCTTCTGAAAGGCCTGAAGCATGCCAACATCGTGCTCCTCCATGACATCATCCACACCAAGGAAACCCTGACTCTGGTCTTTGAATATGTGGTGAGTCTGCACACTGAGATCACCCATATGGAACTTCGATGGGTTGACCGTAGAGGTCTGAAATTAGATTGGGAATCTGTTTATAGCATTCAAAAGGAAATGAATCCATGGTTTTTAAAGAGGAACAGAGGTCAGCGTTCATGTGTGTTTCTTGAGTTTGATTGATTTGACCTCAGCGCAGGCTCACTGATTGAGTTTCACTTTTTAATACTCTGCCCACAGAAACTTGAGCTGTGGATATTTTGATTGGCATACTCTCGGTTATAGGGCACTTGAAGAATGTTAAAGCAGCAAGAGCTTTTTCCACTCTTTGCTCTGTACCATAAGGTGGCAGCCAGATCCACGAGAGGCTGGTCAGTCTGAGTCTGCAACAGGAAGCTAGGGGACCATTTTATTGGAAGGTGGCTGTTTTAGTTTGTTTCCACAACTGTCCTTTTAAATACTGCGGACCAAAATGACACAAATTAATGTTTTTTTGGCGTATTTATGGCCTGTAGGAAAACTGTGACTTAACAATACTGCTAACCATAATATTATAATAGTATGTCCTTTCCCAGTATGCAAGGTCAGTACTAGAACTGATTAACACTCATTTGCAGTTGGTGAGTCAATATTATAGACCAATTTTAGATAAACACAGTTAAATACTAAGCAGTTGGTAACATGAAAGTGCGGTATAAAAAAGCCAGAGATACACCAATGAGGGGTCAACAGTGGTATATCTACCGTCAGTGGTCCAAGGAGGACCAAACCATGAACCAGACATGGTGTGAGTAGATGTGTTGAAACAAGTCTGATCTGAAATAGTTCTACTTTACAACTCACAAGACTTGTGCCAGATACCACAGGCCGCCCTCAGAGATCTTGCAGAGATCCATGCCTTGACAAGTCAAAGCTGCTTTGTTCGGAACATGAAGCACTGACAGCATGCTAGACAGCAGTGATCATGACCAAAGTAAATGTTGTCATCAAAATTCTTACTAATAAGCTCAGTATCAATGTATCCATGACTTCTCAAATACTTGACTACATTCAGAGCAAGCTTTCAATTCTGTTTGCACAAATTTTTTTTGTATATATTCTAGATGTAAACTCTCAAGCATTGACTGTATATACAGACTAACAAACCCTCTGTAAAATCACCCAGACGTTTCCTGAAGGGCAGTTTTGAAACCTAGCGTGGTGACTGTCACCATCTTGGTAGTGCCTGACTCTGCTTCACTCCCAGCTATTCCAAAAATGAGCATGAGTGAAGCTAAGGTGGTGCATGAAAATGTCTCAGGGCTATGTAGGCACCCACCTGTCGCTCAGCACCCTCTAATGCAGTTTTAATGGGCGAATTGTAATTGAATTCACCTCACATGTAGTTGTCACAGATATGGAAAGGAACTATACAAACCAACACTGCATTTTGCACCAGGCTGTTAACATGCTTATTTCTGCTGTAACATTAGGTGTTTTAACATGGGGGTCTATGGGGATTAACTAGCTTTTGAAGCAGCCTCAAGTGGCCATTCAGGGAACTGCAGTTTTTGGAACTTCTGTGTTGGCTTCATCTTTCAGCCCTGCAGGTTCCTCATAGCTCTCAAGTCCTGTATGTATTGACACCATCCACACTGTTTCCACCATATTACCTACAGTGTTAGTTGTTGACAAGTAAAGGATAACTAGTCTCAAAGTGCTCCCTTGGACTTAACAAATAAGCCCCTGGAATATTTATTACCTGTTTCCCACCAGCTATAACTACCAAAACGGTGATAAGCAGAAGCTCTAAAAATGAATGTCAGCTCCTACCAACAAACACATTATCAGTCTCTGCATCTACTTTTATCTGTAGTTTGTTATAACTTTGGAAACTAGTGCAAAGTTTCTTGTGAGGCAAAAAGTAGCACCAAATTGTGCAAACGAAACAACCCTTTTAAGTTTTCACCTCAGAGTCCTAGACAAAAGTAGTTAACAGAGTAACTACAAGGTTCAGAACAGTCCAGATCCTCTCTTATCCCTTTCCATGTAGCAACTGACAGCAGTTTCTGATGGTCACATTTATATTCAGGTCGATCTTTGATCTTGAAGTGCTGAGCGAGGCCTGATTCTCAACCAGCTTACTCAGCTTTCCTTCTCTGCTGCATTTAATGAGACTGAAGACAGCACAGTGTCCCCTATTGGTAGATATGACACATGTCAAGTTGTCAACTACTGAGATGTGAATGGAGCACAGCATGTTGCAAAAGAATGAGAGAATAGATCACTTTGACTTCAGAGCTTAAACAGGGAGATCAATAACCCATCTGAATAGAATCCTCTCTGAATATACATATCTTTCACTATACACTGTAAATCTTTCAATTGTTGTGCAACACTATCTTTTGACTATGAGAGATTATTCACTAATTCATTTATTAGTTCAACTTGCTGTGCATTGGCTTTGTGTTTGATTAAAATTCTAAATTGCAAGCTGTGCAAATGTGCTGGATCGCTTTTTTAAATGTTGATATATCATCTGGTTTTTAGCGCTGTAATTACTCTGTGCTGTTTTACCTACACAGCCGGAAAAATCAGTTCATTGTTCTTCTCTCAAAGCTAATGATGAGTGACAGGGGGAGGATGACATATGTAGAGAGAAGGGACAGACAACTGATGGGGGGAAACACAGACACATATTATAGAGATAAAAAGCGAAGAGATGGAAACGGAGACAAAGAACGGGGTTTTGAGTAAGATGGACATGCATGTCCATGTTGAGGCATTTGTGTGAATTATTCAGCAGCAGGGCGCTGCTGGTGTGGGCCACAGTGGGAGATATCAGTACGATTTCTGAACCACTGCATCCTCCATCCACAAATCTGCTCAAAGCACAGGGGTGAAGGGCAGAGCAGTGCTACACTGAATGCATTTCATATGAGATAGTTTTTCTGATGGCGAGGACATCAGCTCAGATAGTACACTCTACTATACAATGAGCCAAATTCCTCCTCCTGACATAGGGCAGTACATAGACTACATTGTCGAACATTTTCTCACTTATAACTGACAGCAACAGCAACTGATTTTTTCTTTTGGAAATTCCTCATTTTAACCAATTACAGCCTGTTCTGACTCATATTTAACACAACTGACACTCAGTCACCGTAACGTTGGGATATGTTGTGTCTTTAAAACCCTTCTATTAACATTGTGCTGTTTTGGCATTCATTTTTCAGCACACAGACCTGTGCCAGTACATGGATAAACACCCTGGGGGACTCCATCCAGACAATGTGAAGGTACAGTATGCATATTTATACTGGATGTTCAGAAAATTTGTATAACAAACACATTGTCTTACAAGCTAGCCACAGTTGCCATTTAACCTTGAAAAGGGTGTCTAGTGTAGTGATTATCAGAGAGGGGGTCATGGCATCCTGGTTGCTGGAAAGGTGCATCTGTGGGTTTGCAAGCTCATTAAGTTATTAAATGGAAAACGGTGCTTTTTTTGAGGAAAAAAACTGCTGTTATGTTAAACTGATCATGGCAAATCAACACCAGGCTTTTATTATGAACACCTGTACACCTGTTTGTTTGAACAATGGCGTTCAGTGCATAAAATAATGAAGATACAGACCAGGAGCAGTTATGAAGGGGCACAGCTACTACAGACACTGAAGAAAGAGAATTAAGCTTTGGGTAATGAAACAGTTAAGTCTTCGTGGTCATTCAGATGGGAGACGGCATAGAAAGGCTGACCCTGTAGTAAACAGCTTCCAGGATGGTGGTTTCCCGGCACGTATAGTCGAACAAGTCAGGTCAGCAGCTACATTAATTTTAGCTTATGAGAATATCACAAGTGCCTTTACAAACAGCACACAGTCATCACTGACCAGAATACTAATATTTATCATTTATCCAAACCAGAGTATTTAAGTCGGCTTCTGCTGCAAATTGATGCTACATACGGACTAATTCAGTCAAACCAGACCCAATAAAATTGAAGATTGTACAGTTTCATTTATCCAAAGTGACGTGTATCTGAGAGTAGATACAACACAAGCAAGGATCTAGTCATTAGAAAATGACCTGGATGAGAGCCATAAAACAAGTTCAAATGTGTTAATAGGGCCATGGTGTCTACAGGCAGTGCAGACGTAATAGGACTTTTTATTTTTAAGATTACACATTGTTTTATGAGACATGTTAAAAGTATTTCAATGATGGCTGATGGTAATAAAGTTTGCTGCTGAACATGAAGCCAAACAGAACATAGCTAACATTAACCGTACTCTCCGCCTACCTGCAACAATATTCAGCTACAGGAAGACTTCTTGGTAATGACAATATCAGTATCTTTGAAAAAACATGCATTTGCTTTTTATGTGGCAGAAAATGCACCAGATAAATGCACAATTATTAAACCAGTGATTTTCCAAAGGGAAAAATCCACAAATTCCCTTTGTCTTTGTTATCACCATAGAATATACTATAATTAAATTATTTAAATTACACTCAGGAGATATGGGCTTCATTGTCCCACTAAACTTGCTTAAAATATTATTGAATAATACATTTTGTTGAATTCAACTGAAACACATGTTGACCTACTTGGAGTTGCTTTTATTTAGTAAATGTGGTCATTATTTAAATGCATGTTTTGTAGTTAATATGTAACACTGTGGTGAATGCGACAAAAAGTGGGGCTCATTTGAAACACTAAGGGCACCTTTTTGGCTTAGGAGAAATGTTTGTATCAAATTTAAATTAAACAGTGACCATCTGTCAAACACCAGATACATTAACACTTACATGTTTCATCTTTTTCTTTTTTCGGTGCTGGTGGGGGTGTTAGGATGTTTCATCATGCGGGGAGGTGACAGTTCAGGCTTTGTTAGACAACAGCTTGTACCTTTACACTAAGGATTTACAAAGTGTTTTACATATGTGTTTCTCCTGCTGACAGCAGCCACACGCATGAATAATTTTGGATAATTCTGAGAGGACACAGCGAGGTGTTCCTCGGCTTCTGCTGACTTAGTGAGTTATTGGTGCGAGTCTTGAGCTGTGATTTCTAATTTGTTGATAGGCCTAGTGTGGCTTTGTTCCTGTGAAGTTCTGTGATGGATGCTGCAGTGAGCTGCTTAGCATAAATACAATGGTTATAATAAGTCATCACAATTCTATTGATATTTTCTTCCTTTTGGTGTGTTGTAGTATGGGGTGAATGCACCCTAAAATACTGATGCTTTAATTATCTCAGTCATTTCTCAGTTTGAATTTAATTTTCCGCCTCGCCGCCAGCAGAATTGACCTGGCATGTAGTTTACAATACTGTATATTGTAAATTACTGTACTCTGATGTCAACTGAAGCTGCTCCCTGCAGATCTTGTTTAGGACATCTATTTTCAAACTGAAGCATAAGTTATAATTAAAGCCTAGAAAAGTAAGGATCAATGTGAAAACCCTGGCTTGAACGAGTCTAACCAACTGAAGCTGTTATTTAATTCAGCTAATTCAAGACTACAGTGGAAAATAGTGTTGAAGATGAGAAATACATGCTATATAGTTGGCAATACACAAAGTTCACATGCTGGGTTTAGCTGTTTATCTCTATTTTGTACTTTCTGCTAATTTAAAAATCTGCAATTTGCAATACAAACTACCCATTTCTATGGAATAATATTTGTGTGTACAATAAAACACATGTTAAAAAGTCAGATTCAGGCTCAGTTTTGCCTCACATTTCCCCCCAGTATCCCAAAGCAAGCTCTAGGCGTCACGGTATCGGCCAAATGTTACAGCAGTGTTAGTTAAACAAACTGGTAGGAGAAGCAGGAGCAGGTCTGACAATAAAATAAACCCAGCATAATATGATGGCCACCCAGAGGTTCTTGTGTGTTTAATGGAAGAAGGTCTCATGCATTAGTACTACAGTATCTGACTCTGACTGAGTCACCACTCACAAACTCTTTGAGACCATTATTTTATTACCAGATTTAATTACACAAATCGCATCTCAGTTGTCATGATGGTTTGATTTTAACATTTTCTTTCCTAGATATCAGCAATCGGTTAATCCAAATCTCAGTGATGACTCAGTGTACCGTAATTATACAATAAAGGAGGATCCCAAGACCAAGATTGGAAACCTGTGTGTCTTACTGGTGTTTAAGTCAGCAGTAGCCACCACTGACCTGAACATATGCACCACAGGGAGGGTTCATGTCTGGTATTAGGAAGCTTTATGATTGACTGTGACGAAGTGCAGTCACTCAGATATCCTCCTATTTACTAATCAGCAACATAAAAGCTATTAGTGCCTCCACTGGTGCTAGATCAAATTAACATTTAGAGACATGCACTCAGACGCTCAGTGGTAATGTAATTAGTGGTCAAGAACCACAGAGATGTGTGTGTGTGTGTGTGTGTGTGTGTGTGTGTGTGTGTGTGTGTGTGTGTGTGTGTGTGTGTGTGTGTGTGTGTGGTTTCTAGGTGAAGATGTACTCAAGTCTGTGCTTGAACTAGATGATCCAGAGGAAAATGTACTAGAAACTGTCTTATTCCACAGCCCCATTAACTCCTCTCGCTCCATATACTCAACTGCAGTTTGTTAACAGTGCAGCTGTAATTGAACACAAGTGAGTATGACCTCATCGTGGCTGCTGCTGAAGTGCTCTTCTTATTAGATTATGCATAGTCAGCTGAAGGGTCGTGACTCAATGACATCTCCATAGATCAATGGAAAACTGACACCCACGAACCATGTCTACAAGCCCAATATCGGCTCGCTTTGCTCTTGTAATTACGTTACAAGGGAAGTGCCTGATAGCACTTTAATCATCAGCGCCATGTCAATATCAAGGACAGGTGATCACAGCAGTCATCTGGCACAGAGGGATGGAAAAAGCTCAACATCTGATTTTATTGTACAGCTCCTGGATTTTCCACCTAATTTCCCAGCAACCTATCCTCATAATTTCCTAAAACAGCTTTTTTTCAACCATAATTTACAAATAGTGTTCCATTTAGCACTTGATAATTTGGTTTAGATAAAAATGTCTTTGGTTCAAATAGTAATTGTTTCACTTTTGTTAGGTTAAGCCATTAAAAGGTAAAGATACTTGAGTTTAGATTTTGCTCTTTTCATTTTCTCAGCATTTTAAAGCTACAACTGTCCCCATCTTTATGTACAGTTACCATGGTTATGGGTGTTATTCTTGTCTATGACTGGCAAAGTGTTCTTGTTCACACACACAGTGTCCATTTCCCACCGCTCTGTGGTGATAGAACAGATGGACTCGCCTCAGTAAAACCAGTTAATGTGATCATTTTAAAACTCTGACTGAACAGAGCCTCTCTCTCTACATCCATCCTTCTCACCTAGGATGAGCATTACTGCAGGTACCAGCTCAATGAAAAGCAGCAACTTATTCAAAAAATATGGTTAAAAGATGCTTACAAGATGACTTGCTGTCCCCAGAAGCTTGGCAGAAGTATGATAATGATGTAAAGCACGCTTCCAAACTCACACAAGAGTCTCTCTAAAAGAAAAATGTCAAACTGTGACCAGGCCTAGTCTGTCTCCTGACTTAAATCCACCTTTGATGTAATCTAAAAAGAAGGGTAGACAACCCTCCAAGAAAGATCAGCTGAACATTGCTTTAGAAAGTTGGTATCCTCCAATCAAAAATGCTGGTCAACATATGAAGATTTGAAAAAGTAAAATAGTTTAATCTTAATAATGACTAGTGGACTGAATTGTGTTGCGTTGTGCTCCTACTATGGGGCATGCATCTTTAATTTAATGAATCTAAACTGTCAGTTTTTAATTTTACAGAAGAGCATTTGTTCAACAACTAAGATGATACTTTTTTAAGTTATATTTTTGGCCTATTTGCCTTTATTATATAGGAGGGTGGAGAGAGAGACAGAAAACATGGTAGAAGAGTGGAGGAATGACATGCAGTAAATGGACATGGGCTGGATTCAAACCTATGACCGCTGCATCTGGGACTACAGCCCCTGTTTATGGGTCACACATTTTGCCAGCTGAGCTATCTGGGCATCATATGATGATACATTAAATCATTACCACTCAAGTGATATCGCACTCACTTATTTCATATACTGTACAATGACCACATTTTCTTGCTGCTACTGTGAAAGCATAGCTGTGCACTATATTTATTGGATGATAAAACTCTCTGCCACTTGTTCATCTGAAGCATGACAACTTGTACATCTGCCTACAAAAGAAGTTGTCTGAGGGTAGCACTGCTATTACCAATTTGTTGGCGGTTAACTTGGAAATTCCTGACTTTACAAGCTGTCAGTAAGCAACTTCACTTCTGTTATTCTTCTGTCACACATGTGGAAAGAAGTGCTTAAAAGAACAGTGAAAACATTGATTTTTTTTTCCACAACAAAGCTTCTTCTATAGTCTGAAGAACAATCGCTGTGAAAGATATATTTAGTTTAACTGCTGACTTAATTTGATTGTTTTAATTAAAATGTTCATCCATGCCAGTGAGGGTTTCTACAAGTGTTTAAAGCTGAAAGAAAAGTATATTATTGCTTCACAGACAAATCTCTGATCCTATCGCAGTTAGCAATTTTAGCTAATATAGATTTTGTGGCTTTAGCATGTGCTAAGATGCCCACAAGCATTAAAAAAAATCAGAAAGCGTGGCTACTAAAATCTACAGGTGCCAATGAAGATGCTTTCTCCCAAATTTTGCTATTTTCAGTGATGTATCAGAAGACCTATATTTGCCCACAGGGGCCCTGCAGTACAACACAGCTGCTCAGTGACAACTCTATGCATATGTGCAACTTTATAGTCCTCTGTGGTCAGAGCCACAGCACACGTTGATTCTGTCGCTTGAGTCAGCCCATTAAGGACAACACTTTACTGATGCTTAGTGGAAAAGATAAGGGCTTTTTCCATGCCTACTGGCAGATGGTAGCATCTTTTCACACCATTAAACAACGCCTTCATTTTTTCCCTCTCCTTCACTGATTTTACCACTTTTGCTCATTTCAGCGCTACAATGCTTTGGGGATTTGTCAGTGAATCCAAAAGTGTGTGTTGTAATTGTCAGCACTGGCTGTGGCTTTGGTTTGAACTCAAATTTAGAGCATTTACATTCTACAGAGCAGTGGGTTGCTGATGTGTCACAATGTGTCAGTTGGTTGGTCAAAAGCAAAACACAGAGTCCTGGTTTTTCAGACAAAAAAGCAGAAGTCACAGAGTGCTGCTAGCTGCATGCGATGCTAGACTTGTTGATGGGTGGACATACAAAGCATCTGAATTTGACCTCCATCAATAGCCACTATTGCATTCTTTTCAAAAATGCACCTTTGTCAAATCAGATCATTTTGTACACACACCAGGGAAAGCACAGGTGCATTAATGATGGCTTAGTTTCATTAAGTGCTCCAGTATTTACTGTGCAACAACATAAAAGCAGGGCTTCCCCAAAGTGGAATGCAGCCACCATTAATACACCCGCTGGAACAAATCGACATTTCTGCAATAAAAAAGGTCTATGACTGGAATCCTTCCCACACCTGAACCCAGTTAGTTCATCACCTTCTGTTCAGATTTGCAGTCTGGCTATTACTTGGGTTTATGAGCATATGTAGCTGCAAAACTTTTGACATTTTCTTTAGCCTCAGTTGGAATTTATGTGTAGTACTAATTATTAGCAAATGTTATGCTTGCTAGTATGCTATCACACTCAACACCATGATAACTGTACCTCCTAAAAACCTGCACATCAGCTTTGTCATTGTGTGTATGCTGAATTTAGCATTTAGTTCCATTATTCTTGCAGAATTGCAAGCATAACCATAGATTCTCAGGCTTGTATAACTACAATTTAAACTTCACTTAGTCTTTCCCTCACTGTAGCCAAGTAAAATTTAAAAAATATTTTCTGTGACTGTCATTTTTGACTGTTTAAAAAGATACTAACAATGCATTTGTTGTGTAGAGTTCAGGGTTTGTTTATTGATTGGTCTTTATGAATGTCCCTCACCTCAATGCTCTGGTCACAATGAAAATGTCTCAACAGTTAAGTCAAATTGGGCAAAGATATCTATGCTTTCCAGTGAATAATTTCTAATAATTATTAGCCATTACCAGTATGTATAATTTTTCCCTTGAACATGCGATGAATCCAACTCAAGTTCCAAAAGTAGCAAAGAAAATGTCCCTTAAAAATGATTATTCTTTCATAAGATGGTGACTGACCTGACCTTTTTTTTTTATAATCATCCATTTTGTACCAAGAAATGTCAAAGTCAGATTGTCATTAAGGTTACAGAGCACATTGGAAACATTTTTATAAAGTGTATGCTCTTGTTTGTGTCGGCTATTTTGTTCTGCCACTCGTGGGGGTTAGACTTGTTATGCTGTGTCCCAAATCAGTCAGTCTTCATGTCTGAGTATTTTGATGCTTGTTAACTCAGCCTGTTCTGTATTAACATCACATTAAGGCTCAGTATCTTTCTTATCCTCCTGTGTTCTGAGCTGCTTTACTTTGTTTTTGTCCTAGTGACTCTGTGAAACTAACTATGAACCCCAGTGTACTGCTGTCACTTTGATACATTGCCTCATGCTTTGCTGCACATTGAATATCAGACAAAGGAGCCATAATCCACCACATTCTACTGATAGATAACAGAGGCTATCCAATCCACGCATGTTTTCGTAATGCTTATCATTAAGAGAGTTCTCCTTGCCTTGGGTATGATGGCAATAACTATTTCATTATTAGAAAAATGGCAGTGTGTTTATTGGTATGCTGATGATGGATTGTTTTTCATGCAGTAGGGTCACTCCTCAGGTGATAGATTATGTTAATGGCTGATTTAACTACGATCACACGGCTTATTTCTCCTGCAGTCAGGAACTAATAATGCATCATGATTAAACACAGTGTCACTGGGACACGCATAAAATAGAGAGAGATCTTGCTGGGCGTTTTCTCTTCAATGGAAGAGCTAGACTAATGAGCCAAAGCATTACGACCACCCTTGCCTTATGTGGTCTTGGTTCTTCACCAAAACAGCTCTAGCCTGCCAAAGCCTGGACTCTACAAGCCCTGTGAAGGTGTCCTGTAGTGTCTGGCACCAAGATGTTAGCAGCAGTTCTTTTAACTCCTGTACGCTTAGAGCGATTAAAGCTCAAGCTCCTCATCAAATCAGTGTCAGTAGGTACTCGACTGTCTAGAAGCCCCCCACAAATCTTACTGTTTTTGTTTATGGTCCAATCTAGTCATTGACTTCATCTGTGAGTGGTCATAATTTCTTTTGTCTCTGTGGTGTCTCTATATTCTCATTTAGGATGTGCCTGATCAGTATACTGTGGTAGGAGTCCTTAGACAATCTTGGATAAAAAGCTATTGGAGCATTTCTAATGGCTACATGATCATGAATTTCCCCAGTCAAAGTACGTACCAGAAATTAAGAAGTACAAAAATTCTACAGTACAAGACTGTGTTTAGCTACTTTGGGAGGGAAGTCATGTCTCAGAGCGTTTTGCAGCAGGAAACGCCGAGTCACTGAGACTAAAATTCTGTTGCTATGCAGCAAATGACAGGGTGATGTTAGACATTATTGGGACACTTGATGGATTTTACAGATGGAAACAGTTGCCACTTTTGTACATTGTTACCAGAATCATACAGGTGACTTTGATGAACTTGTTTTACGTTCACATTAAATACCACCTATATAGTGGGTGCAACCTATAACATCTTGTCCAATTTGAATTGAAATCTCCATCTTTAGACTTGTAAATCATCAAAACCAGCTCCAGGCTGTTCCAAGCTGTTCCAGCATTAACCATTATTCATTGCTACATTGAGCCATTTTCATTTTCATATGTCTTAATTAATTTGCCCAGCAGTTTGGTTGGATTGGACTATTGGCACAGTGGGACTGCAATGAAATGTTGACACCAATAGTCTCCAGAGAATTAACTCTATTGTTGCTGGTTTTCCTTCTATTGTAGTTCCACAGGCCGGTGAAATTGATGACTAAATCAGCCACTGATTGGTACAGAGTAATGATTCACATGTTCATGAAATCATATCTGAAGCTTCTGTTTGGAAGTTAAATTCCTGTAATACCATATTTAATATAACATCCCAGAAGTGTAGTTCACCCTAAATTGATTTCTAAACATGAATTCCTTTTATTTTATTTTCATTTATCCATACTTACTTTCTTTTGACTGAACTTAGTAAAAGTGATTCATGAATCTCTTGCAGTGCTACACCTAACAATTGCTCTTGTTATCAGTTATTCAGCCTATTATGAAAAAAAGAAATCACCACATTCTGGCATCATCACAATTAATGTTTGACAAACAAGCATTTCAAAATGTTCTGTTTATTCTCGTGTGAGAAAAGGAAAAGTCCTTGCAATCATTTCATTAGCGTGTGATCCATATACATTGTAAATCATTCTATGTTCATTCTGCTTACAAACATTCTGCTTGCAACCTTAAAACTGCGAGTTAGCTGTACTTCAGTTGATTAATTAATTCAGGGTTGTATGAGTTGTGAAAGAATAACATTGGCAGAGGTAAATTAACTGAAATGAGAAAACAAGTTTAATAAACTCATGATATTAAGTTGAATCAGCCAGTCACACAGAAACTGGATGCAGAAAGACTTTCCTTCCTTCTACATTTTCTTAAACAGTTTATTCTTAATTCAACAGTGAGAACTTAAAGCTTCAGTCATCTGAGGTTGCTCCTTTCTACAATAAGAGAAATGATAAGTTTACGAGTGTGGGAACTAAATTCACTCCTATCCTTTGGTTAGAATTGTTGTGAAAGAAACAGCCATCCCCTTTTAAACATATGTTAAAGACCCGCGGCAACATTCCACCGTGTCAATTTTCTCACACTACAACAAACTATAAATGCATCCTGGGAAGTCTGCTTATACAGTTGCAAGAAAAAAAGTATGTGAACCTTTTGGGATTTCTTGGATTTCTGCATGAATTGGTCATAAAATGTTTTCTGATCTTCATCTAAGTCACACCAATAGACAAACACAGTCTGCTTAAACTAATACCACACAAAAAATATGTTTTCATGTTTTTACTGAACACAATATGTAAATATTCACAGTACATGGTGGAAAAAATATGTGAACCTTTGGATTTAATAACTGGTTCACCCTCCTTTGACAGCAATAACCTCAACCAAACATTTCCTGTAGTTGTAGATCAGACCTGCACAACGTTCAGGAGGAATTTTGAACCATTTCTCTTTTCAAAACTGTTTCAGTTCAGCAATATTCTTGGGATGTCTAGTGTGAATTGCTTTCTTGAGGTCATGCCACAGCATCTTAATCGGGCTGAGGTCATGATTTTGACTGGGCCACTCCAGAAGCTGCGTTTTCTTCTGTTGAAGTGGTTCTGTTATTGATTTACTTTTGTGCTTTTGGTCGTTGTCCTGTTGCATCACCCATCCTCTGTTGAGCTTCAGTTGGTGGACAGATGGTCTTAAATTTACTGCAAAATGTCTTGATAAACTTGGGAATTTATCCTTTATCGATGACAGCAATCCGTCCAGACCCTGAGGCAGCAAAGCAGACCCAAGCCATGATGCGGCCTCCACCATGTTTCACAGCTGGGATGAGGTTTTGATGTCGGCGCGATGTGCCTTTTTTCTCCACACATACCGTTGTGTATTTCTTCCAAACAACTCAATTTTGGTTTCATCTGTCCACAAAATATTTTGCCAGTAGGGCTGTGGAACATGCAGGTGCTCTTTTGCAAACTTCAAACGGACAGCAATGTGTTTTTGGACAGCAGCTAACCCATGAACTCTATTCCTGTTAAATGTTTTACTTACTTGTCAACAAAAATGTTTATTACTGGCAAATGAAGGGAATACAGTTCACGCTGCAGTCCCACTCGTTACAATCCACTTTTCTGCTGCAAATCATTGGGTTCTTAGATTTATGATTCAGATTCAGAAAACTTGGTGGATGTGGATGTTACTTTGGCATGTACCACTCACCTATTCACAGTTCCAATCCCAGCGTCCTAGTGTCCAACAATGGCTAATGGGGCATTGCTAATAATGTTGAGAGCTCCATTTGTATGATACAGATCTCAGTTTTTATTAATAAACAACTTGTGTCACATGTCAACTAATTGAAAAAAAATGTGAGTAGGACTAATGTAATAAATATAATACTGAATAAATTAAATTTATGTGTTACAAGTGGTGGTTAGTGATATTAATCTAAAGATTCTCTTCAAGGGAAGTCTGTTTTTTCTATATCTAGTCTTTTCTGCAGGTGGTTGTTTTCTTCTTTTTGTTTGCCGCTGTCACGTTGTTGTGTCTTTGTTTTCCTGCTTGCTCCACTGGGTAGTAATGCAGTCACACCTTCACTGATTAGCTTCTTACCATGACAGTAAACTCTTAGTGGCTTATTCCAGGGAGGTGTGCAGTCCGTCCAGCACATGTCTGTCGTGTCAACAGGCTACACATTCACCACTGACCATGCTGAGTCTGTTTGACTTGTTAGAAGAATAGTGACATAAACCTTCTTTTCATCTCACCAGTAATTAACAGGATTTACATAATTTAACTAGAAAATTGTCCCATCTTGAGAGCAGCGTTATTACTGTTGTCAAAGCTGTCGCTGTCTGAATAACCTCCTCTAACTGCCCTCAACACTTCACTTACTCTCAAATATTCGAATGCAAATGGAACTGAGCTGTTTTCAGTCGATGGCAAATAAAAAAAAGAAAAGAATCTTTTTAAAGAACTGTTTGAATTGAAAGGCCAATTGAAAAGAATAAAGGAGTTTTTTTTTCTTTCTTTCTTTTTATCACCATGCAGTTGCACTTCTAACAGGGCGAGAGCTTTTCAGAAGTGCGTTTGATATACATGAGTAAACACACATTTCCCATGCTAATTTTCTGCGCCGAGGTTCATCTCTAACCCGATGAGTGCAGCAATAGTAAACTGTTGACCTGGTGACTCCAGATGCCAGACAGGGCCTCTTCCCTGATTGGACTCCACGGTGCTTCAATCAGCTTAATTGGCCGAGACTATAGTATCAGCGAGAGGAGAGAAAATGAGAGGGGAACGCTGGAATTGGAATGAAATGGAGAGCCAGCTCTTGCACGCCTCATTATTTGTTGATTGACATGTGTGCATGGGGGGGTGGAGGAGGTTGGTGAACCGCCACATCTCAGAAGACAAGCAAAACAAGCTTAATGTAGCTCTGACTTTGGGCACAGTTTAGGATTTTGTTTATTAATTTTTAAAACTTCCTACTGATGGCAGTAGATACATTTTGTGCAGTAAGCGTATATCAAAACCAAATTAGTTTTGTAGATGCAGTTTGACTTTATGGGCGCACTAGGCAGGTGGAGGAGCAGAGTACAATTTCAGCAGTTAAGTAATTGGCTGTTAAAATGTAAATTTAAATGCAATTTAATCTTTATTCATATGACATGTCAGCAAAACTGCATTCATGCATATTCAAAAGGAAATTTGCTGTCGAGCACTTTTAAAATAATAACACCACAATAATTGTTTTTGATTTGCAGCACCACTTTTTTTCAGCACACATGAGCAAAAGTTGCACTGAAGTAGATTATGTCAACAAAGACACGGAAATTAATTAGTAAAGCTGCAACTTCTGACTTCTGTTGCAACAACACACACTGGTAAAAATCCAGATGAGTTTTCCCATTATTATAATATTTAGATCATTCAGGTTGTCTGAAGCAGACAGAGCTCCAGACTACATCTTTTCCCTGATGTCACACTCTCTTAAGTTTCTGTTTTTACCAGTGCAGAAGCTATTCTGTCCTTGATTCTAAATTTATACCGTTCTGCATGCTTCCACCAAAAAACAGTCTTGTTTAAAACAGAGACACATAAAAAATGTCTGTGATTAAGCACATTTTACATCACATTTGTCTTGCACAGCATCCATCCAATTGGTTCATGTCCTTTTCAGATGAGTGAAGTAAATATTGTACATGCTAACCTGTGATCTGCCATATTGATAGGTCTCTTCTGACCAACATTCACTGTAAAGTAAAAAAAAAAAAAAAAGAAGAAGAAAAAAGAGAAGTTCATTGTTATGTTTGTTACATAATCCTCCTGCTGTGAACTGGTAAAATGTGGCTCAGATGGAAATGCCGGATTTGGTGGTACATCTTCTGTTTTGTGGTGTAACATTAAAGTAAGAATGTGCATCACCCTCAAATGTTTGAAGTTCCTTTATGATCACATATGAGTGTAGATCTATCTAATTAAGACAGACAGAGACTTATAGGTGAGAATTGCAACATTGTTTGATGTTGTGGCCAGTAAAGCAATCATTACACCCACTGCAGTTATACAGGAAGCTGTAAGTTGCAATGCTGATGTTCTGAACTTAACTATGTCCATGGAGAATGCTTACAGGTTTCTCAGTTTGAATTCAAGCATGTAGGACACTCTGGTGTTCTTTGTGGCAACCTGCAGTTGTGCAACTTGTGATTCCAATGCACTGCATGCGAGATACATCATTGACATAAGGAAGCTGGTTTATTAGCCTGCTTTTCTTCTGGAGAAAATGTTCTGCTTTGAATCCAATGGAATGTGTCCCCTCTTCAGTCCATCCATCCATGTACAGGGAAAACATGCAAACTCAATGCAGAAAGAAGACCGGGACATGAACCAGGGATCTTCTAGCTGCAAGGAGAAAGTACAAACCACCAAGCCAATGTGCTGCCTGCAAAGTGAAATGCTGTGCTCAATTCGGCTCACAACTTGACTTTCTCGCTTACTAGGCTTACCTCTCCACACACGAAAATCTCTTGAGAAGAGGAACCATTCTAAAAGTCCCTGCAGAGCCTCTGCCGCATGCTGTCTTTGTGGAGTTTTATAGCTGCGTGCTCAGAATTGAAAGGTTTCACAAACTTTGTGCTGCAGCAGTAGCAACACAACATTCTGAACAATTTACATAGAACATTTGTTTTTTCTCTATTTTATCTCAGCTGAGGAAACTCAGGAGTCTGTAAACTGGTCACTTCTACATACAGACTGTGTTTTCTAGCTGTGTCACTTGTTGCCTGCGTCTCCCCACCTTTCACTGCATCATTTTGTGGGTTATTGACTACAACTGCAACGCTTTCAGATGCGGTTGGAGCAAAGTAAGACTTGTTTCATCACTGCATATTTTACTGAGCGTAGCCTTTCAGTGCTAGCTGTTGGCATTAATGCAACTGTCCAAGTGTTGCTATGACAACATTGCTGAGCTTCTCATAGTTCTCTGCGACATGGTTCTGTTACATGGGACACCTTTTAATTCCACACAGTCATTAAATCCATTGTTCAGATTTTGGGATTGAGAAAATGTTTTTTAGCATTTACAGATAGAAGGAACTCTTAATAAAAGTGTACACTGAGTTGCAGTAGCTAGTGACTTATACAATCATTACAGCAAAGTATGGGGCAACGGATGGATATTAGCCTTGTGCTAACCTTGTGTAAACTATTATGAGATTGTATGTTCATTGTTATGCACTGTCCCGTCCAAATAAATAAATAAACAAACTGCATTATATAAAAGTCAGCTCCAAAAAGTCCAAAGACTGGGGCTAGTGACACATATTTAGATGAGAAGAGTTGTCCTTTGTGGGTCAAAGTTCACTGATTTTCTTATCACACTGCCCTCCTACCCCCTGCTGTCAGCAATCCTCTTATTCTCTGTCCAGTTAATTTGCCACCCTTTACAGAAAATGAAAAGGGAACAGCTGCCCCACCCTGCTTCATAAGTTTCCTGTGATTTCAGCAACGTCTGTCACATCTCTGTGCATTTCTGCTGTCACCTCTTTTCTCGTCTTTCTAAAATGTTACCATAGTGCAAAACAAACCATTCCATAACCCAAGCAAAAAATGATAAAGCATATCATAAGCCATAAATGATAGTGAAGAGATCATTAAAAAAAAAAAAAGAATAGACAGTTTAATTTAAGACTTATTTTCATTCTGACCAGTCAATACAACTGTTCCTAGTAACTGAAGGGGAAGAAGTGATGGCTGTGTTCTTGAGTGATTGCTCTGTATTGATTGTGTTGTGTGTTGTCTGTCCCTTTGTGAGGGAGTTGGCATTCCATTGCACCTTTCTTTATTTTCAAATAACATGCACGGTTCAAGCCTGCTCTTATTTAGACTGGAGCAAAGTCACAGCACCACTTTAGTGATGAATAGGTTTTTGCGCCATCTCTGCACTGAACTCCTCAGTTCAATGTGGCACAGCAGAAAGATGGAGATTTAGGCAGCAACAAATAGGAGGGTAGTTATAAGGTGTGAAAGAAAAATGTCCTCTGTTTCCCATGTCTTCACCATGTTTGTGCACAAAAATAAAAGGCACGTCAAAGTGTATTTCACCTTTCTCTCTTGTTTTCTTGTTTCCCAGCTCTTCCTGTTCCAGCTGCTGAGAGGCCTGTCCTACATCCACCAGAGGTACATCCTTCATCGTGACCTGAAACCACAAAATCTGCTCATCAGCGACACTGGAGAGCTCAAACTCGCTGACTTTGGTGAGTAGGCAGGACATTTAAGATCTTATTTTTGTGCATCCGTCAGATCTAAGACTGCGTGTAATGCTGAAAATCCCCACCCTCACTGTGCATTCATTCTCATTTGTGACATGGGTTTGTAAACTGAGGAAGAGAAAGTCTGGTCAGGGTTCTACTCTTCAACTATTCAACAATATTTAACACCAAGACTCTGAGGAGGCAGCTTTTTCGTTTTGCAACTTATTAAATGCTTTAATGGAAATCAGCTGAAGAGTTTTAGCATCATCATGTGTTTCATTGGATCCACTCATCATTTTCACTTTGCAATAGTAGTTGGAAACATGCACTGGTTTAGGCAACGTCTCGGAAAACTCACTGGAAATTGGTTTTACATCAAAATTACAGAGTTGCTCTCCATTTACGCAGAGACTGAGTTAAGCAGACAGCTTAACCAGTTTCATACATTTTAAGTAGCTTCCTGTACTGTGTTAGTCTCATGTGTTGGATGCTAAATGTTGCGTGTGCCATGGCTCCTTACATGATGGTCTTGGCATGTGTGAATAAACCCATAATGAAAATTAATGTAGAAGTCTTAACTTTAATGGATAGCCATCGCAATGCTGCATATTCCATTTAATGAATATGGAATAGGAATAAGAAGAACAAAGAATACTTTTCACTGCACAACTCTAAACATGGTACAGTAAAAGTAGAGTAATGTTGGTGCTGTCAGGTGGAACATGAAGGCACACCCTGTCGCCTTTATTCTGATCACCTTTGTGTGTCAGGCAAGTTGTAAAAAACAGAAAGCTAGACAGATTACGTTTGGTCTAGCATGTCATCTGTTTTATTCTTGAAGAGAGATCTGCCATTTTGGCGCCTGCATTTAGGTGGCTTTGAATGATCTGTTGATCCATCCATCTGTCCAAGACTTTGGCCAAGATCATAATAGCTTGACTATGAGTTCAGCAATTGACCATTTCCATCCCTGACACTTTATCAAATGCCAGAATTTCCACTTGTACAGCAGACAGATTAAAATGAAACATTACTGACTACTTTCTGTTTCAGTGAAAACCTAGTGAGTGTGTGTTTGTGTTTCTGTATGTGTGTGTGTTCCTGAAGTGGCACCATATGGCTTGGATCCATGTTCAGTAAACACTGGCTACATGGTCTGTCTGGCATCCTGGGGGGCAGACAGACCGACCGACAGTCCAACCTTCTGTTTGCCCCATCCATCCATCCATCCATCCATCCATCCATCCATCCATCCATCCATCCATCCATCCATCCATCCATCCATCCATCCATCCATCCATCCATCCATCCATCCAGTGTTATGTTGTCCAGCACCAGCAACCCCATTCTTCTATCTAACCCCTTCAACCCCCCCTGTCTCCTCTACCCATCCATTTTTCCACCCTCCTGCCCCTCCATCCCTCTGCCCAGACAGATGGGGGAAGGAGGAGGGTGGCAGCTTCATCAATAATGCAAACCTTGTATTAGCGCTGAAACATTACTGCGAGGGAAATGAGAAGAAGAAAAATAATGGACAAAATACCAAATGAGCAAGAATGAAAATCCCTGGCCTATTAGTCTGTCGCTGGAGCTGGAGCTCATCAACAAACATGCACAAAACACAAAATCAGCCTTTGCCTGAGGGATGCCAGATGAGAAAGGTGAAGGCTGTTCAAGTCTATGTGTGTGTGTGTGTGTGTGTGTTTGCAACTTTGTGTGGCCGCCAGGGCTCCCTGTGGTCCCTGGCTTTGGCAGCAGGAATACTAACGGCCGACAGCTGAGGCCTGTGGTGCTGGTTGGGGTAAACGAGAGAGACGGAGGGAGGGTGTCAACAAAGAAGGAGCTGAGAGGTACAATAAGAGGTGGCAGAGCTCTCAGCGAGGATGAGTTTGTATGGCGATATGATTCAGGGGACAAAAAGAAGAGATAAGGATTAGCAGAAATGAAAAAAAATGTATTGAAAAGTGTGTTAAACTAAAGTGTGGATTGTAATAGTATGAATAAAACTTAGTCCTTTCAATCCTTAATTTTCTTTCTTCCTTTGATGCTCATCTGTGATTTTTCCACAGCAGCTGAGGATCGATCCATAAGCCTGTCCATCCAACTTTTCGGTTCAGAAAAAGATTATAAAACAGCTAGTTTTCACACTGGCTTCATGGAAGTTCAGTGGTTAGCACTGTCACTTCACAGCAAGAAAGTTCATATCTGCTGGTCAGCTGGATGCTCTCTTTGTGGAGGTTCAACACGGTCTCACGGGGATTCGTGAAACTGTCACGTCAGTTTTTGTTTCGGTTTCGTGCGCACCAACACGATGTCGTCATGTTTTTCGTACCGCTCACCACGAGCGAAACCCGCTGTGGTAATCACATCTGAAAGTGGTTTATACCGGCGGATTCATGAGGATCTAAGCTGTCCATTGGCGTTTGCGGCCGCCGCTGCGGCCGCCGGACATTCTTTAAATTCCTATGCAAATTAGGCGGATTCATGACGATTTAAGCTGTCCATCGGCGTTTGCGGCCGCCTCCGCGGCCGCTACTGCGGCCGGATGTCTGGCGGCCACAAACGCCGATGGACAGCTTAAATCGTCATGAATCAGCCTAATTTGCATAGGAATTTAAAGAATGTCTGGCGGCCGAAGCGGCGGCCGCAGTGGCGGCCACAAACGCCGATGGACAGCTTAGATCCTCATGAATCCGCCGGTATAAACCACTTTCAGATGTGATTACCACAGCGGGTTTCGCTCGTGGTGAGCGGCACGAAAAACATGACGACATCGTGTTGGTGTGCACGAAACCGAAACAAAAACTGACGTGACAGTTTCACGAATCCCCGTGAGACCGGGCTGGGAGGTTGCATGTTCTCCTTGTAAAGGGACTGCCTGTGTGGGTTTTCTTTGGGTTCTCCAGCTTCATCCAGCAGGCCAAAGACGTTCAGGTTAGGTTAACTGGTAATAGGTGGTAATAGGTGTGAATATGCATGGATGTTTGTCTCTTTGTGCTAGTCCTCTGTCAGGACAGGCAACCTGAAATCTCGATCAATCACGTCAGCTAGGATAGACTCCAGTTCCCCACAGCCCATCCATGGATGGATGGATGGATGGACATCACAATACTATGGAATATGATTATGGACATTCAAGATTCCAAGACAATAATTATTCAATAGTAGCACCGCACCGGATCTTGTATTAAAGAAAAGTACAACAGTGGCATTTAGGAGTCAAAAGATAGAACTTAGTTGAAAATTTAGCAAGGCTTGTGCAAGATTAAAAACCCCTGAAAAATGTTTATCTATGCTTCCACAGTTACTCCAACCCTCACCACAACTCTAAGCTTTCAGGCATTATTGTCTTGTATTCTCGCATTTGAAGAAAAACAACTGTCACTTTTAGATATGTTAGGTAACTTATTTATGTAATCTTTATGACACTAAAAAATAGTGTCAAAATGAAAACAATGAAGGACCCAAAAAACCTTTTAGTTCCTGGACATTAGTCACAAGAGCTAAAAATCCTGGAACTTGTTTCTGTTTGTGGATCATCAAGTTAACCACATACAATAGTGGGGGAAAAAAAAGTTTTCAGACACCCTTCAAATTTTACACATCTCAAATGCTGTCATGAAATATTTGTGGAAATATATTTTTTGTGTTTCAAAAGGTGTGGCTGCATTAGACAGACACAAAGAAATACAGTGCCTTGTGAAAGTATTCGGCCCCCTTGAACTTTTCAACCTTTCGCCACATTTCAGGCTTCAAACATAAAGATATAAAATTTAATTTTTTTGTCAAGAATCAACAACAATTGTGACACAATTGTGAAGTGGAATGAAATTTATTGGATATTTTATACTTTTTTAACAAATAAAAAAGTGAAAAGTGGGGTGTGCAGTATTATTCGGCCCCTTTACTTTCAGTGCAGCAAACTCACTCCAGAAGTTCAGTGAGGATCTCTGAATGATCCAATGTTGTCCTAAATGACTGATGATGATAAATAGAATCCACCTGTGTGTAATCAAGTCTCCGTATAAATGCACCTGCTCTGTGATAGTCTCAGGGTTCTGTTTAAAGTGCAGAGAGCATCATGAAGACCAAGGAACACACCAGGCAGGTCCGAGATACTGTTGTGGAGAAATTTAAAGCCGGATTTGGATACAAAAAGATTTCCCAGGCTTTAAACATCTCAAGGAGCACTGTGCAAGCAATCATATTGAAATGGAAGGAGTATCAGACCACTGCAAATCCACCAAGACCCGGCCGTCCCTCTAAACATTCACCTCCAACAAGGAGAAGACTGATCAGAGATGCAGCCAAGAGGCCCATGATCACTCTGGATGAACTGCAGAGATCTACAGCTGAGGTGGGAGAGTCTGTCCATAGGACAACAATCAGTCGTCCACTGCACAAATCTGGCCTTTATGGAAGAGTGGCAAGAAGAAAGCCATTTCTCAAAGATATCCATAAAAAGTCTGGTTTGAAGTTTGCCACAAGCCACCTGGGAGACACACCAAACATGTGGAAGAAGGTGCTCTGGTCAGATGGAACCAAAATCCAACTTTTTGGCCACAATGCAAAACGATATGTTTGGAGTAAAAGCAACACAGCTCATCACCCTGAACACACCATCCCCACTGTCAAACATGGTGGTGGCAGCCTCATGGTTTGGGCCTGCTTTTCTTCAGCAGGGACAGGGAAGATGGTTAAAATTGGATGGGAAGATGAATGGAGCCAAATACAGGAGCATTCTGGAAGAAAACCTGTTGGAGTCTGCAAAAGACCTGAGACTGGGACGGAGATTTATCTTCCAACAGGACAATGATCCAAAACATCAAGCCAAATCTACAATGGAATGGTTCACAAATAAAGGTATCCAGGTGTTAGAATGGCCAAGTCAAAGTCCAGACCTGAATCCAATGGAGAATCTGTGGGCAGAGCTGAAGGCTGCTGTTCACAAACGCTCTCCATCCAACCTCACTGAGCTCCAGCTGTTTTGCAAGGAAGAATGGGCAAGAATTTCAGTCTCTCAATGTGCAAAACTGATAGAGACATACCCCAAGCGACTTGCAGCTGTAATTGCAGTAAAAGGTGGCGCTACAAAGTATTAATGCAAGGGGGCCGAATAATATTGCACGCCCCACTTTTCAGGTTTTTATTTGTTAAAAAAGTATAAAATATCCAATACATTTCATTCCACTTCACAATTGTGTCCCAAATGTTGTTGATTCTTGACAAAAAATTAAAATTTTATATCTTTATGTTTGAAGCCTGAAATGTGGCGAAAGGTTGAAAAGTTCAAGGGGGCCGAATACTTTCACAAGGCACTGTACATGTGGTGTTTTTTGTTTATAAGAAAAAGTAGCAAAATTAAATTCTTGACAGTTTCAATATGTCAATTCTCAACATTGTCAGTATAAAGTCGAAAAAATTACAGAGAATGTGCTCAAAACTGAAGAAAAAATAAATAATCCATCACATCGTCAAATTAGTATTTAGTAGTCCTGCATTAGCAGCAGCAGAGCTCTAATCCTGGCTCTAATCCCACCGGCCTTTCACACTGTTGAGGGTTAATCTGGTCCCATCCTTTTTGAATTACTGCTTTTAATTCTTCTAAATTCTTCTATTTTTGCTTTGAAACAGTTCTTTTGATAATCCTCCACAGATTTTCAATGGGGCTCATTTCCAGGGATTGAGCTGGCCACTCTGAGACCTGGATACTGTGCTCCTGTAGCCAAGTTAGAACTGGTCCTAGATGTGTTCAAGGGGCATTATCTTGTTGAAACATCAAGTGTGACCTCCACAAAACAGAGCATGTGCAGAAGGGAGCATGTGGGTTTGGAGAATGGTACAATACTTGAGTTCAATGTGCCATCACAGACAGTGAGATGACCAACACCTGCAGCACTCATGCATCCCCAAACATGATAGTGCCTCCACCATGCTTAACAGTAGGTATTGTACATGCTGGAGATAAAGCTTCTCCTGGCCTTCTGCATACCCTCACATTAGCAGGAGGAAGATAAAGCTGGAAACTGGACTCGTCTCATCACCGAATGTTCTTCCAGTTCCTTTCTGCCCTGTTCTTGTGTGCTTGGGCCCAACGACGCCAGGCTAACCTCTGTCTCTCATTGATCAGGGGCTTCTTGACAGGACCTTCAGCCATGATCTAAAAGTCGACCACGTACAGAGTGGTTGGAACACCTGACACCAGTTTGGTTTGACCCCTACTGCTGAAGCTCCTGTGATGTCATTCAGCAGTTTTCCTGCATGTGGATCAGGATGTGGTCATTTCTTGCTGAAGAAACCGTTGGACGCCCAGATCTTGGTTTGTCTTCCAAGCTGTTGGTTGGTCTGTATTTCTGCAGAGTGTATCCAACAGCTGAAGGACTGCATCTGCACTTCCTGGCTATCTGACGGCAGCTGTACCCTTCCTGGCTGTGAATCTGTATGTTCAGGCATCTTTCCTGCATTAGATTCCTTGTTTTATCCATTTCTGTTTCTGAAGAACTTCCAAATATGCTGGCTTTAAAAAGACGCGAAGCACGGCAACAAAAATTGTGTCTTAATAAAAAGCACAACCTTCATTAATGGATCCCCGGAACCAAGCTGATCCAATACTCAAAATTTCTTCCGTACTTTTATGGGAATAATCGATTTTAAGTTTTTAATGGCTTTTTTAGGATTTGTTTAATATTTTGGCTGGGACTGTACTAAAAGAAATTGCACTTGAAGACCTAAGAGTGATCTTTACTGTAGTATTTCACGAATGCACAAGATGTCTGAAAACTTTTTTTCCACCTGTGTACATTACAAATACAAGTGTCACAGTGATGAGGAAATGGGCCAAAAGCATTTTGTAAAACATAAATGCTTATTCTGCCATACATGTTTATAAGCATTACTTGTCTGTTCAGTACTCTGCATTATGAGAGGTGCTGATCCAACTTTAAAGATAGAGTAATGTGTGTAGACGGTGAGTAGCTGAACATGATCATTTTATTTACTGTATCTTGTTGTTTTCTCTGCATGTAGTAGTATTTAACTTAGCAGGCTAAGCATAATCAGGGAGCAATGATTTCTCATCAGCCATAGTGACCAGATCTCCATATCCCTGCTGTTGGCTGGGGAGTTGATCCAGATGCTCCCCTCTGCTCTACCGTGAGTTTACTCACTTTTTAATGAGCTGCACAAACAACCACCTCATAAATGAGGCTTTGAGAAGCCCACATGTTTCACATCAAGGACACAACTAATTGAAGCCAACTAAGCAATGTGTGGGGAGTGATTTGTATTGTTTGTGTAGGGGAGCTGTGTGGACCATAATCACTGCTTTCCTGTTCAAACACACACACATTTTGCCGCCCCTTTTAAATAAATAATCCTATATAAATGTACTATAGAGTGAACAAAGCATCTCTAGTGACAGTATCAGTCACATTTTGCTGGGTGATTCAGAAACCTGAGAAAAGACAGTTGAAATGAATACTGAATTTGTAAATTTTAATAGAATATCACAATTAAACACTTAGAGCATGAGAACTAATCATTCACTGCATCCGGGACTTTATGTGTTTTAGTTTATTTGCTACAGGGAACCACTGTTACTCATAATTTACATCACATATGACCATTTTACAAAACATGCTGCTGTGTTTCAAAAAATGGATGTAACGTTCCGACATTTCTAAGTATTTACTGGTTTTCAGTCATTCCACTTTCTACAATTTTGTATTTTCTCCTGTCACAGTAACCAAGTTACCTCTGATGGATTAACATAATAGAGCAAAAACAAAAAAAGGTGCTGATGAAGATGTAGAAATAATAAATTCAAAAATTCTGAAATTTTAGAAATTACATTTGAAATCAGTCTCATAAGGCTCATTTCATTGGTATGATATAGAGGATAGAAATGTTGAACAAACTGTGTAGTTTTCTTTCTGATGAATAAATTCACAGCAATATTCTCAACGTATAATTGGATCTTTTTTATTACCAGCCGAATAAATGTACTATAAGAAGTGCTGTGGAACAGTGAGAAAAGAGTGAGTAATATTTATAATTATAAATGAATTAAAAAGGATTTTAAAACATAATTTATCTTACACTAATTTTAAATGGCACATAATTCATTCAATAGAACATTTGTTTATCATATGTGCACATTTTGAAATTAAAATGGGCTGTTCCAGCATTTCCTTTTCCCACATTTGGACAAATGCTTGATTTTTGAATAAAACATGACAATATTTACAAGACTTCCATGAACATGCCTGCACCCTCAAACAGCACTGCACACACAATCGACTGTTGATGCTTCGGTGCTGTAAAGGTTTTCATCGACCTTCCTTGAGCCAAGTGCTGGCAACAAGTGCACTTTGTCGTCACACATAGAATGACTTTAGCCTCCAGACAATTTTCAGCTGACAAGACCCTAATTATAGAAATAAATGAAACAACAGATGAGCATTGCTCATACTTCAGAGCCTCAGGAGAGCACAAATGTGTCCACAGTTGGGATGAACCCACTGAAAGACTTCTTGCATTTGTGCTGAAGAATTGAAGCACTGCCATATGCTGCCAGTGTTCTCAGCCAAGCTGGAGTACAGGCAGCGGTCAGCACCCAGAAGCCTTATCTGAAGTTTATTCACACATGAAATAACTGTCCTGACAGATCAACTCCATGGGAGTTTGGGTTGGTGTGTCTGGAGACTCTATCCTTGTAAGAACTTACTCAGGACAGTTTGTGCAATGGATGAAGGTTCCTTCCACTGGTAGAAACCTACTCAGTCAGTTCCACTCACAATGTAAAGTGACTTGTTTTAGTCATGTTGGCTACATCTATTATTTGCTCCTTTGATTAGATGGTTGTTTGGTCCTGTTTTCTCCACAGCAAAATATTTCAGCAATTGCTAACATAAACTATGACACTGAACACTGTAAACAGAATTCTCGCTGAACATCAGCCAGGTAGCATTGCCATTCTGAGTGTGTGAGCCTGCTGATCAGCACTGCTGTCACTAAGAACAACCTTGCAAAGCTGCCAGCATGGCTGCAGAACCTTTTGTCTTATTTAGTATTCTGTTTAAATAAATGGGCAGTGGGCCTAGACTCTAATAATAGTTTATCACACAGAAATGCAGAAACCAAGTGCTTAGTCAGCTTAGTTTTTACTGTCATAGTTTTGATAACATACTCAGAATGTTAATTGCCTGTACTGGGAATGTAACAGTATTGCTGAAACGGATGGACACTTGTTATTTCTTGTTAAGTATAATCCTGTCATAAAGATTATCCAAAAGTACAAAAATAACATATTTTTGTTGAATTCTCCTTGAATATATTCTGGAAAATAAACAACTTGATCAGAGGACAGAAAATTCTTCAGCCAGTCTAAAGCATCTATGTGTGGTGCTTTGCTGATACACACACTTCTCTGTTAGCCAGTGGTCAAGGTTATTATTATTCAGAGCGTTAGTGTCAGTCCACCCATTCTCTACTGTTTATTTGAGTGTGGGTCATAGTGACAGCAAAATTAGCAAAGATAACCTTCGCCCTAAATAATGCTCCCTCCGGCACATCCTAGGTTCTCCCAAGACCAGGTGAGATATTTAATCTCTCCAGCATTTTCTGGGTCTGCGGCAAGGTGTGTTCCTACTAGGATAAGCTTGAAGGTATCTTAACAGATGCTCTAACCACTGTAACTGGCTCCTTTCTGTTCAAAGAAGCAATGGCTCAACTTCAAGCTTCTTTCAGATGTCTGAGTAAACTGCAGCCCATCCTCAGTTTCACTCTTTCATTCATTCTATCACTGCCAAAAGCTGATCTATTAGTCATTTGGAGGTTTGCCTTAGTTATAAGAAATGTGTACATACTAACAGCCAACCGACATCCGATACAGTGGCTCAATATAGCCATATCTGCATGCAAATTTATGTGTTAATAACAGGGTGTTACGCCCAAGCATCAGCTATTCAACCCATTATTACCAGTAAATTCATTTATTTCTCCTTTCAGCTGGAAGATGGTATTTTCCATTTCCATTCTCATTCTTCTTGCTTTTAAAAATGTATTGACCTTCTCCATGCAACGTGCTTTGGAATGAGGCAGAAGAGAGTGATTGGCTTAGGCGTCCCACAGACCAACAAGCCAATCATCATCAAGAAATTGTTGTAGTGTGCAAAGGTCCAGGTTCCTTGGTCCAACTGCAATCTGTAATTGCTGGGGAAAAGTTTGTGAAGAGGTTGTAAAGACTGCCGTGTGAACATGAAGCAGTCCTAATTCATTCACACCATCCCCCACTTTGCAGGGGGGCCTGTTCTGCTTGTTTCTATGGAAACACATCAAACCTGATATCTGGTATCCCATTCAAACATTGAACACCGTTGTGCCTCTTTAGTGAAAATGATGAGCAGGCACCTGCAGTAGAATCAAACTTGTCCATCAACAGAACTCAAGCAATAGAACCACTTTCTCTATCACCCAAGTATTGGATTGCACTAAAATGAACATTAGTTTAGTATCTTTCCTGACTCAGTGAGCGCTGCTGCAGCTAGCTAATGTGTACTGATGTGTGTATTTATTTTCTGGGCAGTTGGTGTGATTGTGCTGTGGAGTAACAGCTGCTGGGATAATGATGTGTGAGGAGTGAAGTAATGTGACAATGGAGCTGGAGGAATGTCGCAGGCATCCGGAGCAGACTGTTTGCCTCTCCCCTGTGTGCTGTTCCATCGAGCGCTTCGCCACACCTCCGGGACCAGTGGGCTGGTGGACGGGGGGAGTGGGTGTCTGTGACTGGGGTGTGGATTTTTGAAGGTTGCAGATGGTCTTTTGAAGTCCCCTAGATGAATTAAAGCCACTGATGTGTGTGTTTTTCAATCCAAACCTGAAACCAGACCGAAATAAACTGCGAATTTCAGCGCAGTTGGTGTGTGTTGGTAATGATCGGACTGGTTTCATGTAGACTGCTATCATGCAGAGCTCATTACAGTCCACTTTGTGTCGTGAAATGAGCTGGGACGATGGCAGGTGGTGCACTGTGCCTGCACACGCACACGCACACACACACACACACACACACACACACACACACACACACACACACACACACACACACACACACACACACACGTCCACACACACACACACACGGAGATACATGAAAGAATCTCAGCTCTAACAGAAGCACATATTTTTCTACAAAACACTTTTTTGCTTTGAACAAAATAAGCCAAGCTTGATGTCCAGCTCTTCCAATTAAGCTTGCTTGATGAATTATTAAATAATTTTAAGAAGATACAAGTAATCAAAGTTGCAAAGTAACTTCAAGAAATGAAATAGTCAATCACAGAATTTGGTGTGATCTGTTAGAGTAGATGAGATTCACTGAGCCACTACAACTGCAAATCCTACCAGAAAATATTCTCACTTTCTGTGCAAACTCTGCACAACTTTCTTTTATTTCACTTCAAACATTTACTTTGAAAATGTACATTACCAGTCAAATGTTTGGACACACATTCTCATTCAATGTTTTATTTTATTTATTTTATTTCTACGTTGTAGATTAATAGTGAAGATTAACACTTTATTGTTTACAACATAATTGCATGTGTATTCTGTTAGTTTTAATGTCTTCAGTATTAATCTACAATGTAGAAAATAATGAAATACAAACCATTGAATGACCAGATGTGTCCAAACTTTTGACTGGTAGTGTCGGTTATTTCCGCCAAAGCCAAGCAGTAAAGGATTTAGATGTCTGGGTTCCTCGTCCCTGTTAGGTTTGTGTTTGCATTTGTGAATGCAGTACTTTATAATATGGGCTAAGACCATCACCGCTAATATATTCTACGTCATGTATATCGATAAAGTAGCCACTCTACAAGAACACAATGTATCAAGAACTTGAAAAGAGTCTTACCAATAGCAGACAATCTTTGGAGAATTACACAATGTTGTTATTACTGTTGTAATCACCCAGACCTTTTGTAAAAATGCTAATGCTATTGTGTGTAACATAATATTGTTTGGTGTAGGCTGTCGATTGTTGAGTCTGTTTTTGGCTTTTTCTTTATTTTGAGGTAGGATTTACTCATGCATACTATTGATCAACATTTTGATACTGTTTCTTTGTGAGAGTGAGATGTGAAGATTCACACCAACCTTATGTTAGTATGTTTAGAATATAGTATTAAGTATCTCAGGTATTTAAATGATTCAGCCTGGACCACAATGATGGACTCAAGGAGTGTCTTTTTCTTTTTTTTCTGGGCCAATATTGTCATCCCTTGAGCCATACCACTAGCACGACTGAAGAAACACATAGCAACACTTCTAAAGCTCCATAGTTAAAGCTCGTGTCCGGAGTTTGAATCGCAGCATCTCCCAAAACACTGTTGGTCCCACCCCCCTTAGATTTCGCCCCTTTATTTGTGCACGCGCGGAGTACATGAGAGGAGTGCCCGGAGTGCTGCAGCATCTCGCCTGTTTTGCTGTTTTCCACTCTTCTACATTTAGTACATTTAGTAAATAATAAAGGAATTACGTTAGAATGCTGTATTGAGTCTAACTTGTCCTAATACCAAAATAACATGAATCTGCTAGGACGAACGAGTAAAGTTTCAATATGTGATTACACTCGTGGATCCCTCTGGATGACGTTGTTTATCAAACTTAGTGCATTTACGCGTGTATATGTGTTACATTGTTTATTTATTTCTATCTAGAGTTCAGAATTGCATGACTCCTCTGACAAAGAGTATGTCCCAGACGCCCCAACATCTTCCTCCAGAGGTCGGGCATCTAAACGAAGCCGTCAGGCGGGCTATGGAGGCCGTGGTCGGGGAGCGACGCGAGCACCCCGAGCCAAAAAACGTCCTGCAGTCTCTTGGCCTGACAAGCCGTGGGATTGGTAACTTTTCTGGAAGTTGCTGAGCCCTGATGCTCTCTCCTCCACAAGCAAAACAAATGTGCGCGCGGTTGCGTAGTGCGTAGCTCGCCCACCTCTGCATGGGCTTGCTTGCTGTGCGCGTAACCGTTGATTGACAGCATGACAAAGCTGAAGCTCGAACTTGATTGGTCGGCAGCGACCGGCGCTTTTTGGAATAACATGGGGGTCTATGAGAGGAAGGCGGAGCTCAGGAATAAATTTTCATATCGCGTCATACTAACATTATATTATAGTATCGAACTAGACTAACACATTTAAGCTTTGTTAAACAATGATACATAAATTGAAAACAAACGGAAACTCCGGACACGAGCTTTAAGATGCTATATCCCATTTGTTCATTTTTTACACAATTTGTGGTTTAAGGTGACGTTATTGAGAGGAGTTACCAATCTAATGAAGTCTTTTTGCTTCACAACCTTACAGTAAGATGAAGGTTTGCTTCACACCTGTATCACCTTCACTGAAAGTGTTGTTATTACATTTCTGGTTGTGTATGAATTAAACAGACAAGTTAGAAGATGTTATATTGAGATTTAGAGCTGTTCATAGGTGTTCTTTCTTCATTTTGGTAAAAAACTGCCCTGTTGCTCTCTGCTTTATATTTTTATTCTAAATTAGACTAGGCAATTTATCTTTATACTGAAGGCACATAAGACTGATGTTGTCTCACTCTCTGAAATACAGTCAAGCGGACGTTGCTTCATTTCAGTTTGTCATATTTTACTTTTATTGATGCACCAATGTTTCAGACTCTGCTAAGTGTTAAAAGGTTTTCCTGACATTTGGGGACTTTTTCCAATGTCCACTGGACTGAAATGCACTTACTCAAACTTCACTTTTATTAAATAATTTATTGAATGTAATTCAGTGCGAGTGTTTGAATCTACTCTGAAACTGGAGTCTCTGCCGATGATGACAAGCAGGGTGACAGCTGTATGAGAATGGCTGTTTTACAGGTTAAACGTATTTAGTACAACTGAGCTATATCTTCATCAAGAGATACTGCATTTTGGCTCTTTTGTGTTCATGAGCCAAATTGCTGTCCTCCGTGGAATAATCTAACACAGCATTTGAAGTAAGTGCTGGCAGCATAACGTACATCTTCCAATCTGCTTCATGTTAGCAGGAGGAGGAGAAGCAGGCGGAAACTACAAACTGCCTTTAAAATCCAAATGAACTTCAAAAGGTGAAACAGTGGGCTGATTCCCCTGGGGATAGGATCTATTTTCGTTCTTCCATCCTTCCTTGTTCATTCTGTCTTCCTCCTCCGCCTCCTCCTCCTCTTTCAGCCCACCTCGTCCTCAGTTTATTTGGTGATCCCTGGTGTTGTGTGTGTGAGACAGTGATGTATAATTCACCTGTGACCTTCATCCTGGTTGTTACAGGACAGGATAGCAGGTCAGGTGGAGAACCACAGCAAATTCAGGTGGCTAAAGGTCTGTGTATGTTCATGGATGAATCTACAGGTCAGGCCTTTGAAGAAGTACCCTCCACTGCAGCAGAACATGTGGGGTTTTGATGGAGAAGGGCAGTTCAAGGTCACAATACAAAAACTTTGCCAGTCGATACCAATAGCATTGAAATGCCATAATTGTTGATCCAACCTGTATTTCCAACAAATGAGATCATTTCAGTGAAAATGCTTTTATCCAAAAACCAGTAATGACAGCAGCCTAATGACACGGCATTATGAGCAGCGCATCGTTCATGTTGTAAGTTATTGCTGCATTGGCCTAATCAATAACCGTAAAAGTAAAATTTTCACATTTGGACATGAACATGTTGAGTGGAACTCTCACATCCTAAATTCTGTGTACAGATGTGGAAGTCTTTGAGCTCCCTAGACCAGGCTTCATCTTGGAAATTTTCCCTTATAGAAAATAAAAGTTAAACTAGAATTTCCTTTTTTTTTTTTTTAAAGTTAAAGAAATTTATTCGAAATCCCATTTTTGCCCATGCTAATGACAACAAATGCATCTTTGGAACAGAGCATTTTTAACTGTATATGATTATATATGCCAGAATATGGAAAATAAACCTCAGAAAGCAGCTTTGTTGCTCCTAGAGATAAATGAAAAAAGGTTTGATGAGATATTGCATTCAGTTAATGGAGCGAGTGAAACAGAGGTTAGATGGGATCAGAAATCATGATTTCATGTGTCCGTGTGCAGACAGTTATCACAGAACAAAATATAACAGAGAGGGACAAAGTAGAAGAGAGAACTACTAGTTTTTAAATTAAAAAGGACATTTGTTGTCTACTAACACTCATAAAGTTTCTGTAGCTAGTAAAGCTGCCGTATGGTTTAGCAGTACGGCTCATATTACAAGACTATTCAGCACTAGAACCCATTCAGGTTGATTCTGTGTCTCTTTGTTGCCTTTGTTTTAGTATTTTTCTAGCGGAACTGTTGACAGGTGTGCTGGGAACCATAAGATGCCTTCTCCTTCTCTCTCCAGACATGCTTTCTTCCACTCTGTACTGTTCCTGTCCATGCTTCAAACAGGCCAGCCTCCTGCTAGTACACTTGCTTTTACAATGAGTCCATGTTGTCTCCGTTCACACCCCCTACATACACACATACAAGCAGAATGACTGCTGTGGAAATGATAGCCTCTCAGCGATCACGGCCTGATGCTATCTGTTCTGTTAGATCAGTGCGTGGAAATTACAGAGCTCGGCTGTGATGAATGCCGGTGAAACTCCTTTCTCCCGTGGGTGTTCTGACACAAGGAAATGTTAAATACCCCCTCCCTCCTCTCATTTATTCTCCTCTGCCCCTCTTCCTCCCACACACAGGGGAGTAGCAGCAGGGCAGGAAGTCCTTTTTTTACTAAGCTAAATGCTTTAATTAAGCCCTTTGACCACTTGGGAAGAGACAAAGAGGTAATGCCATCAGCCTCATTAAAGCTCGCTGCATCTGCACTCTGCTCTACCACTAGCTTCCATGGGAGCACCGGGTTTGTGTCGCTACATGGATAAATGCTAGAACAGGGTTGGAACAACCTGGAGAAGCACATACACTTAATATTAAAACCCCAGAGAAGCTTTTAAAATTCAGTACTCTTTGTGTCTTTCACAACGGCACGTGGTAGCTGTAAAATTAACCATAGTCTGGTTTAAATCAAAGTCAAAAGTCAAAGTCAGCTTTATTGTCAATTCTGCTATCTGTACAGGACAGAGGTGGGAATGAAATGACATTTCTCCCAGAACCTGCTGCAAAAACAGACAGAGAGCAGCAGAAAAGACAAAGACACTAAGAAGCAAATATGCCCAATAATATCTGATTCACTCAAAGGAAACAAGCGTTTTGTGTCCTTTGGGTTCATCTGACTGATATTCATGTCACATGGAAACCTCAAAGGTCTTCCATCATGATTTCCATTTGAAAAGGCAATCTCTGGCTTGTTGCGGTTGAATGTACAGAAGTGCAAAGAAAGACAGGTCTGCCAAGAGAAGTTTTCAATATGATTGCTTCAAAGATGTGCATTGGAAGAAGGGTTATTGCAACCTCACAAGCATTTTGAGGCTGTCACTAACATCAACATCAATTATTTTGTCTGAAAAGAAAAACTTAAATGTGAAAATTGTATGATTGCCAGTAATAAGCCAAAAACTTTACAATGGCTCTGGTCCATCATACAGTGCCTCAACAGCTCCAACCCTTAAGGCCTGAACTCTTTAAGACCTCTGCAGGCATGTTGTGGTATCAAAATGATGTGCAGATCTTTTTACTCCAGTTCTTGCTGGGTTAGTTTGCATTGATCAGACTTGTTCCATGATTTCCCTTACACCCTGTCACTAGTTCATAATTATCCCTCCACTGACCATTGTTCAGTACTTATGTGACTGTAATGATCGGATCCTTGTCGAAGAAGCCATATGATGCCACTGCAAAGGCTTTTGACCTCAGAAGTCAGACCTTGAGGGATGAAGGAATTTTCTTTTTCCATAGCTTGGACATGTTTTGCATGATGCTTCAGGCCAGTGCTAGTCGTCTTTTGATCTCTTATGTGCAATATTCCTTTTTGTGTTGATGACCAAACCCAGGAACTCAAAGCTTGCCACCTCTCTGTTCCATCACCGTCCAGAAAAAAGATTCTATCTGCATCACTCTGGCAATCATCAACAACCATGATTTTAGTCTTTTTTGTGTTCAACAACAGTCCCATTTCTTCGCTTGCTGCTTTCACTGCTTTTAGCAGGTCCATCAGTTGCCACTATTACAGACCAGGGTGGTGTTGTCAGCATATCTTAAATCCGTCAGTCACCTACTTTAACACTTCATGGAATTCTCCAAGGGCATCTCTCATGATCTGTTCAGTGACAATATTAAAAAGCTGTGGAGATAAAATGTTAAAATGACTCAGGTCTTTTCAAAGTTTTACTCAGTTTATAGCACTTTGATTTCGTCTCAGATGGGACCCACATTGTCAGATTTCAGAAGCCGATTCTGAACTGTGTGCAGTCAACGTAGCATTGAGTGATGATATTGGCATTAACAACAGAAAGAAAGAATAGTATTTTATAATCTTGAATTTGCTGAGCACATTCATGCTTCACAGCTGATAAATCATTTTCTAAAACAGCAAATGTATCACTGTTTAATTCATTCATACGTTCCTAAATATAGCAGTTTCTGGGGTCTACTATTGTCTTAAAACCTGTAGCGATATTTCTGTCCTCCTGTTGGATTGTTGCACACACACATTATTAGTCTGCCAATTCATAATTTGAGATGTTATGTTCTGTACTTTGTGTTTCCATGTTCCAGTGACTTACTTTACCCACACAGGACCTCAAATTTGATCTATTTATCCCACATTCTGTACAGGTGTGTCTGGATAACCGGGTGCCAGCTGCGGCAGTGAGTCTGACTGCTCCTCTCCAGTTTTCTGCTTTGCTTTCAGAAGCCAGGTGGAGGTCATTCAATGATAATGCTTTCTGAGACTGAGTTGCTGTGTTATGTCCCCCTCAGGCCTGGCCAGGGCCAAGTCGGTCCCCAGCCATACCTACTCCAATGAGGTGGTGACCCTGTGGTACCGGCCTCCAGATGTCCTGCTGGGATCCACGGACTACTCCACCTGTCTGGACATGTGGTGGGTACTCCTAACCTCTGACCTGTGTGTGTAATTGAGCCTTGATTTATTCAGGTAGTCCCGTCAAGATATAGATCTCCTTCTGCCAGAGGGAACCCAGAAAACAAATCATGAAGTACACAAAAACCAATTAAAAGCCATTTATTGGCAGCTTATCCTCACCTGAGGCTATGTCCTCTGCAGTGAGCAGTGTAGACTGTTTCTTAGTTTTGCTTTCTTGGCCACTCTTTTACCCTGCTCACAGTGCAGATCTGGTAAAAACTTGCAACACATTCACACTTACTATACGCATGGAGCTATTTGGGATATGGATGAAAAAACTACACAATGCAATGTGTGAAGAACATCTGATTGAAGTCTCACTGTGGCCAGCCTTTGAAAATCATCAAGCGTGTTCTTCACAGAGAGCGATATACATATTTAAGTAGTTCTAAATTAGTAGGGGAAAATATATAAATGGTGTTTTCTTTCTAAAATTAGCAAGTTCAGTTTAAAATTAAGATAAGAAAGCCAACTGACAGAGTGTTCTGCTTTCATAACACCAAAACCTGAAGTTAAGTTTATATTTTTACCCACCCGCATATAATGTAACTGTTTTGAACAACAGATGTAGAACCCGGTGTAGGGCCATGGTCTGCCACGTGTGTGTGATGCAAACTGTTTTCAGTTCCTCTTGCTTAAAGTGAGCTACAGACAGTTGGCCACTGCAGGTTACTTCAGCTATGTTTGTGACAGTGATAGTGTGTAAAAATGGCGTGTGGCAAGTTTGTAATCGGAGAAATTGTGGATGCAGGAAGTTTGTTTCCTAAGTGGTCTCCTGATCAGCATGTTTCCTGATGTACTATTTCTGCTGCCTGATCTCCTCCAGTGCAACAGAGAAATAGAGATAACTGGCTGAGAAAGAAAGAGGATCATCAGTTGTTTGGTCTCCAAAATGTCAGACAGTATTGAAAATACTTTGTGGATTTTCCCAGGTTTCAAGTTATGGACTTCAAGAACAAATATTTAATTTACATAAAAAATAAAGCCGTAATTACCATACCAACCATAACTATGAAGCCAACTGCTAACCAGCACTTCAAATCAAAAAATATCGACTATCAAATAAAATCATACCATACAGTCCACCTCCTTTTTGTCTTCTCAACCATAAATGATCCCTAGTGGTGCATTGTTTTGTGTCAAAGAGCACAAAACGTTCTGGAATGAGGACAGCTCATACATATCCTGGAAAACAGCAGAGATTGTATTTTGTCCTCACAGAACAGAAGGCTTGTTAGCCATGGCTGAGTCACATTTCTTGCAACAGTTGTCAAATCTGCCAGCTAAAGGTTTCGCCTCTTCCACAACATGACATTATTATTGTAATTTCAAATCTTGCTATTTGAAAATTACACTCATTCACATTGTGACTACCGGACACTCACAAAGCCTTGCACTGAAGTGGAATACCTGCAGAGCATGATGTGGCGTTGATTGTTGTTGCTTTCATAAGGCCTTCTGCAGCAAGTGTTCATGTTGGTTTCAGCTCACTTGGAAGGGATATTACATCTGTTTCCAAAACTCTGAGGCATATGTACGAGAAAGCTATTAGTTTGCTCGAGAAAAGGTACCATTTCTACTGTACAACACAAGTACCTTATTGATTATGTTCAAAATGTACACAATTTTGTAACATGTGTACAGCAAGTTGTCAAGAAGACAGGACAACAAAATGCAATCATTAATAAATTATACTGGCCAAACAACAAGACAGACATAAGAACGCAGATCAAACTTTTTAATAAACATGGTTCATCTAAGGCCATGTTCAACTCGCATAAAATTTAATTTTGACCAATAACCGTCTCTCCTGGATCTTAATATTTGTTGCTGATGTGGAGATTTTGAATTATAATAACCTTTATCTGATCCATCTTCTTGGAAAGATAAGATTTTAAATTAAGTTGAGTAGAATTGCTGCCAGTGCTGGAACACGAGAAGAAAAATAAATGTGCTGCAGAGGTGCAGGAATCCTTCCCCGATTTAGGAAAGAGATTCTTCAGTGTTCTTTACTTCTGTTTCACTTACACTCCAACTTCAAACTTTACTTCACGGTAATGACAGCAGGTTTATGGAAAGCTTTTAACTGAAGATAATGTTGTAGTATGGTGAGATTAATGTCATGTTAACAGTAAAGCACAAAACTATATTGACTTCTAGAAACCGCAGAACTGGTGTTGGAATCTTTGACTACGTCTTTGTTAAGACGTCTAAACTTCATACTCCTTTTGTGCAACCTTGTTGTTGGAAACTGAAGCAGATTTCAGAAGAGGTGGCCACATGTTTACAATCTAAATAGTTATTTTCTCCTCTGAAAAATAGGCATATAGAGGCCCTACTATAAAATAAAATAGTTTTGAGCATATGTCTCCGTAACATTACATCTTTTCCAAATTGAGCCCCAAAAAGTAGTAAAAGAATTATAATTGATATCCTTGTGTTTCTTGATCTTCATTTTTAGAATTTAGTGGCAGACAACGCTCGAATTTCCTCATTGCTACCACAAACTGCTGTCAGCAATATGCCAGAATTTCTGCAAAGCTCCCTAAAGTCCGCTCACTCATGCATCAATGCCAAATCAGTGTCTTCACATTGACACGGTGTTTAGGAAACAATCCATTTTAGGGAGATAAAAATGTGTTTTTTATGTGGATATTGGACTGAAATGCTGTGAGACAAACTACTTTCACACTTGGTCCTAGTTAGTTGAGCCGTGGTGACCCCTTCTGTCTGGACAGGCAGTCAGCAGGGAAATTCCAAGAACCCCAGCTGTATTCTGCAGCAGCCAATTAAAGAGCAGCTGGGGGTTTGGGGGTCTCAGAGGCAGAGGAATAGCAGGTCTGCTTCAAGGGTATTTGCAGGTGGTCAAATCCACAGGGTGTCGTTCCATTCCACTGAGAGTCACCCTGTGACATGCACGCGAACACTCACCTCGGTCACTTAGAAAGCAGTCGTCCATGAAGAAGCATCCCTTGCAGAGCCAAAAGGTTGTACAGATCTGTCTTCCTGCCATGAGAAGCATCCATCACAGCGGACTACAGGCTGTGAGGAGCAAAGATGTGGTCCAAGATGGGCAAAGAACTGCTCTTTTTTCACCTTCAGAGCACTTCACAGAGCTGTAACTATGAGACATGTTTGTCAAAGTTAACACTTTTATCAGTCAGATACACAATAATGTACAGGTGTGGTTATGATGGTGTCCTCATCTTGAAGGAAAATGCTGTTGTGTTTGTTCCGTTGTCAAAAATTGTCTTGAAGAGACCAAACCTAGTGAAATCTTATGCACAAGTAATGCAGAAGTATGGCAGAATTGTGCTTATCTGCTGTACTTGCTTTACATCCCATGCTAGGATAAATCAGAGCTTGAAGATGAGCTTGACCGCAGCAGGGGGTCATTTACATTATGATTCTTTAATAAGGGCAGATTGAAAATGTGAATGCCAAAGATTATTCAGTGGAAAAGCTTCTTTGGTAGATGGTAAGAGTTAAAAATAACATTTAAAATAATCCATGTAAACTTTATATTTTTGGAGAGGTTCCAAAACACAAAATGAGGAACATTAGCTCATTTCAAGCAACAGAAAATGTGTTTTTCCTACAATAACATTAAAATCCAGCCACTATGGAAAATAAGCTAAGGTTTTCACTACTATTCAAACAGCTTAGATTAGCTTTTGTAGCTTCATATCAGCAAGAAAATGTCATAAAGTCAAGTTAAATGTACTTAAAACTCAATGATCACCCTGTGTGCCTTACTAGTCACACTGTTTCTTATTCAGAAAAATTAATTACAGGTTTTTTTTTCACATGCATTGGTCGAAACTGAAGTCACATGTTCAAAACTCTTAACGCAGTCTGCAACACAGCAGTCCATGTGGACCGAACTGTGAATCACTATCCATTGCTTTTACACAAAATGCATTCAGTGACCACAGTCACCAAAATTCATGAACTCTTTTCTCAGTTACTAGTTCACCACCTGCACAACACTAGACCTTTACTGCACATTTTTCAAATGCTAACACATTTTGTTCAAAACAGTTAAAACCGCAATCAGAACAGAATGATGAGGGGGGGAAACACGGGGAATTTCTGCTGCAGCCACAAAAAAGAAATGAACTGTTCTAAAATGAGATATAAAGACTTTCTGAATTTCCTTCTCTCATGTCCAGGTCTTGAAGGATGACCATGAGACGACAGTATGTTCAGAGCTGTGAATCCTTCTAATGTGTTTGTCTGCTTTCCTGTTGCATTGCAAATGTCCTTTGAAACAGGTCTGCTGCTATTAGAAGGGTTCATTAAATGTCTGTGAGAAAACAGCCTTGTATTTACTGAAGCTAATTTACTGTGTACTAAAGTTAAGGAGTACAGCTGGCCTCTGTGACTGACTCACCAAGATCTGCAGTTGCAGCACCTCTACTGCTGTCTAATTACTGTAATTGCAGTGCTAAAACATATTGCAGACACATACCGTGTGCTAAAAGGGAATAATTACATTGAGCAATAGGAATAGAATTAAACGAGCAATACAATGGTATTTAAATGAAGTGAATATTATGTGATACATAAAATTGATATCAGATGTTACCATAAACATATTGACTACACAATCACTTTTAACACTTTGGCACATCTGTAAATATAAAAGTACCTACAAGCAGTGGTGTAGTCTACGTGATACACAGGTATACGCCGTATACCCACTATAAATTTTCCAAATTTCCGTATACCCACTTAAAAATGCGCAAAGATACATATACCCAGGGATGTAAACACGCAGGTATACGTCTTAAGGTCCTTACACACCGGGAGCGATGCGAATAAACAATGCGAAATCGCGAAATATTCGGATGCGAGTTTTGACGCACCTGTCCATACATATCAAGCACGATGCGTTTTTGCGACTTTCCGAAGGGGAGGAAGACGTTGCCGTAATGTATTTCCACCTCTTCTTCTGTTTTCCACCTGCCTGGCCACTCCTCGTCATTTCTCCCTCCTCTCTCTTCTTTCTCACGTACGTGTCCCTCAAATTCCTCCACATCTTCTTCACTTCTTCAACTATAAAGTATGAATAATAATAATATCTACCATATGCCACAGATACTAAAAGCAGAAAACACAACACCGGACGGATTATTTTCAGTTCTGATTAGATGCGTTGCGATGTCTTTCTGTCTTGATATCATGTACTGTAATGTGAGTCGGGGCCAGTACCGGGTAAGCAAAACATTAAACTATAATCCATAAACGTAAGGTAACAACCGAGACCTAATTGATGACCGTGACATCAACGCAATTGACAGTGAAAAGTATGTTGTATGCCGGTGAATGGGACGTCGCAACAACACACAATCTGATTGGTCAGAAGTGGTCACAAAGAATGCGAAACTTTAGAAAAATCGACCATGATCCGAAAAAATAAATGCCGCAAAATCGCTGAGCGAGAAAACGTTGCCGATGTGAACGCGTGTATTGACAGGATACAGGTTCGAAAAAAAATACTGACGTCCGAAAAAAACGCACGTAAAAAACGCACCCGGTGTGTAAGGACCTTTATACTCACTCGAAAAGGTCCCGAATTTTCATATAACCACTTAAAAATGTGCAAACACATGTATCAGTATGTTTTTTGACATAGCGTTCACTTTCCCGTTCATAAATTCGTCTTCTCTGTGTCAGGAAGCGGTGAAGCTGTATGGGACATCGGAAGATGTCTGGCTGAGAGCAGGGCTCACTAAAGGCCGACCGTGGTCCGGATCCGGACCCAGACGCCGTCTATACGGGTGTAAATTTGACAGGTCGCTTTATTTTACCGGTGCAGCTTTCCAGTGTTTATCATTGGTCTGTCAGCTCAGAAACGCACAGACCAATTATGTACGAGTTCAGGCATCCCACGTGACGCTACTCAGCCAATGACGTCGCTGACTTGTATCGCCGTTCTGCCTTCAAAAACCAGTTGAGAGGTGAGAGACAGAAATGAGCACAGTAGTGATGGAAGTTCGGCTCTTTTCAGAGAGCTTTTGGCACGACTTCCAAAGAAAAGCCGGTTCTTTCGGCTCCCAAACGGCTCCTAATTTATTATTGTTTGTAGCCTCATTTTAGCCTAACCAGGCAAATATGAATCATTTGTGTTTTGAGAAACTCTTTTTCATTCAGTGTTTTTATGGGAAGCCTTATAATTGACTCATTTTGTGCATTTGTTTTGTTACAAAAACAGGCATTCTTACTTTTGTTTAATATTTCAATAAAACTTTTTTGCACAAAAATAAATGAACAAAACTCTGCACATGATGAAGAGGAAACATCAGCTCTACCTGATGGCAGGAGGAGGAGCTGCTGACGCTATAATGTCTTTAAGTATCTAATTGGTAGTTTGAAATGTGTGTGTGTGTGTGTGCGCGCGTGCACGTGTGAGTGCACGGGCACATATATGAGAACCTGACCTGCTTTGGTTTATGAGGCCGGAGTATACCCACTAAAAAAAACTAGACTACACCACTGCCTACAAGCATTGTAGAGATATATGTTTTTATAGTTGCTGCCACAATTTAAACCAAATTTTTAATATTTTCTGCCTTATACTGTATATTTTCTAGCTGTCTTTTAGCTCTAAATAAATAATAACTAACTGTGAAAAGTACATGAAATTTCCTGTACAAAATGCCTCAGGATGCACTGATATTGTTCCGCAACAGAATCACTTGCTTCACACATTTCCTGAATAATGTAGTGGTTTTCTGACTAACTGGGGGGAAGCCAGAGTGGATATGATTATGAAGTCATGACAGCATAAAACACACCTGACCTGATGAAGAAATGTACTGAAAAAATTGAACTTTGTCTTACCAAGATACTTTGAGGATTAGCAGCTATTTAAAGCTGTTGTTATTAATATTGCTGCTGTATACTGACACCCGACGTGTACGTCAGCTCAGCCTGAAGGTCCCTGTGCCAGCGCCAGGCTGCATCAGGCAGTAAAACACAACCCAGTGGCATTTTTAAAAATGCTGCTGGGTATGGCTTACGTTATGGGGCTGTGTGGTACAGGTGTGTCAAACATAGGGCCCGCGGGCAAAAACTGGCCCGCCAGAGGGTCCAAAGTACTATGTAAAGTATAAAAATTCCAGAGAAGACATTAACTGCCAATTGTAAATTTGTAAAACTGTAATTTTTTCATATTTTCTAGCCCTTGACAAGTTGTCTTAATCATAAAGTAAAATACGGTATTATTCAGTTCAGATAGCTGAAACTAAATGTTTTGTTCCTCCGTAGATAGACTGTGATCGGAAATGATAAACTGAGGCATAATATTGTTGAAATTGAACGTACTTTTCTTAAGAAATTTAAGAATGGTCATAATGTTTTGCAAAAAAAAGATCATTAGTTCATTAACTGTGAACATTTTCAGGATGTACTGTTTTGCACAAGACAAAGGGAAACATTTGGAGTTATCATTATTCATAGGTTATTATGCTCTGATTTCACTCATCCAGTAGCCTAGCCGCGCTAGACAACCCACGGCAACAAATTTAATTTTCTGCCAGGGTGGGTCTAGTTACCCTCCATAAGCCTTGAGGGTGGATGCTCCTAAAACTGGCCGGACGAATCACCATGAAGTGTAGATTCAGAAAGCGGGCGTAACGAAGTGACGACAGAGGCGCGACGATTCTGACAGAAACAACCGGCGCACAATAAACAGTTATCTTTCGACTCGGCTTTGGCCACAGCCCTTAAAGATTTGAAGCTAAAATTCAACTTGAAAGATAAACAAAGGACGGCACTGAAGTGTTTCATTGAGAAGAAAGACGTATTTGGACTTATGCTGATGGGATATGGCAAATCCTTAATATACCAGTTGGCTCCGCTGGTTGGGAAGCTGATGGGACTTAGCCACAATCTGGCGCTCTCGGAACTACGTCAGCTTATTCGTTTCACTGATTGGTTGTATACCTACCCAGTTGCTGCAGAGTGATTTGAAAGACAACCTTTTAGCCCGCCTCCCTCCCTGTTGAGCGTTCCTAGACCCTTGTGTCTTAAGAGCTGGGTCTAGCGCGGGTAGGCTACTCATCCAGCCCACTGGAGACCAAATTGGGCTGTATATGGCCCCTGAACTGAAATGAGTTTGTCAACTCTGGCCTAGTACTACCATGTCTAAATGGACGTGGAATTGTTGTGCTTCATTTCTATTGCAACAGGAGGGAGGAAGATCAGAATGTTTAAAGCAGGTTCTGTAATATGTCATCATTGTAAGGATGTCATTCCCTCTCTTATTTATGGTTCTGAACAGGCAGCATATAACAACAAAATACATACATTTTAATATCTCACTGTGGCCTGGTGATGGGAACACAAAGGCTTCATCAGTTTCACCCAGTACATAGCACACATCATTGTTATGCATGGATTGCATCATATCGTATGGATTTGGTTCTATTTAGGAACATGAACAGAGGTGAAAGGAGAGTACTGGATCTCATTCATTCAGTTTTATCACTCTAAATGATGTACGGGATATGAAAATAGAAAGTAGACTTCTATACATTACGCTTACATCAAAGTTGTTTTCCAAACTATGTTTAGGTGCATTGTAGTCGTAGACTAGATTCCATTCAGAACATAGACTCGATGGATGTAGCCTCTTTGCCTTACAAGTGGACCCAAGTGACATAAATCTGCATTCTGTCAAATGGCCAGCAGGGACCAACTCCTCTGCAAGAAGAAGTTGATTATATTGAAGTCAGTGAGAAAATGATTCTACATCACATCAGTAAACATTATCCTGATGAGTTTATGGTCTCATTTACTAGTTTCACATCTTCTTCAATACAGCATGGTGTAGCCTGCTTTGAAGCCATGGCTAGCGTTTGATTTCCAAGTCGCACATAGTGTCTTTGAGTTCTCAGTGAGATCCACTCCTCACCACCACTTCCCCCCACTGTATAAAAGTAATGCCAGCTTACGTTGGTGACCTCATTTTTAACTAGAATCTGCACAGAAGTGACTGGTTGGTGATGTGGTGTCAAGTTTCTGCCTTCTTCAAGGCCCACAATATGTGGATACACACTCCTTGACCTTCACTGAGCCTATCCCCTGCATTTCATAGCCATCCTTAAAGCCTTGGACTGTTTAAGGCTTGCTATACACTTATATACACGAATAAACATGATTAGGAAATACTTGCTGTTCAGCTAGCCAGCAACATATCCACTGGAAAAATGAAGAACCTCATGGATGAGAGGTGAAATGTCTTCAAAAACCAGGAAGAGAAGTCCAATTGTCTTCTACTGAAGCTCTTAGGAAAATATCAACTTTTTTTCTAAATAGATTTGTTGTGCACTGTACAGTTAGATTCATAGACTGTATGCTTTAATGAATAAAGTCTTAAATTTATGAATTGCACTGGACTTGACAGGAGGTTGTTGGGGTGGATGGTGGACACACAAAGTCCTCAAACCTTCCACCAGAGACTTGGGTTCACTTCTGGACATAGATGTAAGTCTGGGGTTTTCTCAACAAAAATGTATTGGTGAGGCAAGGATGAGGGTTTGGGTTAAATGTCAATAAAGACTGTGTCCCAAGTCACCTTTTCAGTATTAAACATGGTTTTTCCACAGCCTTAACCAAGTGCTTCCTGAAATGGCCATTACAAGTGAATATCATACTGCATAGTGTAATGTTCTGGTGGATAAACATTTATTTTCTCTAAACAGATTATTAGTACATTCTGTATCAATATATCTACAACTTGCTAAATATTTCAACATTTTCCTCGCTATATGTTGTAGTTTAGTTGGATATGCATAATCTGACCATAACAACCTTAATGCTGATACTTTATCAGGGCCATCTAATTTTGGACAACATTATGGGAATGAATCAAACTGAGAGAATATTGTAACGCACTCCAATCTTTATCCATACTTGCATAACCATGTTTATAAGCGGAACAGTTCACTGCACTCCAGCAGAAATACTGGATGCCAAGGTTATAGTCCTGTCATGGAGAAGACACATTTTCATTCCAATAAATGGAGGGAATGTTGAAGTTTTGAGGGATGAACTTGTGGTAATCTCGCCCTCTCTCCTTGCATTGCTGGTGTTTCTGTTCTGAAAAGGAGTGTGCACTGAGCCAGAAAGTGAATCTGTCAGAAAACAATAGCCCTTTGACAAATGAGCGCTGACAACACACACACCTCGTTCATTCTCCCTTTACACTGAATGAAACTTGGTATTTTCCAAGGTTTTTTCCCCTACATTCACTGCCATTAGGAAGGGAAAAATCAATACTCCTCAGAATGACTTTTACTTTGAGTCACTTACTTTTGTGCTTTTTGTGGATTTAGATTGGTTTCTAAAAGATGTCAGGACAAATTAAAACAAACTACCGGATTTGTAATTATTAACATTTTAACTGATCCAGTGATTAATTAATTATGCTCTTTTTTAGGGGAGTGGGCTGCATTTTCATTGAGATGATCCAAGGAGTGGCTGCCTTTCCTGGGATGAAGGACATTCAGGACCAGCTGGAGAGGATATTCCTGGTGAGTCACTGGTGTTGGTATGCTATGGATGGTCCCACTGGCAACCATTAGGATAATCTTCCTACTCTGCATCCTACATCACTACTACAGGACCTCCAGTCTTTATATTTAACAACAGTAAGAAATAGGAAAAAAAGCATCAAGTAGAACATTTTCAATAGGATAAATATAACCTAAAACCCAAACTTATCAAACACACTAGCTTGCTTCTCAGGGTAGTTTTTGAATGGAGGTACTCTTTTCTCTGCATTTTAAATGGTCTAAGCAACCCATTTCCTTGCATGTCATGTATGTGCACAAACATTCAGCAGTGGCTGTAAGAGGGTGTCTGTATTTTGATTGCATCCTGAATATCTGCTGACATTTAAGTGGTTGTAACAAGCGTACTGTAGTTGTTGGTCAGTAAGAAGATGTCTCAGGTGGATATCTTCTAGTTAGGCCATCATGAATCTGACTTCTAGATGGACGTGTGAACATATTTTGAATAATGTCCATGGCATCCATCCGTCCGTCCGTCCGTCCGTCCGTCCGTCCGTCCGTCCATCTGTCAGAAACAAAAATATAAAGTTTTAAGAATGATTTCAAAATAAAGAATTTCACAAAAGAAAACGGCACCTGCCAAACACAAAGTCACAACAGTCAATACCGAGTATGGCCTCCATTTGCTTGGATGCAGGCAGCAATCCGTCGCCGGATGCTTTGGACCAGGCTTCTGATTGTGGGTTGGGAACAGCCCATACGCCTGGCTACATCACTGTAGCTCAAAGCGGCCTCCACCATACCCAGTGCCCGGAGACGTTGTTCATGTGATAGACGCGGCATGATGCTGTTCACTGGACTAACAATGGTGGCCTTTTTTGGGCCTTTATATAGGCCTTCAAAACCCATTCTCAAATTGTGCAGATACTCACTGAGTATTGCTTGGTGTGTATTTGGTTCACTTTTGCAAAGTGACCAGCCCATGTGCAATGAATCATGACAAAATGACAACTCATCATTATCTCAACTACCAGGGCACTAGATCATCAGTAAATCCACAATGAATAATTACAACCCCCCTACAAGTAGAATTCTGCCTACATTTCTACCTCAAAGTTTCTATTGACTGTCAGTGTGTGTGTGTATATATATATATATATATATATATATATATATATAGATAGATATAGATAGATATAGATAGATAGATAGATATATATATTAGGCACGCTAACATCAGTGTGTTAAAGATAAATTTCCAATTTTATGCTGAAATTATCTTTGTTGTCTGGTCTATGATTCGTCACACACAGATAACTGGATCAGAATGTGGTATAAACAGCATGAATCACTGCTTCCATCCTGCAATGTCCCAAAGGTAAATTCTAGTAGTCTAATGTGTGGTGTTTTCTACACACACATTGAGCCCATTATTACCAGTGAAGTCACATTTGAATTCCACAGTGTGCCCTGCACCACCGCTAACCAGGTGTATCCATCTGTAGCCAGAGTCTCTTTAGAACTGGACTGCCTCCAGCTGGAGATCACACAATGCCACGAAGCAGTCATCATCAAAATCCACAAGATGAGCCCAGGAATGTTCCTTTCACGTCAGTGAGATGAAAGCCTGCATTTACAGTTCAAGTACAAGACTGAAAAATCAGTTGAAAGTCCGTGATAGTCATAGACTGAATTCCCAAAACAACTTAGATGAAAGTACCTGATACTTGACAGGTGAACAGTATTGCAGTCGCCAATAAGTAATTACTTACAGTATATGTGTGTATGTCTGCATTGGATAGCTAGCATAAATATTTTAAAGTGACGTGAGGTCTCATGAATCCTTTAATCTGATGATCTGCCATCCCTCCATATAATTTCATCCCCAGTCTCTTAATTGAAGCAGAGTGTAGCAGGGCAGACATAATGGATTTATATTCATAGGCTGCAAGGACCTGAATAATTAATGTAGAAAATTACAGAGATGAGAGTATGAAATGGGTTCGACAAGGGAAGAAGTCAAGTGTGGAGACAAAGCATGCTCGCTGCCGTTTGGCCTCTGGGCGGAAGGCTAAAGATACGCATCTGAGAATGGATGGATTTGGGATGAAGCGATGAAGAAAGGTGGAGGAAGCCCCGCAGGCAGGGGGTCTCTCACAAAGCTAGCAGGAGAGGGAGATGAAGAAAAATGCTTCTTATTGATTGTCTTTCATGCCAGAAGGGAAAAGTGGGGCTTCTGTAAGAGGCTCCAACCCTCAGTGATCCCAGCTCGCCTCTCAGACACAAAGACACTGTGATGGGAGGAGAGAGGAAAGAGGCCCAACAGTGGGATGGCTGCTGGCCAGACTGATGATGAGGCTCAGCTGTGTACTGCTTCCCCACAGAGGCTTTCCACTTTGGTCAAGCTTTCCTTTCTTTAGTTTCTGGCACCATCTTGGAGGACTGCAAGAGAACTGGATGTATGCAAACAATGAGTAGATATGACACCAGACCAGAGAAAGAGTCTTTGCACCTGCGAGAGAATCCCTGATAAACTGCTGATCATTCAGTCTCATACTGTTCTATAGACGATAGAACACGTTGTTAAAGCAACCTTGTATGAGGTTTCCCCGTTAGGAACCCTTGTATTAAAGGTAGGAGTGGTCGTTCTTCAACTGAGGCACTAGAAGGTTTTTTGCTATTGTGTGCACTGGGCACAATGGTTTGGCCATTGCAAACTGCAGCTGGCCCAAATTACAGATGTGGAGCAGCTGTAATCCAACAGCTTGGAAGAGCTTTCAAAATCTGTGCTTGAGGATGGATCCCTCTCTTCCTGCTAAGGGGTTTATTCTGTGGTATCTTTTTCCTTATCCAAATCGAGGGGTCTCAGTGCAGAGGATGTCATGTGCTGTACAGATTGTAAGAGCCCTTGAGGGAACCATGTCATTTGTCATGTCGGTCTAATAAATATAACTGACTGGAGTTCTCTGCAAAATCTGAATGTCTGGAACATACTGAGTGTTGCACCATGCAACATGCCAGAGGCAGCTGTGTTTATGTTTGTGGGGATCATGGCATTGTGCTGAAGTTCAGCAGACTTATTCTGCAAAAAGAAAAACCATTACTACCATTCTTATTTAATCCACATGAAACCCTTTTTTTTTTTTTTTTTTTTTAAATTCTGATTTAGATTCATCTACAGATTGGAGAGTATTTATTTTGATTTGTTTGGAGTAATTTGGTAATTTGCTGCACCATGTGATTGGTGAGATCATGGTCTGTGCAATGAGGAATTATTATCATCAGGCACATTATTACCTACAAATAAAATGGTTCAGATCAGCAGGGGGTACATTAGACAGAACATTCTGCACCCCCCCCCCCCCCCCCCCCCACACACACACACACACACACCCCACACACACACACACACACACACACACACACACACACACACACAACCCTGTCAGAGGAACAGCCCCTCAGCAAAACCACCTCTCATGTTTTTGACACTACTGGATAAAATAAACTGAATATTATTAAAATAATCAGTTGAACTTTCGGTGGTTTTGTCAGTTTGAATGCATTCCACCACTTGGAGCGACACTTCAGTGGTTTATTCATACATTTTACAATAACCATTCATTTATTTAAGTCCCTTTTGTCATTTATGAAATACATTTAGCAAACATTTCCAGCATTTATCCTTAATGATCAGCTATTTTAACCATTCACTAACAAATAAATCTACTTCGCGGAGTTTTCCCATTTAACACTCCATAGAACTAAAGTACCTTTACTCATTTAACAACTATCCATTACTTTTTTAACAATTACAACTGTCACTTTACAACTATTTAATCTTTTTTATGTTGTATCTACTCTCAGTTGTACTTCGCTTTGGATAAAGCATCTGCTAAAGCAAATTGTAGAACTGTAGAATTTTTGTCTTTTCGATAGATAGATAGATAGATAGATAGATAGATATTTTATTAATCCCGAGGGAAATTTACTCTTAGCTAATGAGTTTATACTACTTTCACTTCTATCCCCTAGGTTTAGCAAATGCTGCCTTTTTTCTCTGCTTGTTAATGAAAACATTCACCTGTTCAACCACAGTTTTTAACTATTTCAACCAAATATCCATTGCTCTAGCAATTTATGCCACATTTAGCTTACCATTTATCCACCTCTGTTAGCTACTGCTACTAGTTTCTTTCATCATTTAATGGCTATCCATTATATTTAGCTCACCACTGTAATTGTTTTCCCATAACTTGTGTAACTAAACCTTAGCTTTACTTTAATAAAAACTGAATAATTTATTGAAGACTGGTATCCCAATTGATATGTGCTTGCATTTGTTTAACCAAAAAGGTATTTTTCCAAATTAATTCAGCTTATGCTTCCACAGAACGTGTGAATAGCCCTGGTTGGAGATCTCTGATTTCAATAATCTTGCTAACCTTACTATATATACCAAGAAAAGCACTCAGAGAGTGTAGTACTCTGCCAAAGCTGCTCAGTCGTTGTATGATTTCTGACAGATGAAATCTTTAAAAAAAATTTGTGGTCTGCAGTGGTGGATTTGTAGTAGGATCCCAATCATGTGATCATCAGCAGGCAGCTGATGAAGTGTTCACTTGTAGTCATAATCACAGTGACGCCGTGATGCTATCTCACAGTGATACAGAAAACCGTGGATCCAAACTATAAGCTGCATCACTGCCAAAATCTAATCAGTTGGCCCTTGTGTATTTCTGACCTTCCCTGAAAATTTCATCCAAATCCATTTGTCTGTTTTTGAGTGATGTTGCGAACAGTCAGACAAATCGACGCCGATCATCACATAATTCCGCTGCGTTCGTAGGTGGAGTAACTATGCTTCTTGCCCTTCTAGATCAGTTTTAATCAGTGTCACAAGGTTTCCAGATGTCAGCAATTAGTATGCCGAGTTCAGTCAACTAAAATTCAGAGCCACAAAAATGACACTCAAGTTGGTTTATTACCCTTGAATGACCTTAAAATCATGACTGCAGATTCATACATTGTTAGAAAAGCGGTTTCAACCATGTAGTCTTACAAAGAGACATTCTGATTAAATTTCTAGGAGTTCCCGTGAAATAAACTTTATCTAAAACATAACATCAGTATAAGTTTCTTTGATACTGCAGCTATTCACCCCTGGTATTTTATTCAAATGTATCTCTGTTTATAACACAACACGACTGTAATATATTCTGTTGGCTCGAGAGCCTTTGCTATTTCTCATCCAAATCACATTCAGTGTTTTGTGTTTGTGTGTATTCAGCTGTCAGCTAGAGGTAAAAGACAGATGAATATGAAAATGTGGATGTATGCGGTTTGGCAATGCTATGTGTGGATCACAAAATTAGCTTACCTGTCAGAGCTGGCCTGATGTTGACATTTCCATCCATCCTGCCTGCTCCACTCTGCCAGGCTGTCAGACAGGTCAGAGTTTGGATGCACAGCCTCAGAGACTCATGTGAAGGGCACTATCAATGAATTATGCGGAGTCAGAAGCATCTTAAAGGCCATGTTGTTTGAAGGGAGGAAGAGAAAGGTCAGCTTCCATCACTGTTTGAGAGGCACCCTGCCAGGAGTCGAGTGAACACAATGTCTACAGAGCTGGAATGTCATAAGGTGGCCCGGAGTTTTTCTCCTGTTAGCCAAAAAATCTTCCATGTAATGGGATGTTTGCATTACTGTGGAAAAACTAGTTTTGTGATGTGTGTGCTGCTGAGTAGCAGGATGCATTAGGGGCCAAATAGCTGTCATTTTGTGTATTTTTTTTGCAGAGTTTAATTAATGGGAAGAAAATGTTATTATTAACACTGTACTCGTCTGCATGTTGACTGCACTGATGAGATGATGTGTGTGTTAGAGGATAATTCTGGTATTTTCATTTTATCTCTATAGTTTTGGTTGTGCTGTGTTTTTTGCTCACCAATTTATTTGGGTTGAAAGACCTTTCAGGTAATATTTTCATGTGTTTTCAAGTTGAATTCATGATGTCACTGTTGTCTCACTGCTGCTATGAATTAATACAGACTAGGGATGCATCACTTATTGGGCTGGCCAATTATTGTGGCTGACATGTCATTTTTCTTGACCAATTATTGATAAATTAAATGTGCTACTTCAGACCTGATGCAGCCACCTCTCTCTGTCTGTCGTCACTCTGTGTTCTCTGAAATGTATCTCAAGCAGAAACTGCAAAATCTCAACAAGACACACCAGCCGTTAGCACAAAGCATGAAACTAGCTACTCTCACAGTGGCTAAGGGCATGTTAACGACTTGCAGCTAAATTAGAAGACAGCCACAGATTACCCTGAAACAGAGTCTACAAAACAATAATTAATTAAGTTATGGACCTTAGTGGGCAATGAAAGTGATCGAACAATGAAATATTAACAATATGGAGAAGAACAGCAGACAGAACTGAAGGAGAGCAACTGATCAGTCTCAGTGGATCCAACATAAACTCCCAAAACTTCCTAATTTAATCATTCATATTTCTATTTTTCAAATTCAGTTATACCTTTATTAATGTAGAAGCCTTGTGTAGGAATGAGAGGTTCCTGCTATCACATGCTGTTAAAACATCGAATGTATACCGCCTCCACATATTGATTATCAGCCTATTCCAACCACTAACAACCGACATCTCTGTCCGTCCTTCAAAATCCATATCGGTGGATCCCTAATACAGACACAGGTGAATAGCTTATCACAGTAATTTTCTGCATCTAAATATAAGGTTTAGTTCAGAACACCATTATACTGAAGGGGTTTACTGGCAATAATTTCACAGATGTACCTGAGGTGCCTGATGATGAGAAATTAGCTTTTGTGCTATAGATGAATCAAATCCTGAAAAAGGGCCACAAAATGAGATTAACCGTGTTCCTTCTCAAGGTGTTTAGTACCCACAAGAACAGTTTGTACCCACTATGCACTCCCTGTAGCTATAGGTAGAAACATGCATGCTTGGCATGATGAAAGTAATGCAAATGTGCACCATACGTTCTTTCATAATCAAGTCCACAAGTAATAATTACCTGACAGTAATAAAGAAGGCTGAAACACCATTCACATGGGACTATCTCCTCAAGGTGTGGTAGAGTGATTTTAATATTGCATAAGCCACTGGTGATTTAAATCCTGTCAGGAGCTCCATGGTAGGATATTTCTTCCCTTTCCCAAGTGTTAATTACAGCTGCAGCTACTTAGTCTCTCTCACTGCGGTTCTTCACCGTCCGATAATTAATGTCCTGTCCTGTTAGACAGCTTCAAGATCGATCTGTGCATCTGTACTTGGCTGAATTTTATCGGCTTTTATCAATTTTGCAGGATGTACAGTGAGAATATAAATTTATACCAAAATCCAAGGCTACTTGCATTGCCAGGAACAGAAACCTGCAAAAATCTTTCCTTTTCTCACAAACCTCTTCTTTTCACTAATGAGCTTATTACCAATTAAATGTTCAGTGAGCGTCCTGTGGCAAATGGATAAATAAATAAATCCTCAAGAAGCCTTTCTGCATCTCTAGTTTTTTTTTTTCACCTGATTTTTTTCACAGGGCCAATTTCTCTCTAATACCACACCTCCACAGTGTTATTATCCTTGACAGCATTAAGGCTGTGCCATTTCCAGGGCTTATCACCATTCCTACAGTGCTGCATGTGCATGTCGAGGTGAGCGAGGTGTAAATACACACTTATTTATTCAAAGTGTCTGTTTCAGATGCATGCTGGCATCTTTACTAATGGAATAGCTGTGGTCATATAGACTGCATGTTCTGTCCGGTGTTTGTCTTTAGCAAGGTGTTAACATGGTTTTCTGTTTCTCTATACCACTATCACACACACGCGCGCGCGCACACACACACACACACACACACACACACACACACACACACACACACACACACACACACACACACACACACACACACACACACACACACACACACACACATGTTTGTTTTTCTATACCGGTGGGGACTTACCATTGACTCCCATTCATATCTAACTCCTAACCCTTACCCTAACCCTAAACTTAACCATCACCAAATCAATGCCTAACCCTAAACAAACGGTTTTGCACTTTTACATTTTTTATTAACAACGATATGGCCAAGAAAACGGTGTTGCCACCCGTGGGGACCTCATTTTAGGTCCCCACCGTAAGACAAGTCCCCACCTTTATAGCAAATCCCCACCGGAATAGCAGAAACAAGTACACACACACACACACACACACACACACACACACACACACACACACAGAATGTCTATGTGAATTAAAATTGAGGTGCGTGACGCCAGGCTTACCCGAGCTGGTTAACTAGCTGTCAGCATACCAAAGATTACATCCACTGGAAGGTCTTTATGAATATGGACAGATCTATCTGCAGGAAATAGCCTGTCAGGCAGAGGTGAGTGTGTTGGTGTACAAATGTGTGTGTTTCTACTTAAAAGACAACAAGCCGCCTCCTTGTATTAGAGTAAAGCAGCTGTTGTTTCTGGAGAAATATGAGCATTGTGGCAGCCATGGATAATATGATAGCTTATGTTTCTACATAAGGCTTGTTATTTACATAAACATACTGGCTCAATGTACATGATCATATTACTCTGATTATGGTCATTAATCAGAGTGAGACATTGCTGCAATTAGGACATGTACATGTTGCTTATTGGGCTGTTGCATTGATGTTCCTGTGATGTGATTAATGGATATAAGTAACGCCCTGCATTGCCATATCACAGTTTCCCTCCACTATAGTATATATACCAACTCTAAAATTCCTGTCCCACTGCAGCACAACTTTGTAGTTACATTTGTGTATAAAGTGTAATTCAACTCTGCAGTAAATGACTGTTTGCAGCTGCAAGAAGTGTGTTGTGTCATACACTGTAGGGGTTTCCTCAGAGAACTTTAATCTGTATCATCAAAACATGTGAAGTTGAAGAAAAAAGTTCCCATGATACTTTGGGAGAGGTGCAGGCTCCCTTCATTTTATCTTTAACATTAAAAATATGCTACATTGGGTATTACCAGCTCCTAGTTGTACATACTCCTACATGTAGAGACGGCTTTCTCTAAGAAAACCTAACAATGTGAAACATATTTTTGACTTTTAATCTGTTTCATAGATTGTTATAGGCTTTGACCTGAGAGAAATATATCTAAAGAAATTTTGTACAAACATTCATTGTCCCCAGTGGGTGTATTGGTGACTTTGGTGATTCCTTGGCTCCCCTAACCTTGCCAGCAAGTTGATTTCTCGCGATATTTGTGAGTTCACAAATCTCTCAAGAAACCATCTTGCTCCGCTCCTGCCTTCACTTTTCGTACAGCACCAAGTTGGTTCGGGCCAATCACGCAGCAGTATTCGTGTGTGGGGCGGGATACGACGACACCAAGCGCCAGTAGATCAAAACAAACATGGCAACGGAGGACAACGATCGTGTAGATGCTGCTATTAAGTCAGTTTTAGCTGAATCTCCTATCGCTTCTTTGAAGGAAGAACAACGAGAGGCGCTTTGCGCATTTCTGGATGGTAAAGATGTTTGTGCTTTTTTACCTACGGGTTTTGGTAAGAGTTTAATCTACCAATTGGCTCCGCTCGTTGTGAAGACCCCGTGATTGGCTAAAAACAAACCTGTCAGAGGCGGGACATACTGTTGCATTGTCCAATCCGTGCCTCTTTCCTCCTAACGGATTTACATGGAGCGGTCCCAGATTGATATTGCGGAGTACTATCAAGTACTACACAATTATTAATCTGGCTATTGCCAGGTTATGGCTCCCCCTGTGGCATTAAAAGTGCTGAAAACTATTGGTATGATTGTGTTTATCCACCATGGTGGTCCCTGTACCAGTAGAAGTGCATGTCAGCTTGATACACTTCATGACTTGAAGGGATACAAGACAACTACCGATGTACACATCTATTTCATGTACAGGTGCATAAGAGTCAAATAAGTGTATCTAAAAGTTTCAAAGAAACTCCTGTTAACTCGTCTAACACTGTCTAACTTACACCCTAAAAAGTGTTTAGGATAAAAGAATATGACATAGTGATGCTTCATGTACTTTTATAGTTAAGAATTTTTAGAACAGGTTCAATACATCAGAGTTTACAGAATCATCATCACAAGACTGTCTTTCAGTCTCTAATTTAGAATTTTGATATTTTAAAGTTGAACTTCTTTTTTGATTTTTTTTTTTTTTTTTGCAAGCAGAAATGTTAAAAATAGCCTTCATCTTTGGGGGTTAAAATTTGCTACATTCACAACATTCATGTTCCCTTCATGATTCAGTAAAATAATTCCTTCCAACTTCTCATGTTGCAGCATCATTAATTAGGGTCCGAGCACCGAGGGTGCGAAGGACAGGCGGTGCCAGGGCACCGACTGTCCAAGGCACCAGCGGTGCCAAGGACCCTATTGAAACCCTAGGGTTTATTATTATTATTATTATTATTATTATTTTTTTTTTTTTTTTTTTTTTTTTTTTTTTTTTTCTCCCGTAAAGTAAATTGGCTTTTTGGCGGCCTTATCATACTCCAAAACGCGTGAAATTTGGCATGCACATCAGGACTGGCGAAAAATTTGATATTTTATGGGAGTTGCGCATGTGCGTGGCAAAATGGCTCTATAGCGCCACCTGCAAACTTGAAAAAGTAGTCATTAGGCCAACTGCCACAATGTTTCATGTACAGCTACAATATTTGGTGGGCATATGCAGAACATCTGGACACACCAAAAAGTCAATTACAGCCACGCCCTAAACCCAACAGGAAGTCGGCCATCTTCAATTTGCTGTAAATTTTTCAAACTTAATCGCTCCTCGGGAAATGACTTGCCTTTTTGGCGGCCTTATCATGAACCAAAACGCGTGAAATTTGGCGTGCACATCAGGACTGGCGAAAAATTTGATATTTTATGGGAGTTGCGCATATGTGTGGAAAAATGGCTCTATAGCGCCACCTGCAAAATTGAAAAAGTGGTCATTAGGCCAACTTCCACAATGTTTTATTTACAGCTACAATATTTGGTGGGCATATGCACCACATCAGGACACACCAAAAAGTCAATCACAGCCACACCCTAAACCCAACAGGAAGTCGGCCATCTTGAATTTGCTGTACATTTGTCAAAATTTATAGCTCCGAGTGGATAAGTCTGAGAGAACTGAAATTTGGCCAGTGCATTCACCAGACCTTTCTGATGAAAAGTTATCAAAAACTCAACCAGAAGCCAAAAGGTGTGGCCATGGCGGAGCCTCAAACAACTGATCCTTCGCCATGAAACAGGAATTGGTGTCTAATTCTTCTCAACATGCTCCAATCTGCCTGAAACTTTACATGTATGATGACAGTCCTGTCCTGATGTCATCCACATAGGGATATTCATTGACAGTCATAGCGCCACCTTGTGGTTTCAGGAAATAGACATCTTTTACACTTTCATGCCCTATTGTTACCCGGTTGATCATATTCACTTCAAATGCAGTGACAACAGCCTAAACACATTGATGATGCATCCCAGTGAAAATGGTGACTTGTCATCAAAGGGCGTGTCTGTGGCGGCCAAACCAATTTCGATGTTTCGCCATGAAAATTTAACGATTCATATCTCAGCTGAACAACATCCTATCTGCCTCAGACTTCACATGCTGGATACCAGGTCCAGTCTGAACACATCCACACTCATAAATTTTGAAAAAGTCATAGCGCCACCTGTTGGTAATAGTAAGTTTAAGGCCTTATATTTTCAGGTACAATGGCCCCAAACTTGGTGATATCATGCTGGAAATTGGTCAGTCGAGTCTTCACCTCTTGACAATCACACACTGTGAAGGGTGTGACATTTCATGCAACGCTGTTGCCGTAGCAACCAAATATCGCCATGAAAAACAAAGCCCTTTCTGACAGGTTAGGAATACTCCAATGCTCACAAAAATTACCACACACATCACCATTGACCCAAGGAACAACACTGTATGCATCTCGGCACTGCACATGCTATAGCGCCCCCTACAGTATTTTTAACAAACAGCCCCCCCAGCACGTTTCACCTACATCCATGAAATTTGGGAGGCTTATAGAGCACATCAGGACGCACAAAAAAGCCTCTTGGAGCCATGTCCTAAACCCAACAGGAAGTCGGCCATCTTGGATTAATTGTGAGATTTTTGATGATTTTTCTCATTTTTGAGAGTTAATACCTCCTTGGGGATAATTCCAGGAGACCTGAAATTTTGTCAGTCCACACAGCAGGACTTGGTGATGAAAAGTTATCAAAAGTTTAACCAGAAGCCAAATGGCGTGGCCATGGCGACCATTAGAGTTTTGATGCTTCGCCATGAAACAACAACTGCTGTATAACTCTCCTCTGCATGATCCAATCTGCCTCAAACTTTCCATGTGTGATCACAATCCAATCCTGATCACATCTACAGGCCAACAGACACTCTCAGTTGCAGCGCCACCTGTTGGAGGGACAATAAATGCTGTATAACTGGCCTCTACATGATCAAATCAGCCTGAAACTTTTCATGAGTGATCAGAGTCCAACCCTCATCACATCCACTGTTTGAAATACACTCTGAGTTACAGCGCCACCTGGTGGTGGATGGGCAGGAAATGCTGTATAACTAGTCTGAACATGCTCCAATCTGGCTGAAATTTTACGTGTGATTAAACTCTGGTCCAGATGTGATTCAGAGGCCGACACACACTCTCAGTCACAGTGCCACCTGGTGAACGTGCATGGATTCGCCGACCAGCGTGGATGCGAGGACCCGTCCATCGCTGCTTGCAGCTTTAATTTCAAATGTATTTTTACATTTCTGCCTCTGTATGACTAACAAAATCAGTGCTAATCCCATCATCCTTGGCTACTCTTTTCCTATAGTGCCATTTAGCAAATATTAGCATTATAAGATGCTGAGAGTGGTAACCATTACTTGCTAAACATTAGCATGTCAAGAGTATACGTGACAGAATCTTGATGTGTTTGGAATGAACTTACAGCACAGTTGTGTTCTAGATAATAAACAGCGCAAAAATGTCGCTAACTGCTATATAGTGGTTATAGATATATCAGGCTTTCAGTGTACATAACAACTGTATGTAGGATGTTTGTTGTGACGGTAAGTAAAATGTAGTATGTCACTGCATGTCAGGAACGTATTAAACCGTGTGAACATGGTGCCATAGAGGACAACTTACATGGAGTTCATTACAGCAGCCTAAAGTCACTCACGGTGCACAGACCCATTTTCTCTCCATAGAGAAGCCTGTTTATTTTGAGTGTATTCCTGCTATGAAGAGTAAGCCGGTGCACATGTGAGCTGATCTGCCCTCAGGAGAGAGCAGGAGGCTGCTGGGGAGATAAATAATGCCATTTCACCAACAGCCGCTGTGTCTGTGACATGAGCATCCATCTGCTGAAACCCAGACAGGATAGTCAGGGCTTACTGAACACATTCCACCCGGTCGCAGTGGGAGACAGCTGATCCACTTGGCTCTGGTTCTGATCCGTTTGACCCCTGCCTGGAGGTGACCCCAATCTGTTTGGCCGTGACCGAGGTTGGAGAGCAGCTTGGGGTGGGACTGGGATTTTTGGAGCAGAGGAAGAGATGAAGGCTGGGGTCGCCGTTAGGACAATGGCGTAGAGTAGGGAAGGGAATGTGAACGAGGCAGGGGTGGGATGCAGCTGCGACTGGGGCCAGTGCTGATGCTTAGGTTTGGATTAAGGGATTGATCTGTGAGGGAGCAAGTGTAACTTACAACCTACACCTCCCCTGTGGTACATCAAATCCAAAGCACTAGCATCATCAGCAATCAATACTAGACTTAAAAACCACAAAAAAAACATTACTGTCATTGCATCATGACAAAATTCACTGATGCACTCACTCGACTTAGGTGGTATATTTATATATATATATATATATATATATAACTTGACTCCTTACTTGTATTGTAGTTTTTCAGGCTATTTGTCTGTCCACCTCCTGGTGCCCAGCCCAGATGGATTACACCATCATACACATGACATCAACAGCAACCAAGATGACTGTGTGAAAATCACACTATACAAGTCCCACAAAGTGAAAGTCTGACATTTCTAAACATTTGATTTCAACAAATCATGGTTCATCTAAAATAAATCTGTAATAACCTGCAGTGTCAAATAACTTGGACAAGGTCTAGCTAGGAATAAATGTTCTTGACCTATTCTGTCTTTGAATAAAATTAAATGTTATTAGCAGTGCAAAATGATCAAACAGGAAATCAGTTTTACAGCTTCATCAGTGACCCGCAATCTAATCACTTGGTCCCTGTGTCATCCCTGAAAACTTCGTCCAAATCTGTTGGTCCATTTTTGAGTAGTGTTGCTAACAGAGCGACGTATTCACAGATTAGTAGCAGGACAAACATACGCCGATCATCTCATAACTCTGCCACGTTCCTTGGCGGAGTAAAATAGGATTTTTCATCATAGGTAGCACTACTCGTCATGTAGTGTCTTCTGTAGCTCTGGGGCAGCTTTCTGAGGAAATAGCCTGCGTCATAACAAAACAAGAAACACACTCAAAGAGTGCAGTACCCCACCAAGGCTGTTCATTCCCCCATATAGCATTGTCAGAAATGCAGCATATTTTTTTGTAGAAATGCAGCATTTTATTATTATTGTTATTGTTTATGATCAGAAATCACGGCACTATAGAATGTGGCAATTTAATACAGATATACCCACAAAGAAAATGACCTGAGCACAGGTGTGTATTTTGCATGTGTACGTTATGTACGGATACTGAATTGCGTGATCTACAAATGTGTAAATTTCTCTTATAAAGGTGTGTTGATCAGTTCATCACTTTTTGCAAGGCTTTGTTTTTCTAGTGTTAAAATAACTTCCCCTCCACGCTCTTATTTTGAAGGCATATTTTTTAATGTTACGGGGTTTTATTGTTGGCACGTAAAAAAATTCACGTAAAATGAAACATAAATTCTTGTAAGGATGGAAGAAAAACTAAGAAACACCCCCACAATTTAACCAATTGTGTCATAATTTCTGACGGATAAGTCCCGATAAGTCGGATTGCAACCATGTGATCATCATCAGGCAGGTGATGCAGCATTCACTTGTTGTCATGGTAGCAGTAACGCCATGCCAGCCGCTATCTTGCAATGGGAAATGCTGAACAAATCCATGGATCCCGACTATAAGCCGCATCACTGCCAAAATCTAATGAGCTGGTACTTGTGTCATTTCTGACCTTTCCTGAAAATTTCATCTAAAGCCGTTAGTCCATTTTTGAGTGATGTTGCTAACAGACAGATTCACAGTCAAACATACACCGATCATCACATAACTCCACCGCGTTCCTTGGCAGAGTAAAAAGGGTCTAAAGTTTTTATTAAGCAAGTGGGTTCTCTTAAATTCCACTTGTGAGTTTATGTTGTATAATATGTAAGAGACAGTATTATTGGAGTGTGATGCTGGATTAATGTGATTTAATTTTTTTTTAAATAATTTAAATTTTTATTTTGATACACTGTAATGACTCTGTCTGACCTGCTTTCTGTGCACTGACAAGCCAGATCTCTATAATGTCTTCATTCTCTGTCTGGCAGCATAAATATAATTAGGGGTCTTTGTGTGAAGGTCAGACGTGCTGTTTGTGTCTGGCTGGGTGGGTGGTCTCTAATTGAGCGTGTGTGTGTGTGGGGGGGGGGTTAGAGTATGTATGTGCAGCAGAATGTGCATGCACAGCTCGTGGTCATGACCTCTGAACCCAGAGGAATTCTGTTGTGGTGGTACTTTCTCTCTCTTTCTCTTGATACACTCCACACACTCACTTATATTCAGAGATGAAAACAGACTAGACCTTCCCTCCCTGATGAATTACCCTGTCCTCCCTCTCAACATGCTGGTTCATATATCCATTACTCTGTCTGTGCTTTGGAATTCACCGGGGACTTCAAGGGTTACTTTTATTTTCCCGTGTGGGTTATAGAGAGGGGTGATGGTGTCCTTCAGGAGCAGTCACTGACAAGGACTTTTAGCAGCCGCGTGAATTATGACTCATTTCTGTCAGTGAAGGCAAAAGTAGTGTGACCTTGTAGTTGAACTCACGCATCCCGCACATTTTCTTGTTTTTCTATTTTCTCTTTTACCTTTCCACTTCCAGGAGGCTATAGCCAACTTAACTCTCAGTCATGAATGTTATAAACATTTCTGAAAGATAGAAGCAACTTACGTAAAAACATGAAAGAATATATGATGGACTACGTTACAGCTAGCTTAGATCTAGTTCAACTGGATGAGTCACGAATGCAACCATTTATTTACATTTTATGTTTTGAATTAATTGATACATTTTTGCTGAAATCAGTTTTCACTTTGACATTAAAGAGCCTTTTTTTTAAAAAAAAAAAAATCTTGTCAGGAAAAAGGCAAATTACATTGATCACAACTGAATATTGAAAAGCAATAAAATCTGAACATTTCCAGGAGGTTGAGGACTTTTTATTGGCATTGTGTCTCACTATTCAATAACTGTTTTCAACAGCTTCAGCTCGATGTTAACTAACTTGCCAGTAGCTCACAGCTAACTTATCTTACCTGCTACACATAGCTGCAACATGTAGCTTTATGTTTGAATGCTAAAAATAAGCAGAGTCCAAATGCTTATTAGTGTGAAGATGGTATTAATGTATTTGGCATTGCCAGCTAATTTTTACTTTGTCTGGAAACTCATATATAAATTGTAATTAAAACAGAGATTTTTGCCAGATATGTATATTTTGTTAACAGCATAGTTGAATGTCCAAGATCAGGCGCAAAAAAGTCAACTTGAATCTCCAGGATGACATGAAGGATGAACAAAAAAAGGGCTCCATTTTAATGGTTATAATTTTGTTTTCAACTAATTCCTTTCTGTTGAAGAGATACATCAAATATTTATTCACGTGTTTAAAAAAGAATGGATAGAATATGAAGGGTTTTTTTGTCTTTTTGTTGGTTTTTTTTGTTTGTTTTTTGCTGTGTTTAGTTTGACGTAGTTCTACAGTAAATCGGGTGTAAGATCCAGTTTTTAAAGTGCAACAGTCAACTTGAATGTGCAGGAAAACATGAAGGTTGTGAATGTGATGGAAACTGTTGCATTTTAAGGATTTTAATCTCTCTTTTATTTCAGTGTGTTCTATTTTGCATAATTTCATACTCACCAATCACGTTGTTGGTTGTTCATTGCGTATTTCTACATGCACCAATCAGGCAAACATTCTGATCACCTGCCTAATGTTGTGTTGGTCTCCTTTATGCTGCTAAAACTCCTCTGACCCAGTGGTTCATGGACTCAGGACCTCTGGGGATGTCCTGTGCCACCGGGATGGTGGAAGTGAATTCTGTGGGTTCTGTGGGTTGCAGGGTGGGACCTACCTAGATCAGGTTTATCCTGGACCACCCCACAGATGCTCAATAAGATTTGGATCTGGGGAGTGTGAAACCCGGGTGAATATTTTAGCTCTGTCATGTTCCCTGGGCCACTCCTGAGTAGTTTTTGTGGTGTGTCGGCATGCATTGCCCTACTGAGAGTAGAAACTGGCATCAAGGACTGCTGCTGCCATGGGCATTGGAGGGTTGCTTGACCTGCAACGTTTAGGTGGTGGTACATGTCAAACATCCTCATGACTGTCAGGACTAAAGGTTTCCCAGCAGAACACTGCATTATAACAAGATGATGGATGTTATTCACTTCAACAGTCAGTGGTCATAATGTTGGGGCTGATCAGTGTACATTTATTACCCTGAAATGTAATGAAAATAGTAAGTGGGCTCAAATGTAAGCTGTGTCCTCCTTTCAACTCCAGATCAGTCAGTCAGTGTAAGAGCTTCTAAGTTTAGACAGATTTGAGTCATGAGTGGAAAAAAACTTTAATTAAACCTTACTTTGAAGGCATATATAATTATAGCATCAGGATTTAATGAGGGATAAACCACAAACACACTCCTACCACTGCTTAGCCAAATAGCTAGCCTAACATTAACAGGCATAATAGCTGTGAAACTCTAACCACTCACGTTTGTTGCAATATCTTGGGGGATTATATGTTCTGCTATTTTGTGTCAGGTTCTTAAGACAGACTGGCCTAAGGGAGTGTTAGACAGGAGAAAATTATACATTCATCCATCACATGTGACGTCAGGTTGTTCTGTTCTGTCGTACATTATGCGGATCCTAACCAATATAAATGTGTGAACCCTATAAAGCTACTTTTATCTTAGTAATTTTTTGGTTCACCTTAAATATGCCAGAATTTAGGGCCAAATGTACACATTATAAAACACTGACTACATTTATTACAGGTTAGTCCTGAAGGCTAATCGTTTGTGAGGGACACCATGACATTGCTTTGCTTTTATGTTAAGAGAGGATCTTTGAGCAGGCCGGTTTGATGACTTCTGTCTGGTTGTTAGGTGATGATTCACTTCCTCACTGAGAAGCCGATCCGTGTTCCTGCTGATTCCCCTCTTCCCCCTCTGATGTCCTCATAAAGACTCTGACATTCACAGAATATCTTCCATCCAGCAATCCCTCCCTTCACTTCAAAGGCCAAAGAACTGTTCCATCAATAATGCAAAATGATTTCAGCTCTGCCGACCAGACTGAGATCCACTCACATGCCCCCTCATTCCACCCCAGTCACTCCTGTAGCACTCACAGCCTTTACCTCCTCTTTCATAATTTTTTCTGCCCAGTTTTGTTTGCAGAAAACTCACCCGTACTGTTGTGAGCATGCTCATTCACACTGAAATGAAAAGTACTATAACAGGAGATGTGCCTTGGACAGGCGGCCACAGAGCCTCTCGTGTTTCCTGGGCATGTTTCTGGTAAAGTATTGGCGAATTTTTGAGAAGGAAAATCTGCACAAAAAATAATCGAGTGTGCAAACACTGAAAAAGGCTGTAGTCAGCCCTATTGAGGTGACATTACTGACCACTGAGCCATCATGTGCTACAGGGCAGTGTGGGATAGGTTTTATCCTTCCATCTCCACAGTTTTATAAAGTCAATGTGGGGCTGGCAGAAATATAAAATAAATGAGGAGCTGCTGTAGCTGTCAAGCTGTTACACATAGTTTCCTCATTGTCCTGGAGATTTTCTTATATATTTGAGCTAAATTTAGTTTTGTGATTAAAATGCCAGTGGTGCTTTTTGTGTGCTATTAAAAACACTTTGTTCCAGCACATCCGTCACCACCGAGTTTTCAGTTTCGAGTATGCTGGACAACTGTCAGTGTACTGTCTTATGGGAAATCACCATTTTTCTGACAAGCACTGCTGTTTTTGGAGAAGTTCCCAATCCCAGTCATCTCGTCGTAACACTTTTGCCCTCATCAAAGTTGTTGAAGTATTCACATCTTTCTCTCTTCTTGATGATTAGAATGAAGTCCTACATGTCTTACAAATACAAGGAAGTGTGAAGCAACACGCATTTTAATAAAAGTTTCTTCTAAAAAGTTTACAGATCAAAGAAACGGCACACAAAAACATGCTGTATTTGGATTAACCCTAAACTTCCTATTTAATCTAGCATTAGCAGACAAGATAATAGCTAACTAGTGATGTTAACTTAGTAAAGAATGACATCACTTCCTCCCTTCAGCACAGATGCAGTCATTTGAGTGGTTGTCATTGTCTTTGGTTTTGTCCCAGACCAAAGCCTTGTCTTGTATTGAACCATAAATGAGGTTACCACATTGGAGTGTTTTTAAATGAATTTCAGCAGTTGAACTTGTATGGAAACTCAGACAGCGGTTATGCTCGTCCCACTGAGGTCTGCTTCGTGGTGTCACACTGCCCGTGTGTGGCCAAATTTTGCTATTACATCAACTTTAACTAACATTTGTATAAGGTGGAGTAACATATTGTAACATAAGGTACAGTCCAACAAAAGCTAAAACAGCCCCTGGCCTTTTGATGAATTCTTCTGGCTGTCAGTTTTTATTCAAATTTTGCCATTTTGATCACACAACACATTTATTGCTGAGTAGATGTAAAGTATGGAACATACAGAAGAAGAAGTGATGTCTTATTTGTTGCTTAGCTGATAGCCACAGACACTGAAAGTCTTACAGTAACAGACAAATCTAATGTAGACTTTATTCAAAGTGTGATCAGCTTGGAAACAAACCTTCAGCCTTTGCTTACATTCTTCTTTCCTTTGTCTGTTAGTTGTGCCAACATCTGAAATATATTTGTCTCCAAACACACCTCCACCCAGTGTTGCATGGGCTGTTCTCTTAGCGGACAGTAGAAATCCAGCAGTTCCTAGACTCTACCGTTGAACTGTGTTACAGATCTGAGACAAGTGGGCAATCTGGAAACTATTATGCTCCTTAGCTGTGGATCATGTCAAAGGCATGTCCGCTGCTCTGCCTTTCGTCGTCATAAACCCGGCTGTGTGCGTGAGAACTCAGCCTGGGTTTATGATGACATAAACCTATAAAAGATGCACTAATCATCATTACTGCACAAGCAGTTGGATGCATTGGTGCTGGAATTTGAAGTATTATACTTATATCAACACAATCAGACAATTACACACAGGGAAACTTTAAGAAGCAATGTGACCTAATCACGGTTTGCTTGTCAGACAGCCTCAATATCATTCAGAAGAGCATTGCAACACTGAATAACATAACATATTAGGGATTTTATGCTCCATATTGACAAAAAAGGTAATACAATACAAAGATTCACTTAAATTGTCCCATTATGGTAAATTGTCATGCAACATGGCAACTGTCCTCATAACTGTTTAGAAAATTGGATGATTACATTTTTTATTGTCTTGATTCACTTCTTTCCCTCCATACTTGTCATCTTTTTCAGGTCCTTGGTACTCCATCTGAGGATACGTGGCCCGGTGTTAACTCCCTGCCTCATTTTAAACCAGGTACTACCTGTTCTGTTATAAAGCCTTATTATAAACACTAGTGAGACTCATGCAAATCACATATATTGAACCTGAGACTAAAATAAAGAGCACAGCTTCGGCTAAATGGTTAGCATGAAATAGTAGTATGAACATACCGTGCAGTCTTTATGAATGCAGTATTATGTATTACAAAGTGGCATATTAGAGGCATGTTTTAATTAACATCTAGTTTTTTTTTAATCACAATTTGTGCTGGTTGGTGTGAGTGGGGTCTGTTGACTCTCATCAGTCTGTATAATAAAGTGTTAGCATGAAGCATGGATTTTTATTTAAGGTAGCTTTTGATTAAGTCTTAGCTTTGAGCTGATTTTTATTGTGCACATTGTATGCTAAATGCATGCAATACGCTACTGCCATAATCAGTCAATATAATAATGTTCAGCAGCAGCAAGTCCTGTGCTAACACTTTGGCCTACACACTTGATGAATGACACCAGGCTCTGTACTAACTCTTTGCATCGCGATGTTCTGTGATAACTGGTTTCTTGCTGACACTTAAACTACTGTTTAAAAGTTTGGGGTCGCCCAGATAATTTAATTGGATTTTATGGATTTATGGATTTAATTTTAATTTAATTTATTTTTCCATGAAAACTCACACTTTAATTCAAGTGCTAACATAATTGCGTAAGGGTTTTCTAATCATCAATGAGCCTTTCAACACCATTAGCTAACACTAGCATTAGAACACAGGAGTGATGGTTGCTGGAAATGTTCCTCTGTACCCCTATGGAGATATTCCATTAAAAACCAGCCGTTTCCAGCTAGAATAGTCATTTACCACATTAACAATGTCTACACTGGATTTATCATTCATTAATGTTATCATCATTGAAAAAAAAAAACTTGGAGACCCCAAACTTTTGACCGGTAGTGTATGTGTACAGAATTTTTGAGGAAATCCATGAAATCTACCATGACTTTGTTGTCATACAGTTGTTTGTATGCTCAGTACTGCTGTCCATACCATCATAATGAACCAATAGTACAGCCTACCCAAAGCTAGCTCTACCCTATTAATGCAGCAGCAGGAGTGGGGGTGGCAGCTCTGCCAGGGTAGCTGTACCCTCTGGGAGCTCATTAGGGCTTTTTAGAGGGAACATGAATAGAGGGATTGCAGATTAGTATCAGCTGATAGAGGGAAGAGGAGCTGGAGTAGAGGAGAGGGGACAGGCGAGGATGGACATAAAGAAGGTTAGAGTGAGGGTGCGGGGCAGTGAAGCATCACAAAGCTGCGTGTGACCCAGCCTCCTATCTCCAGTGGCCAATTAGAGATCAACTGGGGTGACTCTGTGGTCACATGCACACACAACTCATACTGATATGATCTTGCATCCTGTGACCATGGTGACAGTTGGCTCTTGTTAGCCTCTCAAACACTCTGTTGAACAGCTGTGCAGCTGTCTCAGCCACACACACACAGAATCACACACACACATATGCCCAGCTTTCCCTGGTGCTAGCCTCCAAGCACTGCATCTGTTCATATGACGTCTGCAGATCTGAGTTTATTATGGCTACACTTTCAACAAACACAGGAAGAATGAGATGTTACCAGAGATGATTTGGTAAAACTTTACCACATGGTGGTGTTTGTAAAGCCCCATAAAGCCTCTCTATGCACAGTAAATACAGCCTGAATGTGAAACAGTCCTCATGGGCGCACAGTGAATAAGAATAAGACAAGAATGATCTATTTTTAAGAAACAAACGTGTAATAATAATAGAATAATAAGCATCATTTTAGCACCGTTTAAATGTGTTGCACAGTACAATTCCAAAGGAGAAGTTGGACCATAATCTGAAGGTAGTGCATGAAAATGCACTTTGTCTAACTACAAATCAGATAAAAGAAGCTTAGATAGGTAGATAGATAGATAGATAGATAGATAGATAGATAGATAGATAGATAGATACTTTATCAATCATTTAATTAGTTTATTAGTTAATTGTTACGTGAAATAAAATTTATTCAGAGATATTAAAATCTTCTAAATGATTGTAATTTAGAGACTGATTTGTGAGGGAATTTAATATTGAAAGCCAAAGCCAAATGCAATTTGCTTAAATTGGTTTTGGTTTTTCATTCTGCACCTGATATATGAACTACCCAAGGCCTGTGGCTATAAGGGCTGAAGAAAACACACCTACGTAGTTTTTAAGTTTTGAAAAAATGAAGATGGACTCACATAGTTAAATGAAATTGTGAACTTGTTAGCAAGTTCCTGTTGAATGTTGCAATACTGAATGCAATTTCTTATACAGAGAGAAATAAATGGCAAGAGACATGTAGGATGGAGTAATACACACACACACACACACACACACACACACACACACACACACACACACACACACACACACACACACACACACACACACACACACACACACACTCCCACTAAAAGTGTGGGATCACTTAGAAATGTCCTTATTTTTGAAAGAAGAGCATTTTTTTTCAGTGAAGATAACATTAAATGAATGATAAATACAGTCTAGACCATGTTAATGTGGTAAATGATTATTCTCGCTGGAAACGGCTGGTTTTTAATGGAATATCTCCATAGGGGTACAGAGGAACATTTCCAGCAACCATCACTCCTGTGTTCTAATGCTACATTGTGTTAGCTGATGCTGTTGAAAGGCTCAATGATGATTAGAAAACCTTTGTGCAGTTATGTTAGCACATGGATAAAAGTACATATGACTAGCATAAAGAGAATCATTATAATCTCTTATCCTTTCTTTTTATTACTTTTACCATTTTAACATTTACTGTTCATGAGCTCATGGAAAGAAAGATGTTCTGTAACAGATGATTAATAATAGTGTCGTATACATCCAACTATAAAAGTCTGTTAATAGCTTTGAATCTTAAAACCTTAAGGAATTCTTTGCAATATTCCAAGAACCTTATCAAAACATAGTAACAGTAGCTTTGTTAAGAGGAAGCAATCACATCCAGTACATTCTGGAGGCTGTAGTCAGCAGCAGATGGCAGTGTTGTGTCACTCTAGAAACCTTCCCCAGCAACCCTGAGCTGCTCTGAGCCAGTTGTCTACATACATAAAAACGCACTAACCCTATCACTGCTTATGATTCATCACATTTTTTACAATTACTTCTACATGCATTCAGTAATACTTTCCATCCTTTTTATTTATTTATTTATTTTTTTGTCATCCCAACCTCTGGAAACAGCATTTCCCTCAGTGTTTCAGACATGTCACTTTGGCTTGACCTCAGAGTGGAGGCGCCACTTATTTTTCACATTTTTGTGGTTATGAAAAGGTTCCACAGATACTTCCTCACTTCCAGTCATATCTCACTTTTGCTCCCTCCTTCCAGTCTTATCCACAGCCCAGCAGGCTTTAGACTGCATATTTGAAAAGAGATCTGCAAATTAAACCTTTCACATGACACTATGATAGGATTATTACAATAGAATCATAATGACGGACAGGTAAAAACATGCAGTAAGAGATAAAACTAAACCTTTGAAATGGTATAATCAGTGATAAGATTAGTGCTGTGTCTGGTGAAGAATGAAAAATGCTCCTTTTTACATTGCATTTCTTTTAGTTATTGACACTTGAAAATGTATTTCAGAATAGTTACCTTTCTGTCCTAATGAATTTTAAGACAACACTATTTATATGTTGATGTTGGTTCTAGAGTTTCACCTATCACCTAAAATCACAATATCTACAAAATGCACCAGTCTCATTTTCAGAACAGCAGAAATATTCCACAAAAATATAATAAAATCTTTTCCATGCGTAACGTTTTATTGAATGTGTTATACTTTAGTTGGACTTGCCTCCACCCCCTCCCCTGCCTATTTGTGGGTTCTCTGCGTTGGCTGGCAGGCCTCACCTCTGGTGCTCAGAGAGCTGTGGCCGGTTCAGGCCAGCCCCTCGGCACCAGAATGAGTGACTGGACCCACTGCTGGCTAGCTGGCAGGCCGAGTGCTGACGGTTGGGTGGTTGGCTAGTAGGATTAGGCCTACGGTGTGGGAGGCCAGACGGACTAGCTCGCTGGGTGGCTGGCTAGCTTGTGTGGTGGCCGGTCGGTTGGCAGCTCAGCCTGACTGCGTGCCCACATGGCAGCTTTGGCTGCGATTAAGAGAACGGTGCTGAGCCTCACACACTCGCAGCATAGCAAACATAGCTGTGGAAATATGGAGAGGCTGCCTCACCAAACTATTCTCAGAAATAGGACAATTAATGTGGTCTGGCCTTGCAGCAAACGTGCATAGCTCTTAGAGTGTTACTTAAGAGTGAATTGATATCAGCCATTCTTCATTTTGGCAAACGAATACACAGCACTTACTGCAATAACATCTCAGTTATTCACAAGGGTTTGCCTGGTTGTCATAGGCATTTACCACAACAGACATCTTAGTGTGTCAAAGCAGGGAAAGCACATGTGCAATCAATTCTATAAATTATGGCAGCGATCCTAAACCTGAGCACCACATATTATTACTATATTTACTGTATTTACACCTACTACCAGTTACTGCATGTGAAGGTTGTGTAGAAAATAGATTTTATTATTTTTCTGAGGAGTAATATCTCTACTTTGACACCATTACATTTTTATGTTTGACCATTTTGTGAGAAGGAAGTTGCTTATTATGTGAAAGGTTGATGTTTTGGACAGAAATGCCGTTACAATATAAAACATCTCAGTTCACATCATGATCTTTTGCATATGTATCGATATTAAATAAAAGATTTACTGCAAGATCAATTTCATGTCCAAAACTGTTTTACAAGTACAGACAGCAGAAGCAGTGCAGTCAACCCTGTGTTTTCCTCTGTGCCTGTCTGTACTAATATTATATGTTTATGTCAAAATGAAGCTTATTAATTAATCTGCAATTTAAAATGCCACATCAAGTCACATGAACTTAACTAAAGTCAAAATCTGAGATTGGAATTAGTGCTGCAGTGCTTGGCTAGCTACCATTAGCCATAAGTATGGTTATTTTTCCCTGCCTTCATGATTAGCCGGTGCAGCAATTAGATCAAATATGTTAGGAGACTGATTACTTCCCATTTTGTACAATCTCACCACATAAATGTCTAAACTTGGAAATATTATACAATTTAGATTGATGTCTTCAAACATAATAAATAATAAGTGGCAATAAAAACTTAATTCACTAAGTGAAAACAAGTAGTCCCATACTATGTCATTAAGTATAGATGCTGAATCTAAATTGACAGTTTTCTAGTGCTTTTAATTTTGAATATATAGATTTTTTACCCAAAATTTCCATAAACTATTCAGGAACTTTTGAGTTGAATTGATTTAAAAAGAAGCATGTTGAAATAGGTGTGAAATGACTGATGAATGAGATGTGGCATCTTATGGTACGGAGCTGTCAGAATGCTAGATTTGCAGCTACATCTGGGTGTTCTGCTTGAAAATGTTTTGGAACAGCACATCTGGTGTGTAACTTTAATCTGATCATGTGAGCACACATTAACCTGCCGGCAGGTCTTAGGTCAGTGATTTAATTGCTTGTTTGTTGTGTTCTCATTACAGACCGCTTTACAGTGTACAGCGCCAAGAAGCTCAGACAAGCTTGGAATAAGTAAGTGATTTGTTCAAATCAAAGTTTGGCGTCTGTGTGTGTGTGTCTGTCCAGTGTCATATGGTGTTCTAGCTGATGGACTTAGTCTTATTCCTATCTGTATCTTTGAAGACAGATTCCTACGGGCAGTGAACACATTCCTTAGTACAGCTCACACGCTCGTACACACAGAGTCTAACCGCAGCCTACACCTTTCCTGCAGTGTTGACGTGTGATTCTGTTGGGGGACACATATGGCAGGAAAAGGGCATGGTGGCACAGTCGGGGCTTTTCCCAGATGTGTGCCACTATCTGCCCCAGGCATACATCTGGAGGGGAGACCGCATAGGGCAAAAGGGAGTGTGTCTCTTGTCTGTGGGGAATTTTAAAGCAGCAGGCAAGTGATTTATGTAAAACTCCAGCTGTCTAATCAGCCGGAATCATGCAGTATAGTTGCTGCAGCAAAGATCCATCCCAGTACCTAAAGCCTTCTTCACATGGGACTACTAGTACCTGGATGCCTCTTATGATTTATAATGATTACATAGATCATATGTGTCCTTACCCCTCAGACAAATTGCTTTGTCTGCATTTCCTTTTTAAGTACCACAAATTGCTGACCTTAATGTGCCAAACTTTTTATCTCAGTATGAATCAACATCTCGGTCATTTAGGGTTGTATTTTCCCGTCACGGTCATGAGCAGAGGAGATTTTAGGTGAAATGAGTAATGACAGTTTTTATAACATTGAGCAATGTATTTGAATAACAGACTTTTCTGTATAGCCTGACCAAATACATTAAGTCTGATTACATTAGCTAAGTCTAATGTACAAACCTGCTGTGAGTTCTGGTGAATTTTCTTTTACATCTCCACGCTGTGGCTGAGCCAGGCAGATAACATCAAATGGATCAGGACACATTAAGGCCTGGATTCACACATATAGAAATGACTGTGTAGAATATCACTATATTGTTTGTTGTTGTTGTTGTTGCTATTTTGTTTTATTTAATTGATTTAATTCCATCAATCCAATATCTATGTGACAACAAGTTTACTGGGTACGTTGAAAGTACTGCTTGTTTTACTGTAGCAATTCATCTGAGAAGTTCTGTTGCAGCATTCGATGCTGCAGTGAATGTAGTATTTACATTGCATGTGTTTAAACAGACACAGGTATCCCTGCTATAATGGGATTATTATGCTATCTATTTAAAACTGGCATTTTTCAAATCGATCTAAACCAATACCCCATAATGACCAAAGTGAAAACATTTTTTTTTTTTTTTAGAAATGTTTGCAAATTTTTAAACATCAAAAACTGGAATCGACTTAACTGAAGTATTGAAATCCTGAACATGTAGCTTTATATTTTGGTACCCTGTTGGCAGTTCTAATCCATGATATGTGTGCAGAACTTCATTAGTTAGAAGATAATCATTCATTTCTTCTGTAAGAGGTCATAATGTTTTAGTTCATTTAAAAAATAGCACACAGGATATCAATATTCATATTTGAGATAACAGAATCAAAGTCTTATACGAGTTAAATTTAATTTCAGACAACTGAAAAAACCTCACAAAAGGCAGAGTTTAGAGATGATTCACTTTTGTACATGCAGCATTAAAGAGTTCTGCTTTAAAACATTTGATGACAAATGAAAAACAGAGTAAAGCGAGTTGGGGTGTATTTTCCCTCCATCCATCTTCTGGTCTCACTCCAGTCGAGAAGGAAATAAAAATGTGAAGAAAGAAAGTGAGGTGGAATGTTAATGACGATCACTTCCTCTCCGCTGCCTTTCATCGTAGGCCAGGGAGCGATGAATTTGATATGAACATATATACACTCACTTTGTCTCTGCCCTGAGAGTTGGCTCACCCCCTCTTGCTCTCTGTGTTTCTGCTCTCTGTCAGCCATTTTTCTGTGTGTTTCACTGTTTCTCTTTCTCCAGCTGTGAAAATGTGAATGACTGACATGTAGCAGATCGATCAAGTTTAAAGGCTTTTTGTTTTTTGAGGGTTTTTTTTTTGTGTGTGTGAGTGGTTTGACATTTATATTGATTCACATGAGAGATGTTAATGAGTGATTATTAATAGATTATGTGCTGTTGATACAGTAATTGATTAAGAATACATAAACCAACAAGAAAAGCACTCAGAGAGCACCGTACTACACCAAGGCTGTTCAGTCGTATCATTTCTGATGGGTGAAGTCTTTTTTAAAAAACTGCTTTGCACTGAGGACAGGCGTGTGTTTTGCACGTGTACATTATGTACAGATATCAAATCACATGACCTAAATATGTAGCGGGTGACGGGAATTGACAGGACTCGGAAACACCTCCACAATTTAATCAATCGTTCCTTGTATCATTTCCAGCAGATATGCTTTGATAAGTCCTCAGTGGCGGATTTGTAGTAGGATCACAGTCATGTGATCGTCAGCAGACAGCTGACGCAGAGTTCACTTGTTGTCATAGTTACAGTGAAGCCATGCTGCTGTCTGACAGTGATATAGAAATCTTTAACAAATCCATGGATCCAGACTATAAGCTGTCATCACTGCCAAAATCTGATCACTTGGTCTTTGTGTCATTTCTGACCTTCCCTGAAAATTTCATCCAAATCTGTCAGTCTGTTTTTGAATAATGTTGCGAACAAAGAGACAAACAAACACACAGACAAGCGTGCACAGATCGTCACATAAGTCCACCACGTTTCTTGGTGTAGTGATAAGGCAGTATGCGAGGGACCTGCATGTCAGAGAATGTATTGTAGATTTGCTGTGGTACCTGGTTTCTCTTGGTGTTAGTGAGATGGAGTTGCATGTGTGTTTGATGACCACCAGCTGTCTGATTTAGCTAGCTCCCTGAGGTTCATGCTAAGAGAAGCTATGACTGCCAACACTGTGAGCATTCAGGAACAGCAGGACTCTGATTACGTGTTTCTAACAACATTACTGTAGAGTGATTAGTTGTATTGGCGACTCTCTGGTCAGAGTATGAATCCATCTTAGACGTAGCAATTAATACCGGCAAATTAGCTGAAATGATAATGTTGGTGTAACAGTATTGTGACTAATACTATAGTAAAATCACTCCATCATTTTGATTTTGGCCAATCATTTAAAGCAATTCCTAACCTAATTTAGAATTCAAATAACCTGGTGTTTAATTCTACAAGTAATCATTTTTGAAATTCATGATGAAACCAAGTTAATTTTGCTGCAACCACTGTCAGTAGTTAAAAAGGGATATAGATAAGAATCCATTCTATTTCATTCATTTCAGTGAATAATCTTTTTTTGTTAATGTTGCCTCACTGAATTAGCTACCAGCTTGACTGGTCATTAGCTTCTGTAATCATTCTATGCCGTGACAGATGTTGTACTGCAGTGATTACCATATAATATATATAAAAGATGGACATCATCCCTTTATCAAGTCTCCGTCTGTACAAAGGGACTGAACTATGGTCCCATTAAAAATAAAATAGACAACAAAGCAGCTGTTTTTTAAGGCAGTGCTTCCTTGCGATTTAGTGAACACATCGGGTTCACTCCACCTTTGATACGACCAAATTGAAAACCTGAAATTTCAAAACTGTCATCCATAAATAATGGGTTAATATCATGGCTGCTGTGTCCATGTTTTATATGCAGTCCATGGTAATTAGTCGTCTGATCAGCAGTATGCCCCTGGCCTTGAGGTTCCATAGACATTCAGTACAGGTGGACTGACATTACTGCACTTTGATTTAATCCAAGTAAATCAAAATATAGCAGCAGTTGTTCTTTAATTTATCAGTTTATTGAGGTTTTGCAAAATAATGCATCACTCATACATCAAAATATGCATGTACATTCACCACAATGTGTGTACACCGCTCAGTCATAACATTAAAGCCACTGACAGGTGAATGATGTTGATTATCATGAAATGTTCCTCTGGGAAATCTTGGGCCGTGACATTCATCCAGATGTTACATTGACACATGTCACTCACCTGAACATTGTTGCAGACTAAGTAGTCCTTCCCATGGGAATGCCAGCCCCCAATGTTAGTGACCTCCCCTAGCAGGACAGCACGCGCTGTCACACCGCACAAATCGCTCAGGGACTACACAAAAAGCATGACAAAAAGCCCAAGGTGCAGACAAGGCCCTCAAACACCCCCGAACCCCAGTCCATCTGTGGGATGCACTGGAACAAACCCAATCCATGGGGAATCCTACTGGCACCCCACAAGACACCAGGAGGTACGCTACAAATGTCCAAGTGCCAGATATCACAGGACACCCCTAGTGGTGCCATGTCTGTGCTGTTGTGGGTCAGAGCTGTTTCTGTGTTTCTTGACCTAATCTATGGCCTTTTGTGCAGCTCCTTCCTTCCCTAATAACTGATGATAATCTCAACTAATAAGACTTGAACACTAAACAGGTGATTCCGAAAATGCTTTTATTTCCTAAGCATAATTGCAATTATTACAATTATATTTCTGCATTCGGTCTTCATCAGCATGTTATCAAAAAGGTCCAATCAACTGTGGAAGAAAACTTCTCCAAGTGGAGGGGTATTAAATGGATACTCTAAATACTTTATTCCCCTGTGGACACAAAAAGACGTTTTTTGTACTTTTGACTTTGATATTTTTTGTTCGTTGGGATACTTTGGTAAATATTATTTGGAGTGCTTTGTGCTTTGTCATTATGTGCACCACAGCTTGTTTGTTCATGTATTTCATGAATTTACATATAAAACAGTGGGGGGTCTCCCCTTTCTTGCATAATTACATCTATTTCTACTGATAGAACAAGATGCAGTCCAATAGTTATATTCACAACACTATACTCAGAATAATGTGGGTTTATATTTTACCCCAATTGTGGATGTGGAGTGGAGTACTGATTGCCATGATCTGAGATGCGCACTAAGGCTGACTGGGGTGAAGTCTGTATGTGGACCTTGGCCACACTCTGAAAATGACCTGATGAAGACTAATTCTAAACTTTATTTTTGTTTATTTATCTATTTATTGCATTTGTTTGAGTGTTCCACCAACTGCGTTTCCTTCCATTAATAGCAACATAGTAAAAGTAAATTTCACTTTTAAGTACTGCAATAGATAGTTAGTCAGCATTAGATAGCAGGAATTAATCTGCAATACATGTAGTAGTTTATTAATCAATTAACTTTTTCTATTAAAAAAAACTGCCCCACTTCCTGTGGTTCCATCTTCTGTAATATGACTTATCTGTTTGTCTGTTTTAAGTCATTGTGAACTAAATCTATTTCTACTTTTTTCACACAAGAAAATATGGCATGGTAATCCAAAACTCTCACATTATGTGGTGTTCCCTGGCTGTGTTTTGCAGCACCACCCTCACACATTCACACCTGGAAGGTGCCCAAACACAACCACAATCTGATCTCGGTCCAGGAATCAAACTGCGACCTCCCAGTTACAGTCATTCCAGGACCCAGTGTTTATAATGGCAACAGCTTCCACCTTTAATCATTTTTTACTACCATATACAGAACAGTTACATGTTCGGGCCTATTTGCCGTTCACTAGTTCCAACGCTTCACACCTGTACACCGGTCGTGCACTTCTGTATGCAGTACCCCCATCGTTAACTGACTCAGAAACGGTTACAGCTCTTAATAGCCTGTCTTCAAACAAAAAGACACGAAAGGCTTTTTGACACAACAGCTCTCAGTGGCTGCTCAAAGAGGCTGGTCTGCTTCTTTCTGCTGTGGTGAGACAATAGAGGCAGGTGGTCTCCTCGGCCTCACCTCTCAAGGACCTTTGCTGTATTTATTTTGATGGAATATCATGAAAAAGCAGTCGCCATGCTCCAGTGAAGAAGGAATGTTTCACTTCGCTGTGAATGTGTCATCACCTTGATCTGTTTGATTGCCACGGGAGATACAATCAATTTTAATGCAGATGTTCACTCGTTTACTTGGTCTAGATGGCAGCAATAGCAGAAAGGAATGCTCACCTACTGTTATCAACGTCTTTCAAAGGCCAACATCCAGGTGATTCTACACCAACACATATCTAACTGTACTGTCTGTACCTGCAGAGAAACTACAATCAAAGCAGTGCCAATCTTAATTAATTCACTCACACACAAGCACTGTCACCGAGGGAATGTGCACTCATTAGGTTTCATAGGGTTTATTTAACCCCAGTAATGCTACATGTCTAGAGGACTACTCTAGTCATAGTATTTTAGTTCCAGTAAGTTGTGGACACTCAGCAAACATTTATTGTTGGCCCTTGTTGACATCTAATACATTTGTAAGCTTCATTACTTCCCCACCACTCTACAGCTGAACTGGTTGGTAAATTTACCAGTTAGTTCATTAAAGGAATGTATTCATCAATAATTTTTGCATTTAGTTATTTATCTGATTCGCTGATTCAGCAAAAAATGCCATAAAATTCACTTCTGTTTCCTTTATTTACTTGTTAAAGTTATTCTAATGGTAAACTCAACATTTCAACAGGAAAAGTTGTGGTGCAAATAGCTGGTAACTTACATACATCTCTGCACCTAACAACAGGATTGTATGATAACTTGATGGATTGCATTATAATAGTCCTCAGAGGATGTGTGAGTTGATTTTAACCTCCTCCTTCCACTAACTATTGTTAGACCAAAGTTTATTAAAAATAAGTGTTGAGAAAGTTGAAATTTAATGGCAGTTTTAAGATGTCCTTACATTAATGCTCCACAGAAGACGAACCACTTCATTTTGGACATTCTTGACGATCATTATGTACCAAAGTTAAACTGATTTTCTATTAAAGCTTCACAACTCTGCAAATCAAACAAACAAGTCTGTGGCCATTGCAAGCAATTGAGGATTTTACCTCCAACTTGTGAGATTTTTAATTCAGCTGGAATCACTGTTGAACCCGTCAATGAAAGCAGGGGTTGTACACAAGTGACATCACAGCCTCTTGTCGTGCACATTGAGACTTGAAGCATGCCGTGTTGCTGACAGTGTGTTGCAGGGTTCCTCTGCAGTATGGAAAATATGAAATTTGACTTAAGTAATCTCCAGGTCTAGATAAGTAATGAAAGAGATTGATGTTTTGTCATGTACAGTTTGGTCATGTTACACAGTTGAAGCCAGAGCTCCATCGCAGCTGCTGGCATATTATTCCGTCGTAAAAATCTGATCCTTTTACTAAGGTCAAAATATGTTTATGATTTTGAGATTTATTATTTATAGTAGTGCAATAGTGACAGTAGTAAGATGTGTAGATGTTTCCCTTAAATACACTTTAGTCATTGAAGTAACTACTATTATATAGCAACAATTGCCTTATGACAATAAAAATAGATTTTTTTGTACCATAACTTATGGCAGTTGGATAGATTACTGTCACACATGGGGAGATTTTTCATTGTTGAAACCCAAACTGCCGACAGCTTGCCATTCTGTGACCTTTTTTCCTCTAACACATCACAGCATCTCTTCTGTAGAGCGGTTTTGACAGGCTGGTCACCCAAAATACCAAAATGCTAACTGTACCTAATCCAAACACACTAGCCATTATTTGGAAGGTATCATGTTGTAGCCTAAGTCATGTTACAGAATTTGTAGGTATTGATGCTCTCTGCTGAGATTTTTTATGCATTAGAGGTATGCTGACTACACAGACAGAGCTTAGACAATATTTGAAAGATGCACAAAATCCTGTCTGTCACCTCCTTCAACCTTAACGTGCACTTATCAGTTAAGCTTCAAGACAAATATCAATAAAACAGGAGGCCTCATTCCATCATTATAATCTCACACACTAATAAGTGTCTTTAAAGTTTGCAGTGGAGTTACTCGACTGTATGAGAAAGAGGCAAGCAGAGGCCCTGATGGACTTCATTAACTTTATCCCTGCCTCAGTGCTGAGTGGCGTTGATGAGTTGAGCAGAGATTTATCCTCCCTGTGTCTCTCCGCTGATAAGTCGAGTTTAGATCCCCATTGAGAAATGGGAGTGGCTGTCAGAGTGCTTGACTAGGGAGCCAACCATGAGAAACCCACAGAACATGAGAGAGGCTCTCAGTACTGCCAGCATCGGGCCGACAAGTTGTGCTGAATAACATCATGTTTATTTAATGCAGTGGATGCCTAATTACTGGCTGGATTTGTTGCTCTTCGTTTATTTTCAGTCCTTCCACCCCCTCGGCATTGCTAGCTGGGGCTGGTTCAGGAGTTCAGTGACTCCCAATACGAACACACACACTTTGACAACACGCAGACACACACACACTGTTGTAGTCTGCTTCCGTTTTTAATTAACTCTTTTTGTTTCTCATAATGATCCAGTTGCCATATGCGATGCAAGCTCTAAAGATAAAGGTGTAAGCATGCATGTGTGCTCCTTTGCATGTGTATTTCTGTGTTTTTCCACTTGAGTCAGCAAACTTTCAGCAGAACTGAAAGGCTGGCTTTTTGTTGTCAGCTGCTCTGTGAAGGCGAGGAAGCCAGCTGCTCTGCCAGTATTGTGAATGAATGGGAACGTTGGGAACTTTCTCATTGTTTTTTGGATGAAATCATGCTGTTTGTTTCTTGGGGTCTGAAAAGGTCACTCTGTGTGTCTTATCATGTGTGTCTGTGTGTGTCAGGTTGGGCTACGTAGACCACGCTGAGGAGTTGGCCTCCAGGTTCCTCCAGTGCTTCCCAAAGAACCGGCTGTCAGCCCAGGCAGCGCTGAACCACGAATACTTCAGCAACCTTCCTCCACGGCTCTGGGAGCTGCAGGACAGTACGTAACACATCATTCATCAGTACCTGCAATATGACAAAGCTCTGACAAAATTATATTGAAATTAGTGTCCACAAATCAGCATCAGTAAATAATGATTTTACTATGGCAGAAGGGACACAGGACACATCTTATGAAGACAGTAAAGTGCTTCTAAACTCAAATTTCACTAATTTGCACCAGTCACCACATTCTTTCTTGCAGTCAAATCTGACCACATCCACATCACACACATATTTTTAGACTCAGTTTTACTGAGGATATTATTTTCACAAATACAGAATGTGAATAAACAGAATTAAATCAGAATGACACTCCCACTATCCCAGTAACCCAGTGGTGTTGTCTGTCCAGCCTTAAATACACTGCAAACACAAACAGCTACTAACCAATTCAGCAAAGTTTTAATGGTGCCAAATTGCTGAAAATAAACTAGTGCTGTACTTCATAAATTAGTAAATAATAAACCTGTCTAGTCTAGTGTATATTAGCAGCAATAGAGTACTACAGAGTACTACAATATAGCATAGTGATAGAGAAACAGTAAATGCAGCCTAAAGCTGTACATGGTTATAGTGTTATATATAGTTCATAACAGGATATAGTGAAGACTATAAGCAGAAGAAGTTTAATGGTCTGCATACATTGTTCAATATGAACATCATTTTTCGAGTTTTATTCAGTTTTATTTTAAAAAAATCTAAACATTCAATACCACATGATTGGCTTTAATTTCTTCTCTAAGACTTGAGACACTCAAATTCTCCATCTTATCAAACAGGAAAGAGCACAAGAAAGGTATTAAAGATCCATCATCCATTATCTATACACCATTTAATCTTCATTAGGGTTGTGGGGGGCTGGAGTCTGTCCCAGCTGACTTAGGGTGAAGGCAGGGGTAACCAGTCTATCACAGGACTACATGCAGAGACAAACAATCACACTTTAGACAATTTAGAGTTACCAGTTAACCTCAACATGTTTTTGGACTGTGGGAGGAAGCCGGAGAAGCTGGAGAAAACCCACACATGCACAGGGAGAACATGCAAACTCCATGCAGAAAGATCCCAGGAAGGTCGGGACGTGAACCGGGGATCTTCTAACTGCAAGGAGAAGCTGCTAAATACTGAGCCACTGTGCAGCCTGTATTAGCAATCAAAAAATGTAATATTTAACTTAAATTTGACTCAATAATGCAAGCAGTGAAATTGAAGTTTTCAAACTTGTGGAACATATTAATGCCTTTTTCTTTTTTCTCTCTCTGTTTTTGTCTTGTTTGAATGCAATGTGTTAAAGAGGAATAGTGCAGTATAGTATAAAATGGAGCAGGATATTATATTACTATAGAATATAACAGTATGTCTATATACAGTAGAACATTGTAGTGTGGCATATATTAGTATAGAATTAAACAGAATCTCCCCAAACTCGCAGTAAGAATCAAACTGTGTAATGTGGCTGTAGAAGGCGTCCTGATGCAGTGATTAGCATCGGTTCCTCACAGCAAAACTGTTTGGAGCTGGAGTTGCTGGGAGTTTGCCTTTTCTCTCTCTTTGTGTGTGGCTTTGTTGTGGGTGCTATGACTTCTTCCCTCAGTCCAAAAATATGCAGGTGAAGTTGATTGGTGACTGTAAATTGCACGTAGATGTTTTCTGTGACTATGAATGCTTCTCTGTCTTCATGCTTCTGACCTGTGATTGGCCAAGGTGGTTACTGCAGATAAATGGAAAAGAATGTATTTACCTTAACATTCACAATCTGGCCTCACTGTCTCTCTCCTGTTTTGATTCTCTCCTCTTTGTGTTTTCCCTTTTGTGGGCTCCCTCCCTCGCTGTCTCTTTTTCTCTTTCTTTTTCTCGCTGTCTCTATGTCTTTCTGCCTGTAAAGAAGGCAGCCAGCAGCAACCTGGGGTTGTTTTTGATCATGTAGAGAAAGCCTGTCTTATTATGTGGATGCCGTTGGGACAGTAAACCCAGTCAGACCTCTGCTGGCCACTGCAGCATGCTCAGTTTGATTTTGTATCTATCTCCTGACTTGTTGTTTGCCCAGACAAAAAGCACACTAAGGCACTCTTTAAATAAGCCCTGACAACCTGAAACACACAGCATTTAGCTTTTAACACACAGCTTTCAGCACATCTTCAATTTAGAGGCAGATTTCCCCTGTGTATTCTGGCTGTAACAAGTCAGAGCTTTAGCCAGAGCTTCACAGTTAGGCTATATTTCAATTAATCCCACAGAATTGGGTTATTGCATGAAAGTATGTCAGAGATGACTACCTATCCATATTGTTTGACAGGCTACATATACATACATCACCAATCCCTTTAGCTGTTATTCATTAGTGGTGTGAAAAGCCTGCTCAACAGACCTGAGTGTGCTGCAACTGACATGGTGGTTATTATAATAAGAGAATTCCATTTTTAATTCCCCCCGATTAGGATTTTTCAGCATTATTAATCCCGTTATCAGCACCCAGCAGGTTGTCATGTCTGAAAAGAATCAGAAAGCAGCGGTCACTAAGAGAGAGAGGGGGGGGGGGGGGGGGGGAGATGGCTCATTTTGATTTTTGTCATGCTCGCTCGCTCTCTCCCGTTCTCTCTAGACTTCCTTTATCTCTTTCGTTCTTCTCGGCACGCACATGTGACACAGGCAAAGCAGCAGAGCCACGAAGGAAAGAATGGGAGAGTGAATTAAAACAGTTGGTAAAATGAGGACAGGAGTGGATAAGCATAAAGTATCTTCCATGTGCGTGTGGATTTGCCACTTGCACTTTTGTGGGGGAAGGATGTGTCAAAATTATGCAAATGAGAAGTGAGTGAGAGATACAGAACTGGCTAATTACTCCAGTTGTGAGTATTTGGCTACAACTGCAGCATAGTAATTGTGTTCCAGCAGAGAAAGACTGCAGCCAATGAGAAGAGCCCAGTTAAAGTGTACTGTGGATAAAACAAGACAAATAAAAGATAAACTGACTTAGAATGAAAAAAATGTCATAGTAAAGTCAAGTAAATGTCTCATCTTTTCCTTGCAGGGATGGACAATATGTTTTCCATGGTCAGCTGTGCTCTCTATTATCATGTGTATTATGGATTTATCCAGACAATACTCAGACAGATTACTGGGAACAATGACAGAATTATTGAGACAATGGAGCTCCTGAGGTTGCTGTTAATGTGTGGATTGGACTGTGACATTTTTAATTTGATTTTAGTGAGAGTGCGTGGGTGTCTGGCAGTGCAAGAAGTGAGAGCAAAGGCCTTGAATAAGAATAATAAAAACCCCTGTCTCTCTGGACTGTGATAGATTTACATGGACGTGGAAGCGAAACAAAAGAAAATCTTCAGACAGAGCAGTTGTCCTCCAGTTCCCCTGCTCTCTTGGCAAAACCCACTGACTTTATTTCCAAGTCAGAGAAAAAGATGTGTTCTTCTCAGAATGGAGTATGTGAATCCGTTTCCCCTCCAGTAGGAATTTGGCAAATACACAGCGTTTTATCCTTGTTGTTTCCCAAACTGTAAGGAAAACTACAATGAGCAGAGTAGCCTACTCATACTGAATTAGGATAAATCAGATTTTTAAATTATTATCTTCAGTCAAAAAACAACATTGCAGCATTAAGTTCAGACACTTTAAATCCCTTCAAACCCAGTTTCCATCAAAATTGCACTTTTTGGTCTCAAACGTCAGTCAAATCTGAACGCGCAGATATTATACACTTATTTTACATTCACTTTTAGTTACATTTTTAGTCAAATGCGCATAAATCTGCTTATAAATGTAAAAAGAAAAATACTTACTGGCCTTGGAAGTGTTGCATTTTGAAGTTTTCTTTACGATCACAGTAATTTAGTGATAGTTGTGTGTGCATCATTGGGTCCATTACACACAGAAACTCTGAAAAGCTAATTAAACTTTTGATTGTGCTAGTTTGACAAAATATAAACAAATTGCAGGAGGGCTATATTTGAAACACATTTGACGCAATTTTGTCTGAAAAATGATTTTAAAATGGTAACAGTACACAAAAGCTGCAGTATGAGCATTGGGTCTCGAGTCATGATGAAGTACATTTTTTTGTACAGCAGAGAAAATAGTTGATAATAATGATAGAAATAAATGATAAATAGAAATGTCTCATAGTCCCTAATTTGACCCATAGGAGTTAAGGCACTCAAATCTTATATACTGTATAAATTAAAAGACCAAATTCATTAAGACAAATGCTCCGTATTCATTAGTGCCTTAAATGAACCATCGAAGCCAGCAGTGACAATTGTATCTAGAACTGTTTATAGTAGTGCTGCCTTTATTTTTTAAGACTGAAAAAACAACCATCATGTCAGACCTTGGCACTTGCATTCAGTGTTAGCTCCACATGGGGGTTATTTGATTGAGTCATACATTGCTGACAGAGAGGCCTCTAGCCCCAACACTAAACTCCCCAAAAGACCAGTGAGCTGATTAGTGGAATGCTCTGGATCTATACATGAGTTTCATATAGTCCTTGTTGCACTGTTGGAACTTGACAAACATCTTGTGTCTCTTCTGCTCTCCTTACTGGGTTCTGAAAGAACAATGAACTCAACAAAGACAACAGTTGCCACCATTTCACATGGGAGAGACACATTGCCCGGTGTTTTCTCTGAAAGTCTCCCTGAAGCTCTAACTGGTTCCTGCCTTCAGAGTTTGCAATGGCAGTGAGACCACAAAGAAGGCTCAGGTCATTTCAGCATTTTCTGAACCCGAGGAGCTTCTCAATTGATTTTATGTGTTAAAGTCTTGCTTCTTTACAGTAATTGTCCATCCATCCGTTATCTATACAGCGCTTAATCCTCATTAGGGTCGAGGGGGGCTGGAGTCTATCCCAGCTGACTTAGGGGGAAGGAGACACCATGGACAGGTCATCAGTCTATCACAGGGCTACATATAGAGACAAACAATCACACTCACATTCGTATCTACAGACAATTTAGAAATACCAATTAACCTCAGCATGTGTTTGGACTGTGGGAGGAAACCGGACATCCTGGAAAAAACCGAGATGTACAGGTAGAACATGTAAACTCCATGCAGAAAGATCCAGGCTGGGATGCTAACTGGGGATCTTCTAGCTGCAGTGCTAACCACTAATTTTTGCCAGTAATTGTCCAAATGTTCTAAAAAATGTTTTCACATTCAAGCCAAGTAGTTACCATCCGCTTCAAAACATTGAGCTGAATTTTAACTTTTGTACTACAGCAATACTTCCACTAAAGTTCTGAATGCTATCTGACACACAGTGATCATTATTTCACTCATAAAAGTATCTTTTTAACTGAGGCTGTTTTCCACTGTGTAGCTTCACATCACTGCAGTGTATTTCCATGCTAAATCAGTCGTTCCACCTACGAGTAAAAATAGATCACATTTCTGACCAAGACATTCCAGCTAGGTGGGATACACAACTTTGACAGCAAAAACAATGTGTTTTGCAGAGTTTGGCATGTAATTGCAGCTCCACAAACAACTGCTGTCTGTTCCAGAGTCTGACATTTGGGTTGATCCGATGCTGTAGCAGCACTCTTCCTTCTTCCCCTCTTCTTTTCCTTTCCTCATCTCGCCTTGCTCAGTAAACTCAAACCTGATCTGGCACTACAGTGGCTAAGCAGAAAGTGTATCATCTTCTCCTCCGATTGGCTGCTTGGCGTTTTATTTTGAAATCATCACTTCTTGGCCGAGGCACATTTTTGCTGTAACCCCTGTTTTTTTGACTTCTTTGTCTCGTTTTCAAGTGAAAGCACATAGCTGAGTTTGATGAAGACTACACAACTGTTCTGTATGGAACCGCACAGCTTTTAAGAAGGAGGAATAAAATTGAAGACCTTTTGGCGCCTGTATAGCTCAATGGGTTTCGCAGGCGAACCATGTATAGGGGCTGGTCTCTCCCGCTCGCGGCCCTTTGCTGCATGTCTTCCCCCAACTCTTCTCCCCATTTCCTGTCTATCTCTATCTCTCTTGTCAAATAAAGCCTAGAAAAGGCAAAAAAAATAAATAAATTGAAGACCTTTTGTCATAATTATGAGAAAAAATGACTTGACAACTACAAAGTCTCTGTCTTGGAATTACGAAGCCATGGGTCTCATATTTACACTTGTTTCCTGTAAATATGAGAAAGTATGTTATCAGTATCTCTTATGAGGTACTAATTCGATGTAAAATATACTAATTTGGATTACTTTAATCTCAAAATATTTCAGTGATAGCGAGCAATATATCCAATGGTAAACGGGCAAAAAACTGTTTGACACTCATTTGGGGTACTTTCCCAAATAGAAATACATATCGGCAAAAAAATAAATAAATGTCAGGCTCAGTGTGCAGCCCACAGTGTAATTCACTGTGTTTCTCAGAGGTTAACTGGGAAATAATGACACCATTTTAACACTATTAAAACTAAATTAAGCACTTTTCACAAGAGCCACGTGTGCTTTATTACGGTTTGAAGAAATAGTTGTAGTGAACAAATTCCAATGGAATGCAGGAAAATCTAACTTGCAGTAATTGTGATGTTGCAGGATTTACTTGAACCACTAGAATGATCCTTTAAAAAGCAAATGAGCTCGGCTACATAGAGCAATTTTTAATATGCTTCTCCTCCTGACAGAAATATTAAAACCCCGAAAAGACTCACTGCAAATAAATATTCAAATATTCACTTTTTAATAAGCGTCTCTATCTTTAACAACTCACTTGGAAATGTTCTTCTTCCTGTCAGCCTACATCCCTCTAATCCGCTTGCGTGTTCTTCCCCCTGCAGTGTCTTCTATCTTCACCGTACCAAATGTCAAGCTGCAGTCTGAGAGTGGGGACAGCATACAGGTGTGTGCACGAAGGAACAGTCATGGAAAGGCATCCTCTGGCAGCAAACACTGACCTGAGGCAGCATCCTGCACATGACTGCCTGACAGGTACGTGCTCATTATCATGCAAGAGGCACACAAACAGTAAGCTGCTGCTGCTGCTGCTGCTGCTGCTGCTGCTGCACGCACTCACAAGCAGTAAATGATGCACACATACAGAAGCAAACATGAGGTGAAACTTTTATGATCTGAATGGGACTACTGGTACAGTCCAACAGTAAGTAGCATGGATACCATAAGTCTGAAAAATACATGCAGGCACAGCAGATGACTTTGTGGTATTTGTCTTTAGGCTTTTGTTTATTGTTTATTCGTTTCTGCATTCGCTGACAAAGTAGTCCATGTCAAGTGTGCCTCGGGTCATCGTGGTCCACATTTTGAACTTGCAGAAGAACAAGAATGTGTTTGTCACTTGAGGACATGAGCATGCTAACATGAATGCAGGACTTGGAGATTAGCCTGCATTTAGCTGTTAAACTGTAGAACAGTTCTTATGAGAAATGTGTGAAACTAGTGCTCATTATTTCTAAGAGTATATTAATATAGTGACTGTGTGATACAAATTCAGACTAAATTTTGCAACCTGTTATCATTTAATGCTTGGAAGGAGTTCATGCTGCTATGAACCACTGGATGTAGTGAGAATTACTGAAGTATGCTAATGATAAAGAAGAACTAGAAGATTCTCAGGCAAGTTCAGATGCTTTTGATGTATGTGCTAAATTTTCTAAAATGTTAACAAATGTAATCATAAAACCTCATCAGATGTTTTCTGGTTATTATGAAAGAATAAATTAAAACTTAGAATATTATAAGTAAGGTCTCGCAATGTGCTTCCATAGATTCCCATAAGTTCTGCATTTTTACAAAACATTGGGTTACTTTGGAAGCAATTAGTACCGTTTAAAGGTCCATATGTTACAAAGTGTTTGCATAGACACAGCTGTTCCTTTTTTTATTCTTTACTTTATCCTTTTCTCTTCTTTCTATGTTTTGCTTTTGTGGTGCTTTTATGGTAAAACACTGAATTTTCCCAATAATTAAAAAAAAAGCATGAGCACTATTTTGTTGCTACTGAATATTAGCAATCCCACTACCTTCACATTGTCTGTTGCTAGTTTTCTGCTTCTTTCCACTGCCTGTTCTTTGACTCTAGTGTTTTATGCAAGCTAATGAACTGAAAAAATCTTGATATAGGTTAAAAGTTGTTCATATTCTAAAGGGGAAACACCGTGAAACGATGACAGATTATACCGAAAATATGACGTGTTGGAACACAAACGTATACAATGCAACATGATTGATAGTGTGCATATTTGATCATTAGCTGTTCAGTCAGGCATTTCTCCACCACTTATCTGCATCCCACCAACCACCACAGTCTTTCTTTTAACACTGAAGCCATGAGATCCGTGCTGTCTGCACTGAACCAGAGAATGCAGTAATAGATGGAGGAATGGCTTTGAGTGGGCGAGGAGGGTGTCCCATTCTTTTGAGATGGGGGTCTCATTCACTGCTCAGATAAAGCGGCACTATTTGCATGTAATAAGAGGTGCAGAGGCCAGGCACAGGGATAATGGTTGGCCTAATGATGGACTTGGAGCAACACAGGGCCACAACACAGCACTGTGGACCAGATTATATCTGTAATTACTGACAGGTGCAAAGACACAGCAGACACATCCACTCTTCAACTAGTCAAATCCAACTTTCTTCAGTGTTTAATTTCTTGATGTTTCTACTTAAAAATGTACATCCTAGACAACAAGTCGATGTATTTACTATTCCAGTGAATATGGCCAAGTGTGTGCACCCTAATCTGGAGGCTAGTGGCATTTCTCTTGGTGTGTGTGTGTGTGTGCGTGCGTGCGTGCGTGCGTGCGTGCGTGCGTGCGTGCGTGCGTGCGTGTGTGTGTGGGTGTGTGCGCATGTGCGTGTGGCGGGTGGAAGTCACCCCACCGAGCGAGCTGTGTCCTCTCAGCTGCTGCATTTACATTGAAATCAGCCTCTTTGTCCAAGCCCATCCTAAAGCCTGACAGGCTGGGAGAGCTGCGCTGATAGCAGCCTAATCCCTGTGCACACATTCCCATTAATACACTGACAAATTATACCAACACATGCACACGGCTATTTATACCTTCCCACAAATGTAACTCATGCTCTCACATCAAGTGAGTATTCTTGCAACAACAAAAAAAGCAGCTAAATGTGTTTTTGTTTTGTTTTTTAGAACTCAGCTGTGTAGAATGCATTGGTAAGAATGTAACGAAAAATGAGGAAATAAATAGCAATAAAAATGTATTACATGCAGCCCAAAAAACTGCCCTTGACTAATGCTATGAAAAGTAGCTCAGAAAGTGCAGGATATGCAGACTCAGGTTGACGTCCTGCACTATTAGTTTTACATTCATTTCGTTTGCATTTTGAACAGCTCTAATCTATATGAAATGTGCTATACAAGTAAAATTTAAACTGATCAATAACCCTGATGACATCATGCTCATCTTCCTGTGTGCCCTTTTATATCTGATCCTTCAAGACAGCGTTGACATTTTCAGCGTCAAACTTTGCCATTAGTGGGAAGTGAGGAAAAAACGAACAAAATATATTTCAAAATTTCAAGTGTCATTACTTAGCAATTAAATTTTTGAATTCATCATCCACGTGTCCCTGGGCTCATCTGTCCGTCATCGACCTAAACAGGAATGTAGCAATAGCTAAATATTGTTGCTATGGTTACCTGCAGCATGTTATACCTCATGCAGTCATTTTTTTAGTACAGTGTCAGGCTCATATTTTTTAGCAGGCATTTGCTAGCCAATCAGAAACAGGTTTTTCCTTCAGCTTTCCTGTTATGCTCTATCATAGTGCATTGCTAATATAAGACAGTAAAGTATAATGAGCATCATGAGCTCCCCTCAAAGGATTCCAATACATTATTTAATGTAACATGTAACTGAATGTGTGTGAGCCTGTTCTTAAAGCACTGGTTTTCTGGTAAAATCAGAGGTAACGGAGGTGAGGAGAAGGGAGACAGGGGAAGAGCAGAGTGAGAGAAGGAGGGAATAAAGAAGAGATGGAAGCAGAGGCTTGCGGGAGCAGGGCAGGATTTCTTTTTGTTGAGACAGCGTTGTATTATTTATAGGAGGTGGTGGAGGCAGGCCGCTTCAGACGGAGCAGAGCAAAGAAGGCGAACAGCCCCCTTTCTCTTTTGTGGGTCTATTCCCAGTGGGCAGGCTTTGTGCTGGCTGGATGGCTGCCTTTGAGGAAACCCGGGCAGCTATTGAGCTGAGAGTGAAGGCCGGGTCCGACTCGCCTGCACTGAGACACAGCAACACTACAGCACCACAATGTCTGTCACTGCTGTGGCCAGAGAGGAAAAGAAAAGGAAAGAGAGAGAGTGACAGAGGATGGGGAATAGTGGAAGTGTTTGATTTTGGCAGGGAGGGAAGAAAGAAATAGTGTTTTTGTGGTGGGAAAAGAGAAAAGCAGAAAGATAGAAGGAGTAGACTGAAAAATGGAGGCGGGTTGGAGAAGAGAAGAAAGAGGGCAGAGGGATGAAAAAAAGCGGCAGGTCTCCTTTACAGTACTGCACTGCATTGATCTATGTTTATTCATGATTCTGCATTATTCAGAAGATTAGCTGATGCAACGTGCTGCCGAGGGTAGGCAATGGCTCCCCCCATCAATCCACTCAGTGACCACACAGTTCAACTCTGAGTCCCAACAACAAGTAGGAGACAACTGCCCTGTCTCTGAGCTTCAACACGCTTCACTTTAGGCTAGAGTGTATGAAGAATTAGATGCAGTGTTCTCACAGTCAGAATACAGAACAACACATGAAACATTGATTCAATCAGGGTGTGAAAAGCAACATGAAAGAGGTAAATTCAGCAGCTCAGTGCCTCAGTCCAAACAAGAATTTAGCTGCTTGTATTTTGAAAGCAAATTATCAAAGGCTTCAAATTTTGTTACAGATCTATACGAAGATATATGTGGATGTTTGTCTAATGTAAATGAATATATGTAACGTGAAATGTGTCACTTTCAGGTCATTGATTTGTTTGTGCGTGTTCTCTTTTCTCAACTTCTCCTCGAGCAGCAGCAGATTGCTATTTTAATTTGGTGAAAACAGCCCTAACAGCCTACCTGCCTAAAGCACAAGACAGCAGACAGAGACACTAGCAAGTGAACATTGTGAAGCGCTAAGCCAGATATTTTTTTAAGACCTGGTGGAGATCAAAAACAGAGCATCAAGGAGGATGAATATTGAGCTCATATTTATTAATTTGCAAATATGATTGCTTTAAAGGTATGCTGAATTGGACTGATGGAAGTTTGACAGCTTTCTGCACCTCATATTTGCCAAAAGCTAAAAAATGAAACCAAACCTGCATGCTTCCACCTGCAAAATGTCCGAATTCTGCACATTTTCATTTGTAGTCTCCCATCAACACAATAAACCTAAAAATGATGAACAATGCCAAGTGATTTGCTGTTTGGTAGAGGTTTAATAATCCCACACAATTCCACAATTTCATTTCTGACACTTTTATCCAAAGCGATGTCCATCTGAGAGTAGATACAACACAAACAAGGATCTAGTCAACAGGCGAGGATCATACAAGCCATTCAGGCATTTGCTCCCAACTTATACCGTTTCCATTTAATGCAATTTCTTGCAGTCATGAGCTTCTGTCATTTGGCAACAAATCCAAAGCTTCTGGTATGTTTTGTGGTTACATATTAGTGTTGTACTGTATGAAGAGAGATACAGGCAGAGATGAGTGGTGGATAATGATGTCAGAAATAAATAAGAAACTTCCACCACTCTAATGCTGCAATAAAATTCTGAAAAGACGACTGCTTTTCTGGAATTAGTTTAATTACAGAACATTAAATAACACATGTATTTATTGTTAAACATTGCCTTCCAAACTGATTTATATTACTGTTTACCAAAATCATGTTATTGTGACCATAACAAATGTTTCTTTAGCTGTGTCTGTGTGTTCATAGTGACTAACAGAGACAACAGTACTGTAATGAGGTCAGACTGGACAACAATATTGTCAACTATCAGTTTCATCCAGCATCTTGTGGAAAGTGTTGTTTTTGTAATGTTTTTATCCAAAAGCTGTGTAATCAGCTTGACACCAAAGTTAAACAAATGGTTTAGTGAATTCCATGCAGCTGAGTGCTGAACCGAATGCAGTGAATGAATCTGACCGGATGTAAAATAGCACTGATCATGAGATACCTGAAGTAGCGCTTTAAGGATTAATTATGTTAGAATGTTGATCTTATCTATCATTTTTCCAAATTGAATTATAATGCATGTTTCCTACCAACAGTGCAGTTTGCAGCTGCGCTGATAGCTCATGTGTGTGGTTTAGTGCCGCTCTCTGTGCTTCGGCTGGTCACCTGGCTGGGCTTCACACAAAGCTTCAACCTTTGTGTGGTGTGTTTGTGCAGTCAGCCATCACAGGTCGGTGACAGGACACTCTGGCCCTGAAGCATCACTGTGTCACTTTGAAGATAACAGCTACAGGCAAAGCTAGACTGTAGTGTCCGGAATGTAGAGGTGCCAGCTATTTATCTAGCCGCATACACACACAGACATACACACTCACTTTCTAGCCTGAGGTATCATCTCAGTGTCCATGCTACATTTCTTTTTTTTTGGGAGAGCGATAAAATGCAGGAAACCTTCATAGCTGCGCAGGCATTCCTCTTGAAAGTAAAAGCGCTATTTGTCCCCTGGTGTGTTCCTATCCTGATGTCTGCCTACTAAAGCCATCACTGTCCAAAACTTACAAAGTCAACAGGACAGACAAGAATATTTTTGGATGTGTAGCAAGAAGAAATAGATTTGTGCAGTCCACAAAAACGACCTGTCAGAAAGTTTTTCTAGGTAGAGGACAAAGTGATTTAAAGTATATCCCTGCCTGAGGGAGGGAAATAGGAGGTGGGGGGAGGAAGGATAACCGGAGGCATAGCCTTGAGAAATGGAGAGCCTTCAGTCAAATCAGCCGGTTTTACTCTCCCACTGCCTCTTATAACCATACAGTTTCAATGCCTGCCAGTAATGTGGGCTTTCATTTCATCCTATCCTCCTGGAAAAACATTGTAAAGGCACTAGATGTTAACTGCAGCTCTGCATCGTTTGTTAAAACATGTATTCACTCACTTTGTTTGCCTCATTTAGTTCTGTTTTCATGGATATGATGCTTGTACCACAGGCTTCCATTAAACCTACTGTTTAACGTTTTGTATAAAGATGTGTTGATGTTACACACTACATGTATCTCTGTGGTAACTTCTTGCAGGCAGCACAAAATATAAATCACAATGCAGTGTGATTTTCCACATTTTTCATCTTTAGATTTTGTCTTCCACCTGTTCTCCATCCATACACCTATACTTAATTCTAATCAGGATCATGGGGGGCTGGAGTCTATCCCAGTCGACTTAGGGGGAAGTCAGGGGAAATCTGGACAGGTCACCAGTCTATCCCTGGACGTGAACCGGGGATCTTCTAGCTACAAGGCAACAGTGCTAACCATCAATCCACTGTGCAGCCCCTCATCTGTTCTCTCCTTTCCTAAACCATTCTGCAGCATCTGTCATTTATACACATATTTTAATTACTCACCCAGGAAACATGCATATTTAATGTTAAACAATATAACATGATAACCACTATATATGAATACTCTATATGTGGGTGGAGCTACACCACCTTTTGCACAAACAATATTATACTATATTAACTTTATTTATGTATCTACATGTTTCTGGTTTACGTTCACCAGATTAAAAGAAAAGAAAGTCTTCTCTTTTATAAAAGTGAGAATGCTTTTCTGCACCTATTATACTTCTTGGAAAAACTCTACAAGTGAGAGACTGAGATGACAAAATATTAGGACAGACAAATGTCTTCACATCACTGTAAACAAATCTCAACAACAGACGATGTTTTCCAGGTATGCAGAAAAAGGGCCATACCTTTCTCACTCCATCTCTCCATCTCCCGGTATTTTTTTCTCCCCTCCTCTTTCCTCCACCATATGGCTTTCCCTAATGAGTGTTGCAAATGCACCTCCTTCCTTTTTTGCCCCTCCAAAAAGAAAAGAAAAGCAAATCTTTCTTATGTGGTGCAGCCAGCAGCTCCTCTACAGCAGCAGAACGAGAGCGTCTCATCTCAGCTGAGTGAATTAGTGTCAAATAAAGCATGCTAATGACTTTAACTTTGCCAGTTTGCCATTTGAATCATTGCGAGATAATGAGTTGAGCACAGTCTGAGTAAAGAGAGACTGTACAAACTTTTGTGCATGTACGATATGGTAGTTCTTTTACATCACATTGACATTTAGCTGATTCATTTATCCAGAATTACTGGAATGATATCAGCAGAGAGCGGGGAAGTCAATTTTGAGAGATTTGTGATAGAAAGCCTCAGATCAGAACGCTACATGTCATGAAAGGTCTTTACCACTAAACAGATGAGACTCCTCCACTGTAACTGGTTAATAAGTCAGTTATTGTAAATAGTGAACTGACACTGATTAAAAGAAGGCATTTCTGCTCATCATTGATTTGACTTCTGATTATTAAATCCAACTGCTGCTAACTAACCTTGCCAGCAAGTTGATTTCTCGCGATATTTGTGAGTTCACAAATCTCTCAAGAAACCATCTTGCACCGCTCCCGCATTCACTGTTCGTACAGAGCCATGTTGGCATGGGCCAATCACGCAGCAGTATTCGTGTGTGGGGCAGGATATTTGGGTGTGAAGACGACACCAAGCACCAGTAGATCAAAACAAACATGGCAACGGAGGACAACGATCGTGTAGATGCTGCTATTAAGTCAGTTTTAGCTGAATCTCCTATCGCTTCTTTGAAGGAAGAACAACGAGAGGCGCTTTGCGCATTTCTGGATGGTAAAGATGTTTGTGCTTTTTTACCTACGGGTTTTGGTAAGAGTTTAATCTACCAATTGGCTCCGCTCGTTGTGAAGATCCCGCGATTGGCTAAAAACAAACCTGTCAGAGGCGGGACATACTATTGCATTGTCCAATCCGTGCCTCTTTCCTTCGAACGGATTTACATGGAGCAGTCCCAGATTGATATTGTGGAGTACTATCAAGTACTACGCAATTATTAATCTGGCTATTGCCAGGTTAGCTGCTAACTAGTTTCATACTCAAACAAGGCATGATATAAGGCTTTGTTTTATGTTATCCTTTAATCAAAGATGCAAGCCTGTCACCTAGAAATTATTATATATAATAACTAGAAAAGCACCCAGAGAGTGCAGTACTCTGCCAAGGCTGTTCATTCCCCGATATGGCTTTTTTTTTTTTTTTTTTTTATTAGTTATTGATGATCAGAAGTCATGGCAACTTAGAATGTGGTCATTTAATATAAATGTACCCACAAACAAAATTACCTTGCGCTGAGAACAGGCATGTGTTATGCATGTGTACGTTATGTATGGATACCGAATTGCGTGAAATAACTTTGTAGCAGACAGCGGGAATTGATGGGACTCAGAAACACCCCGACAGTTTAATCAGTTGTTCCTTGTATCATTTCTGATGAATAGGTCCTGATAAGTCTGCAGCGGTGGATTTGTAGTAGGATCACAATCATGTGATCGTCAGCAGGCTGTTAGGATTGTGGGGATGGATAACCCAAGCGCAGGCACAAACAGACAGGTGAAATGGTTATAATGAAAAGGGTTTTATTCAGTAAACTTCCAAAAACTCTACAACTGTGACCAGAACTGGGGAGGCAGGGCAAAAACCAAATAAACTAATGCTCAAGGAACCAAATGCTTACTATAACAAAACTAAGGGAAGATACTCACACAACGGAGGAACAAATAATCGAGGGAGCCAAAAACAAACTGAGGTAATCCATGAAAGGGCAAAAGCACAAAAGTCCAAAACTGAAGCAGTCCATATGTAGAAACTCTTGCAGGGGACAGAGGCTGTGGCAACGTATAGTGAAGGCAATGATCCGGCAAAGACTGAGGGAAGCAGAGGCCTTATATAGCTGAGGAGGGGACCAGGTGAATGAGATGAGCTGATTGGCTGCAGCTGATGCCAATGACGGCAATCAGGCTGGCAGAGCTAGAGGGCGAGCGACCAGAAGGGAGAGACAGGAGGGAGGGCTGACAGACACACACAGAAGGGAAACAATGGGGAAATGAAGGAAAAGGGGAAGGAGCAGGACCATGACCATAACACAGGCAGCTGATGTAGAGTTCACTTGTTGTCATAGTTACAGTGACACCATGCCGCTATCTCTCAATGATATAGAAATCTTTAACAAATCCGTGGATCCAGACTTTAAGTCACATCACTGTCAAAATCTAATCAGTTGGTCTTTGTGTCATTTCTGACCTTCCCTGAAAATTTCATCCAAATCTGTTGCGTAATGTTGCAGACAGACAAACCAACGCAGATTGTCACATAACTCCACCGTTTGCCTTGGTTGAGTAATTATTATGTTGTGGTGCTTGTTGTTTTTGGAATTTAGTTTCAATGAATCAAGCACTAGAGTTATGAACAGCATCATGGTTGGCAGGAGGCTGCTGGGGTAGATGGTGGGTATATAGTACACATGACTCTCAGAGTGGAGACCAGAGTTTTAAGCAACAAAAGCACTTGGGCTGAATTAAACCGGACCACCATCATGACTTTAACTTTGTGCCTAAATTCAATTTAAAATACCATTTAGAATATCTAAAATTCCCTTGGCAATAACATCAATATTAAAAATCCGTTTAATCCTGGGGCTGCACAGTGGACCAGTGCTTAGCACTTTTGCCTTGCAGCAAGAAGATCCCTGGTTCAAATCCCGGGGTGGGCCTGGGATCTTTCTGCATGGAGTTTGTGTGTTCTCCCTGTGCATGCGTGGGTTTTCTCCGGGCACTCCGGCTTCCTCCCACAGTCCAAAAATATGCTGAGGTTAATTGGTTACTCTAAATTGTCCGTAGGTGTGAATGTGAGTGTGATTGTGTGTCTGTATATGTAGCCCTGTGACAGACTGGCGACCTGTCCAGGGTGTCCCCTGCCTTCGCCCGAGTCAGCTGAGATAGGCTCCAGCACCCCTGCGACCCTAGTGAGGATAAAGCGGTATATAGAGGATGGATGGATGGATGTTTAATCCTGTGATGTTATGTTGGCTATAGACCATTGATGAAGTGTTCTGCAGCATCACTAAAGAGAAGGATTTATTGATACATGCAGCAGGTGCTGATTTAGTGTGTGTTTTAGTATACACTATTTACAAGTAAGACTAAGAAAAATAGCCTCAGACATCTTTTAAATACAAGTGGAAATTGTTAAAATCAACCTGCAGTCTTATTTGTCCTCACTTTGTAATTCTTATATCTATTGGTGAAATAAAATTTTAAATATTGGTCTTTGATCATGTTCATGCTGTTCAGACACACACAGGCCCACATGGATATCCACACGAACACACACACTCAGGTATGAAGATGTGAAGACTAATGAATATGCAGAGCCCCTACATGCTCATTATCTAAACGACATGTCGTGTTACCCTCAGAGAAAATAGCCTCACTTCTTTCTGCCGTTGTAAGGCAGTTTCACTTCCCCTACAGAGAATTTTCCCTACAGACCCAGTTTATTTTGTATACTCCATAGCTGGACATATTTTTAAAAAATCTGATTGAGAAGCCATTCTAAAGGAAGTAGTGTGTGGACAGCAGGGTTTTTGTCTGAGGAACATTTAGTTGCTGAGGTGGAGTGAACAAACTGAGGAGCTTTTGTGTGTGATAGGAAGCGCGTGCGTGCGTGCGTGCGTGCGTGCGTGCGTGCGTGCGTGCGTGCGTGCGTGCGTGCGTGCGTGCGTGCGTGCGTGCGTGCGTGCGTGTGCAAGCTTGGGCTTATTTCTTATGCCTGTTCTCAGTATGCATATGCATCAGCTAGTCATATAGAGCTTATATTTCCTGTTTTCATTAAGTAGATTCAAAGCCCAAAGACCCTCTAGTGGTCCCCAGAGACTTCAGTGTTTATGGCAATCAGCATACTGATGATTTTTCTGTTTTCAGGGCCTTATGTGTAGAGGGACTGAAATGAAAAGTTTGTCCTGAGGGTGGTGTCTGAAAGGTCACAAAGTCATCCAAATCAAAAGGTTTATCCCTTTAGGATCATGGATGTGCTCGGCAAATTTCTGCGTAATCTGCCCATTACATGGTGGTCTCGTATTTAATGCCAATGCTGATGGAATCTTCCAAAAATAACTGAATATTAATCACACAAAGAGAGTGCAGTACTCAGTCAAGGCTGTTCATTCCCCCATATGGCATTGTCAGAAATGCAGCATTTTTCTAGTAGTTATTGATGATCAGAAATCACGGCAACATAGAATGTGGTCATTTAATATAGATGTACCCACAGACACAATGACATGTGTTATGTATGTGTACGTTATGTACAGATATCATGTGACCTAAATATGTAGCGGGAGGCGGAAATTGATGGGACTCAGAAACACCCCCACAATTTAATCAATTGTTTCTTGTATGATTTCCGACTAATAAGTCCTGCATAGTCCACATCAGTGGATTTGTAGTAGGATCACAATCATGTGATCGTCAGCAGGTAGCTGATGTAGTGTTCACTTGTTGTCATAGTTACAGTGACCCCGTGCTGCTATCACACAATGATACAGAAATCTTTAACAAATCCATGGATCCAAACTATAAGCCACATCACTGCAATCTAATCACTTGGTCCTTGTGTCATTTCTGACCTTCCCTGAAAATTTAATCCAAATCTCTTAGTCCCTTTACAAGTAATGTTGTGAACAGACAGACAAACAAACACCTAACCACGCAGACAAATCAGCACTGATTGTCACATAACTGCTCCTCCTTGGTGGAGTAATAAAGGCAGGTTCCCCAACATACCTGTCAAGTACCTGGAAACACTATGTGCATCATATGATTATTTTTGTAAGGATCCATGGTGTTGTTTTTGAAGGCATTCTCACTTTCCTTTTAATGCCTAAAGCATCTGTGCTATGTCTATAATACATGAGATACTTTATTTTAGACCATGGCATTGGATGGATTACCTGCCCAGTATAATGATTCTGTGCCTTTCAGCAGCTGCAGCCTATCCTAGTAACAACCTGTAACATGCGCTGTGTTCTTTAGTAAAGTCTGCTCAGCTGCCACAGATTTTCTTTCATGGTTTAATAACAGCTTTAAATCAAGTCTACAAATTTAAATTCTAATTCAACTTACGTATGTATGTTTTTTATTATTATTTTGATTTGTCAACTGGTTTGACTTTTCTTCTCCAGTATGACATGAAAATAAATGTGTAGGAAGCATTGAAAATGATTATGAATAGTTTGGTCATATTTAATGATATAGATTTCAGCACAAAAGATTGCAGCTAAAGTCCAAAAAGACAGAGCCATTGTTTCACATCTTAAACTGCTTGTTGACTCGAGCATGAGGGTCTTGTGACTGCTGTACGGCAGCAGATCCGTCTTCCCAGCGTTCATCAGCGAGCCGAGGCAGGAAGTCAGCAGGAGACTGACTCAATCCGAATTGGACACGACTCACAAATTATACACTCACAGGGGAGTCTGCATGTTAACAGCACACTGCAGCCCTGTATATGAGCGAGTAGCCTGGAAACACTGGGCCCAGTATACATGAGCTCACACTGCAGGGGAAGAGAGCAGCAAGAAATGAATGTCAGTGCATGAAAGGGGGGAGTGTTAAAGGAGAAGCTTCCCTGCCATTCGGCCTGTTTAGAGAAACTGCAAGGAAATATTATGATTATTAATACCCTTTTGAAGTTGTATTCAGCTGACCTGCCCCTGCAGTGAGGTAAGTGTGCTTATTCTGCCAGCAGGATCGGTTGGCCTTCACTACCTGACATGTTGATGAATACTAAACGTAGCATCTGTGGAGAGGAGAGGGGGGCGAGTTCTGCTGCCTTAGCCGACAGGCAAAGCAGTGAAAGTGTCTGTTTGTTAAGTAGCACAAAGCTTCAGGCTCAGGTGGGTTCATGTTGGGTTATTTTCATATAGCGTAGTCAGCGCATAGAATTTGCCTGGCACACTCGCAGTTACTTGTATAGCACCTTTCAGCAAGGCAATACAAAGTGTTTTACATGAGACTTAATGGGATTTTTAAAAAGCACATGGTGATATAACAAGACCCACATAGATTTAGGGAATTTGAAAGTAAAACAGAAGATAAAATAAGGCAAAAATAGAATAGGACAGATCAAACAGCAGAATAGCATAGGGGTCTGGTCAACTGCAGATGAGCTTTGAGACACGTGTCCAAGGAATTTTTGATTCATATTAAGGTGATTATAGTCAATTTTTCCAAAGTTTGTCTTCATGTGGAGTGATAAATGTGTACAAGTACCGCTTTACTGACTCTCTTGTTGTACACCACAGTTCTGTCCTAACCTGAACAGCTGTGTTAGTTGCCTAACTAACCAGACATATCCCTGAGTTTTGCACAGTCAAAGCACTGTTGGATTGTTTTGTGTTATTTTTGTGTTTTAAATTCACCACATTTCCACAGAATGATTTTTCGTGCATTAGAAATGTGCATGATGGATGAAAAATACAAGTCTTCAAATACTTCCTTATTTTAGCCTTAATATCGCACCTTTTATCGAGTCAAATCAAGTCAGGTAGGTCAAATTGTAATTATATAGACCACTAATACCAATTTGTCCAAGGGGACTTTCACAATACCCTCTGTTCTTGCAGTTTGGATGTGAAAAGTCTTCTCAATAAACCTCCTTAACCTCTCAAGCCCTCGGCTATGTTTTTATCACTTCCACCCTGTAAAGTATGCCAGATAGGCCAAAAGTTTGGGCTCTGTGGAGCAGAGAGTCTTGGAAGAATTTTGATATACAAAAGGTCTCCTTGTCCATATCACCAGGCCACAGAGAAATCTACAACATCTCCAGTTAAAATGAATTCTTTCTCTTCTGCCCAATCCAAAACTGACTGAGTAAATATCATCCTCATACTGTAGGAGAGTCAGTGAATACTGGTGATACTGAACCTGTTAAAAAATTAATGAGTTGAAAAAAAATTAATAAGTTAAAAAATTTGATGCAACAGAGACGCAGCACACTATATACATTTAAGTCATACTGAATGACCTCTTCAGTAAACATGCCACAGGTTGCATTTTAGTAACAGATTAAATGACAAGCTGGTCCTGGTGGAAAGGTTTATTATGAAGCCCATACGGAAGCAGAAGAAAGGAGGTTTCCAAACATTTGACATACCAGTACAATCCCAATATGAACAGTTAAAATGGGAAAATTATCTGTAGATACTAGAAAGATGCACTATTGAAATACTAAACAACACAAAAATACAATCAGGTTCAGTGATGGCCTGGAGTTGGCTTTTCCGTGTGCATGAGCACCTGGCCACACTTCCCCCACCTTGAAATTCCCAACATGGCGCCTAACTATCTGATCCAGGAGCAGGCGGACAGTGCAGAGCTTTATCATGGCTGTGCAGAACTGTGGTACTGGCTGGTACAACACAAGGCCACGGCCATGGCTGGCTGGCTCCGCTGCAGCAACACATTCCTCTCCAAAAAAACACCCCCTGCATCTCTTCTCCCTTTCCATCCACTCCCTCCTCCATCACCCTGCTCTCTCTCTCTCTTATTGCTTTGCTTCAGATTCTTAATTGTAATTCCTTGCTTTGCTTCTGGACCTATTTCAGGACACTTGTCTATAAGCCAGCGTTTCTGTCTTTCTTGCAAGTTTCCTACTTTGCTTCCCTTACAACACGTTTTGGACAAATAATATATGCCCTGAAAATCCTCCACTGGACCCATGCAGGAAATTGGTGCCTTTTTTACACTAAAGTAAAAGTCACTTTTTCCTAGATAAGACAATATAATGTGAATTGTTCAGACTTACTCAACTTTAACTGTAACCACCCATCCAAAACATAACTTGGATTGTTGCTATTTATGTAACATGTAATGGTATGAATACAGCAAAAACAATAATAATGTCATGTTACTGAATACTGAAGTGTTGAATATGATGCTCTGTTTTATGTTTTCATAGCAGCAGTCACTTCATCTTTACTACAAAATGACATGAGATATATTTTTTAATTTGGCTATGTATAGGGCTGCATGTAATTTGTGTTTTTTTCTTTCATTAATCTCTGTACTGAACAGAGGATGATTAAAATTTAGTGAGCGGTAGTGAAAGCAGTGAAACGTGTTTGTTCTAGGAAACTGAAGTGCCCATGTAGGCCCATCTGTAATTTTTCAACGCTGTGAGCATCATAAATGAAACTCATTCACATCTATTGCAGTGTTGTTGCAGCATAAGTTTAACAGACAAGCCTGGAAATCCAAACACCACTGGGGGAAAATTATGCTTGTTTTTGTATTTTTCCGACAATTTAATCATAAAATGAATAGAGAAACACATTGAATCTTGTCGTGATGATGGTCATGATGAATTCCAACATGTTGCATGTTGCGTCTTTCTGTTGAGCAGCCCTCCTGCTCGTCTGTGGTCTGCGTGGGTTCAGTATAGAGTCTCTGAGGCCAAAGGTTTCCTGGCAAAGCCTCCCTTTGCCTGAGCCTCTCTGAGCTAAATACAACCCGGCACCTCCCAGCAGCCCTCTCCGTGTCTTCCCATGCCCCAGCCAGTCTGCCCCGTAATGGGTTCAGTCTCCCATACAATCCTTTCACTCCTCAATGCTCTGAATATCCCTTTTGCTGCCTTTTCTCTGACCGGCACTCCCCTCCTCCCTCCCAGCCCCCTCACCCTTCCTCCACCCCTCTTTCTATCCCTTTAGGAGTGTGTCCATGAGTTTAGAAGAAGGGGGGACTGATGTGTTTCTCAGCGGCCGGTCTTGTCTGATGCGGTGAGGCCATCTCACTCCCACGGGGAACATGTTATGTTGGACTTTGTCTCCGTGAGCTTCACACTGAGCCCTTTGCCCTCGTAACAGAAGCTGCTCCGAGCTCTAAAGTTCTATCTGCTTTTCACTTCAGAGAGCGAGTGCTTTTTAAACAGCAACATGTGTAAAGTTTGTACGACAGAGTTTCCTCTCTGTCAGTTCTAACACGTTCTAAACAAAGCAGCAAAACAGCAGCTATGACACGTTTCAGGCATCATAAAATCCAAATCGTTGCTGCTCGTTTATGCACTGCACTTCTTCCACTTGTTGGCAAAACTATAAAACATTTTGTATATTTATTATGTTGCAGCAGAAGGAGCAGAGCCTTTCTTCTGTGCCATTCTTCTGCCTAATGTATGCATGTGACTGGGTGAGATGGTTGAACACAGCGTGGTGAGCAACAGAAAGGAGACGGAGGATTGCGAGGAAGCTGTTGCATTATTCATCATGTTGGATAAGGTTTAATTAAAAGTGCTGCTCGGCATTGTGAGAGGAATGAATGTGTGTTTTGCCTCGCCTGTCGCTGCCTCATTCACGTTCGCCATGCTCGACTTATCAAAGCGGCCCCTTGGCCCCTCCCCTTTTGCCAGTGTAAGTTCGCATAATGCCGCAGCCGAGAACCTTGTGATTACTGGAGAGAACGAGCGGCACTGAGCTTCACTGCGGCAACTGCTGGCATTCACCAGCCTCTGTAAAGAATTCCACTGGCACAAAACAGAGAACTATATCAGGAAGTGTGTGTGTGTGTGTGTCCATACCGTGTTTTTCTCCTGAATTGTCAACCTAGAAATAAAGAGTATTGGATTCAGATGATATCAATGGGTTTGCGGGTCCAAACTATTTTTCCCCAAAGTGTCTGTCAAAGAACATGTGAAACAGTGTGTTTTCATCAGCTGGATTACCGAATAAGTGTCTGTAATTCCTCATTCCTGCTTTGAACTGATTTTGCTTTGTTGTTCCTTGCACTTGTATACATACTTCTGTATTTCCCAGCCTTTTCTCATAGAGTGGAGGGTACTTGGCATCAACTTACAACCAAACTGAACTCTTTCACAGATGAGGCTGGCACAGTTCTTGTCAACACATTCCAAAAACTAAAACTTATAATACATTAGTCCATCTCTCCTGACTTTCTTGCTTCCTGGTTCTCTTACAGTCGGTTCGGAGAAAGGTTAATGTTTAAAAAGTAATTTCCTATATCATTTAGACATTGAAGATTTTAAGAAATGAAAGGAGAAACAGGGAATCTGCTGAGGACTATTTTCAGCTGGGGATGAATCTGCACTTGGCCCATTACTGAGTATTTCCATCAGCAGGATAGTGTGTATGTGGGACTGAGTCTAAATAAACTATAGTGTGTGTAGAGAAGGGACATGCCACCCAGTGCAGTAGTGTGAGTCACTTTTTAAGTAGATGCTTCTTTTTTTGTATTTGCATTTGTTAGAAAAAGACATTTTCAGTCATGGAAAACATCCAGACCTGTATGATGATTTACTCAACAGCACATTTTGCCATTTGATGTATCCATCAAGACAGGAATGATTCATTTATAAAGATGATACTGTCATATCATTGTTACTTTATATTTCTGTTTTTGGCATCCACCAAGCCACTGGTTAAACCGAACCTGAAAAAAGGGATCCTCCTAAAATGCCTGAAGAGTACATTGTAAAGGTTATTTGGACCACCGTGGTGATGAGCAGTGGTCTGCAAATCATAAATAACAAGAAATTTAACCGGTTCAGACAAACCAAAAAGAAGCACCATCAGCAATCTGCCATGAATTACTCTATTGCACAATGGGAAGCACTTTATAGATTTTAATGTCTGTACGAGGGCATTCCTACGTTGCAGCCGTTATGTTCTGGTTCACAAACCTAAATTTAAACCATTTTTGCATATACCCACCAAAGAAAAAAGAGGTTTGAAAGCCACAAACTTGGTTCCCCTGGGAACCTCAAAATAGTTGGACCTGAAGCACAAACCAAGAAAACGTCATCAGTGGGCATATCTTATTTAAAATGGAAAAACAATGAAGAAGGTCTGCAAATAAAAACATTTTACAGAACATTTTCACATTCTCACCGTCTCTGTCTGCATAATACCATAACTGGCAGCAGATAGACTGGAAATGTCTAGAATGACTACATATGGGCAGTGGTTTTACATTTTTTAAAAATAAGGTCATAAAACATCATGATTCATTTACATAAAAATAATTCTGTCAACTTTTAGTTCATTTACTTCATGACAGGACAACAATAAGATGCCAGTAATGTGACTACATAGATCAGCAAAGGGGGGGAAATAATATGAACATGATGTAGAGGTTTTTTTCTCATTCCAGACATTTTCACCCAGCTTCTTTAGCTGCAGACTCAAAATGTGCACTGGAACAGGTGTATGGAAACGTACCCAATAAAGAGCTTCTCATTTAAAGTCGGGAAAGTTAACTTAATCCTCTGATATTGTGTTTAGGATGCACAGCATGAGGTGTGTGTCAGAACTGAGCTGTAGAGGAGTCTAAACAAAAGACAGCCAGCCCAGTCAAAGATAGAGCTCTGCGTGGCCTGGAGGAAAACCAGCAAACACACTCATCCTCAGCACGCACACACACACTCACACACACACACACACACACACACACACACACACACACACACACACACACACACACACACACACACACACACACACAGAGGCATGAACAAAGAGAAACAGGAGGTATAGATTGACTCATCGTGGTGGGAGTACGGTGCAGTGATTTCACGCCTGGTTGTTGGCTAACAAGGCCCTACGCTTTCTGCACTGCAGGGCCTGTTATTAAGTGTGTGTGTGTGTGTGTGTGTGTGTGTGTGTGTGTGTGTGTGTGTGTGTGTGTGTGTGTGTGTGTGTGTGTGTGTGTGTGTGTGTGTGTGTGTGTGTCAGTCAGTGTGTCTGTCTCTGTCTCTCTGTCTGTCAACAGCTGTGTGTGTTGCCAGGGAGATGGACTTAAAGCCCCAACACTCTGGGGGACAGAGGAGTGGTAGTGGGGGTGTAGAGGGAGGTGGAGCCCACTTTGTCCCAGTGGAACACAGTGAGGTCCGGTCTCCTCCTCCACCAAACCTCCACCTCTCCATCCCAAACCCCGGTCCCAGCACAGCCCGCGCTCCTGTGAAGCCCAGCACCGGGGGTGTTTGGCAGCTTATTAACCCTTTGCGGTGTTTACCCAGTTGCAGCTATATGTCTGTTCTCAGCAGGACGTCACCTCTTTTCCCGTTCAGGAAAAAGCCCAGCAGCTGATTATCCCCACAAAGCCAGGCGATTTTTTTTGTTTTGCTTTTTACAACCGTCTAGGGTAATCTGATTATATTACATTATTACACTGCTTATTTTCTTAGCTGACTTTCTGATCTTCCAGAACAGTTTGCATTTTTCACATTCTCAGCTAAGATTACACCTGACCTAGTATGTAGCTCTCTCACCAAAAGTTGTTGCTTTATCCTGCTACAATATGAAGCATCAGCAAAGACTGGATAGGCTGGATTGGCTGATACTAACAGCCAAACACCATAAAATAGTCCTGCCTATAGCTCATAATTCATAAAACACCTCACCATAATGGGAGTTATTTTGCGGTAGTGTTTATAATCTTGTCAGATGATCCAGTCACTGTGACCTACTTTTGTTTTGATAGATATGAAGCAGCAGCATGAGTCTTTATTACCAACTACATGACATCACACATAATCTGTGTTAGACAGCAGCTCTTTTCAGGCATAGGATCCGTAATATGATTTCATCACATTTTTTCATGTCAGTGTAACTTATGGCTTTATCCAAACACACCAAGGTGTTTCACAAAGACACACAGCACTTGTGTGATATCATACTGAACAGGAAAGTATAATGTATGACCATTATGGTCCCAACAACCTACCGACTTTGCTCTTCCAGCTCTCTGATCTCAGCATCAGACCAATTTTCTGACATTTATCTTTTCATTTGTGTTGCTGTCCAAAAAAACCTTAAGCTGCTCTTCTTTGCATTGAGCCCCACTGGCTTTCAAATAATCATCAGGTATCACTTCCTTGACTTTCTGTGGTAGTTGACACACTAAACGTATAAACGTCTTGTCTGTGCCTTTCCTTCAATGTGACTGCAGATTTATTTCACATTGACATTATATTGTTAAGGCTTGGTTTCCATAAGAACCAGTTTCAAGCCCAGAGTGACATTTTATGGTCAATGCTTGTCATGTGGAGCAGAGATTTTGTGCAGCGTGTTAACTTTCATACACTCAACACATACCTCGGACTTGAAGTTAATACTGACTTGCTGGAAACACCAACCAACCCCCACATTGAACTAATATTAGCCTCAACAGGACAGGTACTGTGTCGTAATCAACTCGACAGTGCTGCCTGATGCTATGCTGTGTTGGTCTTGTTAGTGTAACTCGTTAACCACAAACACACTGGATGATATTCTTTAGACAGAAGCTCTTGAAGTCTGACTCAGTGTGAGTTCAGGAGGCGGAGAGCAGCAGGTGAGCCAGCTGTCAATCACCATCACATGGCAAACATCAAAGCCTTTCATAAGCATTCAGATCTCATTATTAGAGCAAAAAAAAATCGAAACATACCTTCACTACTCAGTCCAAATTTAGCAATTGCAGTTATAAAGACTTGATAGAAAAATATATAGAAAAGTAAAAGGGAAGTGATCAGCATGGATGAAGGCCTACACAAAGCACAGGGCTATGATATCAATCCATGGTTTGCATCCTGCATCCCATATTCACAAAATGATATAGTTTAGTCTTAGGTTCAGACCTCTGAATGGTTTCTCAGATCCCATATTTGTTCAGAGGTTCAGTCAGGTTTGATGGTGGACCACATATCCAAACTACACACAAAGAAAACAGTAACAAATATGTTCTCACCCAAATGACTCCAAAAGTGACGACATGGATTAAACTGAAGCAGGTATACAGGTTGTTGTAAGTTCATTTGCATATATACTAGATATTTACTGTACTTTTATTTGTTCCTCGTTATTTTGATTAATGGAAAGTTATACAATCACGATGTCTGATTATTAGGAAATTGAATCTTTGGTTAAATATTGATATTTAGTTAAATATTGGCTTTTATGGAGTGTAGACTTTCTTAATACTCACCAAGACAACAATCTCCCAAAACCTTAACCAAGTGCTTTAGCAGCCGAAACATTTGAGATGCAGGGTGTGAAACTTGCTCCCTGGTGTCAAAGAACTTTGCAAGCCCAACCACCTCCATGATCTCCTTACATTAACCCCTGAAGTCCCGGGCTATTTTTTGAAATTTCAACCTGAAAAAACTTCCCCATGTTCAGTCAGTAACAGCTGAATAACTGTAAGGCTAGAATGAATAACCTGCATCAGAAATACTCGAAGAATTTTAAAATGTTTTGAAACAAAACAAGTCTTTGTATCCCCATCATGGCCAGAGTGACATTTGGAAAACTCCAGGAAATATTCACATTTTCACGTCTGCTGTAACAGAACTGTAAATTAGAGTGAATAGAATAAATAGCAATCTTGTAACAATGCGACTAATGTTATTTAATCCCTTTTATCAATTTCCATTACCATTCTAATAAATTTGATGCAGAAATGAAATGAAAATACATTTTAATCATTGTAGTATATTAGGAAGCCTCGTCATTGAATGTGGAACGTTCAGCAACCTCTGAGAAGTGGCACAGGTTGGATTTTCATATAAAATGCAGCCTTGTAATAAATATTTCACATTTATTCAGTTTGAATACTTTTTATTAGCAAAAAAGGGTTGGCGGATACATTTAAATGTTGTACTAGTCTTCCAAAACATGTCCTGTTTGACAATAGTAATCAAATTTAAAACAAGGTCCACTCACTTGCTTTTTCCAAGGCTTTCCACTAGAGTTTGCTCAGCTGCATTTCGTAATAACGGTGCATTTTGTAATAAACGTCCAAAATGTAATAACTTTGTCGTTTCATTTCGTAATAAAGCCGCATTTCGTAATAAACTGCCACATTTTGTAATAAACTGACCCAACGCATTTTGTAAAAATTTTTGCCGCATTACGTAATAAGTTATTAGAGAGAGGGAGAGAGATACAGAGAAAGAGTGGGAGAGAGAGGGAGAGAGAGACAAAGAGGAAGAGAGAGAAAGAGGGAGAGGGGTAGAGAGAGAGAGAGAGAGAGAGAGAGATGCATATGGATGCGTCTTAGAGCAGCGCATTTACAGGCGCTACAAACAAAAGTTCTTTTCGATCCATAATGCTAAAACTTATCACGTAAAAGGCACCAAAAGCATGAGTTAACTGAACTTAAGCGCTGTTGTGCAGTGAGATTTGTTTGCCATCCCAGGCTTTGGTTTCAGCTGTGCGTAGACAGCTGCGCTTTAATTCTGTTCAGTATACAAGTAGTGCATTGACTTTGCACAAAGGTGGGTAGAAAAGTCAGACATTTATAAATACTTTGAATGTACTCAAGTAAAAAAAATAATAATAATAATTAGTACCAAGAAGTAAAAATAGAAGGCTACATCAGAAAAACATCTGAAATATTAAAGTAAATAGTTAAAGAAAATATTATTAAACATTAAAAAATATAGGCTACATATTTTTGAAAGAAATAGCAAATCAGTGACTTAGAAAAAATATTAAGGAAAATCTATTATCTTTGGAGTATTCTGCCATACACAGCTTTATTGGGCCAAATAACTACAAGAAAACATACATACTAATCAATAAAGGTCACTCATCTATTAGTTTATTGTTTAACGTACAATAATAATACCTTATTACATAATCCACCATGTTAGTACTTTTTCCAGAAAATCAAAAGATTGCAAGTGCATTTTGTAATAATTTTCTCAAAATGTAATAACTTATTACGTAATGCGGCAAAAATTTTTACAAAATGCGTTGGGTCAGTTTATTACAAAATGCGGCAGTTTATTACGAAATGAAACGACAAAGTTATTACATTTTGGACGTTTATTACAAAATGCACCGTTATTACGAAATGTGGCTTAACATGCCTTCCAGTTGGTTCTATAGTTAGTCTACCTACGTATCAAACTTTAATGTGACAAACAGGTGGTTATATGCGAGAGTGAAGGTAACTATGAAGAAGCCCATAGATGCTGCTGTGAGCTTTGATATCACTTCATAAATGAATTTTCACACTTGTGGAAATCGGGTGTTTGTTTTTTTTGTTTTGTTTGTTTTTTCCATATGCTTAAGAGACAGGGTTGTGGTGTTGCATATACTGGCAGCAGCATACATCACGGCATCCTTCCGTTCACCATGCTTCTGTTAGCCCCTCCATGAGAAAGTGCAAACTAAACCTCAGCATGCAGTCACGATATGTTCAGCTCTGCAAAAACAAACTGTTGAAGATAAATAACCATTTTCTTGATTAAGGAACTCAAAATGCCAATGTTTAGCTATGTTCTCTGCATCGCTGCACCCTCAGTAAACGCACCAATAATAACATTTGTTCATGTGTCTGTTAAATATGAGCAGATGTTGAGCAGCACCTTCAGTCTAAAATATCAGGGCCTTTACAAGCCGTTATCAGTGAAAGCCCAGCGTACCGTACGTCTGCCTGCTCACTGCAGTGCAGCCTGGTAATTAGTCTTTTTTAAGTGTAAATGGGATCTCTGGTGGTTTGTCATGGACCGTGAGGTTCATAGAGATTATTCGTTCTTCAATCTCTGCTCATCTACTCTCTGTGTGTGTGTGTGTGTGTGTGTGTGTGTGTGTGTGTGTGTGTGTGTGTGTGTGTGTGTGTGTGTGTGTGTGTGTCTGTGTGTGTGTGTGTGTGTGTGTCTGTGTGTCTGTGTGTCTGTGTGTGTGTCTGTGTGTGTCTGTGTGTGTGTGTGTGTGTGTGTGTGTTAGTGCTGCAGGCTTGAAACAAAGTGGCTGCTCTAACAGAAGGCACAATTACTGATTTTCTCTTTTCATTTTTTTTGGAAGCCAAAAATATCTTCTAATTGTTTGTGTAAGCAGCCTCAGACTTACTTGTGGGGGTCTCAGCAGGGGTGTATGGATAGAGGCGGGAGGCAGGAGGAGGGGGGCAGGCTGTAGTACTGTCGATCCATATTCTCATCCTCAGAAAGTCTTGCTATTACATGGTGTTTAGGTTGGGCACTATTGATGGAGTCTTCAGAGAATATGGCTTCAGATTCACAAGGAGAAAGTGAAAATATTACATTTAGAAATGCTCATCTGAACAGCCTCAGTGCCAGACCCCATGCTTGGAAAATGAATTATACATATGCTTGATTAACCAGCTGAGTCCCAGTGCACAATCCCTGAGCAAACACAAGCCTTTTGGAATAAATTAAAGCCCAAAATTTTAGCTTCAGCATCAGCAGGAGCTTCTAAATAATTATGTAAATATGAAACAAATTTCCCAAGCAGATTTCCTCCTCTGCAATCCTCCTCCATCATTCTTATGCATGCCCCGTAAATTAACTAAACTATGCAGATCGTTATACTTACACAAAATAGGCTAATTAATACACTTGACAATAGTGTTCTCCAGAGGAGGCAATGCTGAACTAAATCTTCATCACACAGAATTGTAAACCAGAGGCCAAACAGCAGCATGTTGAACTGCTCTCTTGCAGAAGCTGCGTAAGGACAAAAGATGGAAGGTTTATAAAAGAATCACATGCCTTACATTTTTCATATTCAGTCATACCACAGCGTGTCTTGTTCGAAGTAAAACAGAAGGCGCAAAGATCTGGAAGAAGACCAGCTTTGCAGTCTCCCATTTGGTTGTTTTTGTGTTTGTCTTCATTTCTATCTGTAAAAGAGAGGAACACAGCACTCATTATCCAAACCAGTGGTCCTACAAATTACAGTCCCTACCCTACTAAATCCTTCCAAAAACCCTGCAAAGCATCCCCAAGGCTGGGCACTGAGTGCTTAACAGTGCCAGTGGTGCTCTTTGGTCTTCATAACACTGTTTCTGTGTCAGTGCTGCTTTTGAATATGGATTATGGAATGTACAGCTGGCGGGGAGGAGGGAGCCGGAGAGCCTAATTACATACCGTGTTATAATGACCATCCCTATCCCATCTCACTCTCTCCTCTCCTTGAGAAGATCTAATGAGGAGAGACGAATGTAAATCCACTGCTACTCTTGTTTTCTGTAGGGAAAAATGTAAAGATATTCATGATTGCCTGATAAGGTTCAGCAGCCCTTTTTTGCCCTTTTATTTGCTTTGCCTACACTAAAGAAAGTGCCAGTTTGTCATATTTACCCACATGCGGGAGACTTTAATTATTTCTCCAGGGAGAAAAAAGGTGTTGAACAGCCAGACCACACATTTATTAAGCAATGGGAACTTGCCGGCCAATCGAAATGTCCCCTGTGTATATTAAAGTGGCATTTTAATTCCATGGCAGCATCTCTTGCTTTTATTTGTTATTGTTTAGTCTGCTCCAGACCGCAACATCTCAGAACTCTATGTGAACTTGGAATAGACCCACACAGTTTTAGAGAACAACACTGTATATTACCTGTATAGTACAATCCATCGAAATCAAAATGTAATACACAGCTGGTTGACAAAGAGGATGTAAATGTAAAATACTAACCTTAAATCTTTTACTAAGTGTTGCTCCACTATGAACCTCTTCAACAAGCACTCAAATGAAACATGAGTGTCATATCATGTTTTGATAATGGGAGAGGAAACGCAGTCTAACAGCGCTCCAGAATCTCCCATCAATAATCTGTTTGGTTGAAATTTGGCCACAGCATATAATTCACAAAATGTTTACGCTCATTGAACTCACCCATTTGCAGCAATAAGTGTGATAGAGTTGTTAGTGGAGCCTTAAAATTCATAACTCACAAGGAACCAACATATTAGCAGTATAACTTGGAAACTGACTGTGCAGAAACTTAAAAATTAACAGTAAAATCTGAAAATCAGTTCTTAAACTCACAAGGTACAAGCACAAAAGTGCAAAAGTGATGTGAGCTGGACCCAGTGGCGCCATGTTTTGTTCAGCAAATCTCTTTAGTGACATTTATACCAGCGGTGGGACTAGTGAAGTGCTATTTTTTCATTCTTTCTTTCTTTAGTATCCTTGCATAGTCATAAAAAAAGCAGGAAAACTGAGGAGAATGTTAACTGCCATCAAGTAGTCCTACACCAGTAAAACTGTTCAGTGTGGACAGTTGCTAAGGATACAGGACTGGAAAAGCTGTCGTGTGTTCATTTTTGCCAAAAGATGAAACTACAGAGAATAATGTAGAATCTCAAATAAAGACACAAATGTATTGAATACAGATTAAAACAATCTGCCCATTAGCTTTGGATGTCATTTGGTATGCCAGTAGAGATTTTTGGTGCTAATGAACAGGCAGCTGAGGGACTTGTCCTTCAGTAAATGTCCATACCAAAGTTGATGATGATCTGGTCGGTATTTGGTAGGATATTCGCTCTGGAACATGTTGGTAGGACAAGCAAGCAGATTGGCTGTTCACTGTCTTGTATATCAAAGCGCTGTTTAAATTAGTGGAACCTAATTATCCAAAAACAGTGTCAAACACTGTGTGTTATCATTGAGACACATACAGTATACATGTAAATGCTCTAACAGCCACAGACAAACAGACACATACACATGAATCCATGCAGCTGTAGGCTCTTACATTCTCTCCCCAACCCAAATACCTAAATTTGCTCTATGTGCCATGCCCTCTCTGTCTCTATTTGCCTATAATCCCATTAGGAAGAGAGAGGAGAACGTACAGAAATAGAATGGTATGTTCAAGCTGATTTCCTCACTAAATGCAGCCGTTTAGGCCTCAATAAAGCAGCTTTCACAGCCACCAACAGCAGCCCCTCCACTCGCATGTGGAGGAGGACTAACATGCTTAGATGGCCCATTTAGTGTTGGGTACATGCTCACAGGCCCATGAATGGTAATGATGGAAATGTAGCTGTCCTATTGTTGAGCATTGTTGACTGGGTTCAAGCTTAATTGAATTTGGACCTCAATATGTGCCTCAGTTGCACATTAAAAATATTATTCTTTCAATTTACAATTCACACAAAAGGCAACATCCAAGTGCAATTGCACAAAAAGCACTCTGAAAACATAAAATATTCAGTGTTGTATATTTTTAATTTATATTTTTTTGTACACGCAGAAGTGAGAACAGAGGCTTGTCAACACCATCTCAGACAAATGGTTGAGAATGTCACAGAGGCTTTCCAAACAAATGTTCTCTGGAATAGGATACAGTATCCATGTTCCACTGTGGGCAACACTCAGCCTTTTCAACACAAGCTGTATTTCACAGAAAAGTGACACCAAGGCTGCCAGAATGCCACCACAACTCTGTGATCTCACAGTTGTCCTCCCAAGACCAACCGTCTATTACATATTTTGGAAATTGAGAAGAAAATTATGTATGAAATGTATGTGAAGTGTGTATGTGCAGTTCAACCAGGCTTGCAAAAATCCCAAACAGAGGGCTAGCAGCAGTCTCCCAGTGACACCACAGATCTCTAAAATTAACCTGCTGGCCTCTCAGCTCCTCACTTGGCTGTACAACCAGCCAAACAGTTGGCTGCAGGGAAATCTGTTCTCAACACTGTCATTTCAAAGCTTTATGGAGCCCAGAATGCAACCACCCAGTATTTACATTCACCTCTTGTGAAATATTGTGCTTTTCAGAAGTAACATTTAAACTGTCCTCCTCAGAAACATGCTAGCATTGATGTTTTTTTTGTTGTTTTTTTTTTGTCATATTGTGTAAAGTTAACTGTTGTCTTTGTCCTGACAACTACAGATGGAAGTATGATGCTGTTTAAATGTCACAAATTATTTTAGGAAATGCATGTTTGGAAGTACATGATTGATGCCAGCAACTGAGGTCAGCCTTCTGTCATTTACCATTTGTCATCATTAATTTATTCTAACCATGGCCACAATCTTTTCCTTAAGAATATCATTTAAATTGCTTAAACCCAACTTAAGTTAGGCTTAGGTCTTTTTATATGATTCATGATTGGAAGACGCTTTTTGATACACATACGTCAGCCGCAACGTTAAAGCCACCTCACCAAAATTGTGTAGGTCCTCTTGTGCTGCAAGAAGAGTTTTGACCCATCAGGACATGGACACAAGACCTCCATGAATGGTCTGTGATGTCTGGCACAAGGATGTTGGCAACAGATTCTTTAGGGCCTGTGGTTTGTGGAATGGGACATCCATGGACCTAGCTTGTGCCAGTACATCTCATGGATGCTCAATCAGATTAGGATTTGGTGAGTTTAGAGGCCTTGCTGCTGTCCTGGGATTGTGGTGTATTCCTGGAGCTTTTCCACAGCTGTTGTTGCTCTATTGCAGGGCATACTGTTGTACCTGGAGAAAACCCACACATGCACAGGGAGAACATGCAAACTCCATGCAGAAAGATAATAGGTCCACCCTGGGATTTGAATCGGGGATCTTCTTGCTGCAAGGCGGAAGTGCTAACCACTGGTCCACTGTGCAGCCCCTATACTGTTGTCATGTTGGATGTAATTGATCTAGACTAATGTTTAGGTTTGTGGTACATATTATAGTAATGCCCCAATGAATGCTGGAACCCAAGACTTCCCAGCAGAATATCATATTGTAATGAGATGACCAGTGTTATTCACTGCACCTGTCAGTGGGTTTCATGGTGTGACTGGTTGGTGTATCGACAGCGCTTTACAGTAACTTCCCATGTAAAGATGTCTCAATCATCACACCAAAGCCTGCCCTGTGTCATTCATATTAATTGTGATTATGTTCATTCTGCCCAAACAACTGTACCAAATATACACCTGTTTCTAGCTCTGCTACGGTTACTCAGTAACCCTCTGTTTTTTTTTCTCTCATCTCTCACTGGATAAACATTTTTACTCAGCACATATAGGCAGATCTTTGTTAACCAGATTTACTTATCATTGTGTCTTTCCTTTGACTTTGTATTCAGTTTGCCACATGTAAAATTTGCTTTGGGTTCTGTCTGAACACATTTTTGGAAGGTTGTGGTCGACAAATTACTCACAGACAGCATTTTAGAAAGCCAAAAGAAACTTTTTAATTGTTGCACTGTTGGTAGAATTGGCAAGAATATATAGTATATTCTTATCTATACATTCATAGATAAACATAAACTCCATGTAAAACCCACAAAAACATTTATACAATAGAGCAGAAGAATGAACTCTGACCTGCAGCTAGAGACCGCTCCTTTCATGAAACCACAAATAATAACTCTGGTAAAAGGTAAAACATTATATTGTTTTGTTCTTATAGCCGTAGCTGCAATAAAACTAAAGGCCACAGTCCGGGTTTTAACAAAGATCCATTTCCATGACAGCATGAACATGCCCTTAGGAGACAAAAAGATTTTGTTATTTGTTGCATACAAGTAGGGATGTCAGCCTCACTGGGACTCCAAGCAGGATGTCATCAAAATCATAACAGAAAATGCTCTTCACTATGTTTTCGGCTCTATTAATTGTGTCTGCAAATCTTTAAAAACCTCTTACATTTAAATGCATCAGGGCTTATAAAATATTCATTTGTCTAAATTTGAATTTGTAAAGTCTTCAACTCCTTATAAATATTTTATGATGTTTTGTTTTTCTTCTTGTCAGAATTTGTGAATTTCTTCAGCAGCAGTTTTGATGGGGTCTAAAACAATAGACCAAAACAGTACTAACATCTCTGCTCAACCCATTGTACTGATCTTTGACCCTGCCTACTGCCTCTTCAGCCAAAATCTTTTATAAATAAACTTATAACCTATATAGAACTTCAAAAAACAAACAAGTGCTTTGAAAGACAAAGACAAAGCAGAATACCCAGATGTCACGAACGAGCGGGTGGACCCCAGCAGAGAGCCACACTACCAAGGCTGGCTGGAATGAAAGTGTTTTATTGTTGGAGGTGAAATGGTGGCTCGAGGGGGGGAAAATCCATTGGGGATTTGGGGGGTTTGGCCAGAAATGGGGGGTCCAGGCAGGGGCAGAAGGGGTCCAGGCAGGAATGGGGGTCCAGGCAGAAGCGGGGGTCCAGGCAGGGGAAACCGGTGATGAATGGTCTTGGGGAGAGCCGGAGGGGAAAGAGGATGGCGGGGATCCCGGACAGCTGAACTGTGTGCAGGCAGGAGAAAACAACGTTAGACACAGGTAAACTCAACAGATTCTACAAGGGCTAGAAAGCGAACTGAACTGTGGTGTCTTGGTTCAACAATCTGGCAGGGAGTGGAAGGATGAGCCGGTTCTTATTGTTGAGGTAAGTAATTAGTGTGATGTCCCTCAGCTGTCCGGGAGCCGTGGAGGTGGTTGATTGCCTGAGTGGAGTCAGCTGGGAAGCTAGACTCCACTCAGCCACCGAGCTGTAGGGGGAGAGACAGGGCAGAGGAGCGGATGGGAGACAGACAAGACAGACAGGGCAGAGGAGTGGGAGAGGGAGAGGAAACAGATGGGGGAAAAGGGGTATTTGGGATGTCAGGTGGGAAGGACGGGGGTGAGGAGGGAGCCCTGACACCAGAGGGCAACATACCAACAAGAAGCCAGACAGAGAAAGGCAAGAGGTGAAATTAAGATGAAGTTCAAACACAACAAAAGACACAAAACCACAAATGTCAATATTCATAAATACAAATAGTAAAACCTTGATGAGTAATTAAAGGCTTCATAAGCAATAAAAATAAATCGCATAAGAAAGTCTTTAAAAATGGATTGAAGAAATCACTGACTCTGCAAGACTTATCTCCTCGGGCAGGTCGTTCCAAAGCTGAGGGACCCTGATGGCAAATGCATTCTAATCTTTTGATTTAACCTGGGGCTCTATGAGTGCAAGCTGGTTCATAAGCACCTTTTATGTGGACACAGTTTCATAGCTTCACTTTAACAAGAAAAAAAACAAAAAAAAATTCTAAAAGTATTAGTGCTTGTGTTTAAGCTAATGTGAACCTGACTCCAGCTGTAACCTCAAATGGAGACTCTCACATATACTGTAGCTAAAACTATGGCAGCAGCCAGTTTAAGGCAATTAAGTTCTCTTTTTTAGAGAGGAACAACAAGCCAGCATATGTTCTACCAAGACATGTTCGCGGTCTTAGCTCTTGAATCAGATCCTACATTCCAACTCCATATTACATTCTCACTGAACTTCCTGAACCTGCCTTGTAGGTTTGAGCAGGAGTTCACATGATTTCTGCACTCTTGTTTTAAGACTAGTTGTCACCCAGCATATGATAATTTAATCTCTGGATGCAGGGAGTGGTTAATGACAGTAAAAAAGATAAAGCAGGATGGAAAACAGGCTTTTAAAGTCATACAAATCTCTTTTTCTGCTATCATTTTCATGACAGATTTATCTTGAGAGAGATTAAGCTCGCTGTGATGTGCTGATGTCTTCATCATGAGCCTCAGTTGGGTGAGGGGTTTAAGCCTAGCTATATAAATAGCCTGTCAAGGAGATCAAACTGTGCAGTGTTTTCTGCATTGTTTTAACTGGTCATAGAGAGGCACTGAATTCTGACCTAGCATATTTTATGGAGAGATAGGATATGAGTACATTTCAAAAGTTACAAGAAGTTATACTCAATCTTTCTGCACAGTCAGTTGATGGGGCCTAAGGACAGAGGGTTGCTTGGTCACTCTGTCTGCCCATCCAGTAATTAGGTACAGAGAAGGTTATCTGAGCAACACTGATAAGGTGTGTCAAATCAAGAGAAAAGAGACCGTTTTGCCAGCTATGGTCTTTTAATTTGGTGATTAAAGCAATTATTTTCTATTCTCCCACTGAGAAAAATATTGTTAGTGTCTTCATTTTGACTTCAGTCTCCAGGTACTTTACACAGACTCTTGATTGATTGACATAGACTAATGGGAGAAGTTAAGGAGTATTGCAGGATTAACCATATGGATGTAGAGGTGAGAATAGATAAATCTATACAAGCAACAGCAATGATCAGCACTTCCCCCAATGTTCTGCAGATATTTCAAGTAGAAGTCTCTGTAGAACACAAGTGGACATTCCTCAATCAAAGCACGTGTTCAGCAAACAGCAGGTGTTTTGCAACAAATATCACACATGGCTGCAGTTAGGGTTAGGGTTAACAGTTGTGGAACACCCACTGGTTGCAGAACTCAAACTCTTTACGTAGTTCATCAGGGCAAGGAAACTGATATGGAGATGAGATGTCATCACAGGTTCTAGTCCATCACTCTGTTCCTTCTACTTTACACAACTGATGAATAAGCTGTCTGTTGTATCTGTCGTATTGTTCTGGAGTCAGTATACAGGAGGTGTGAAAGTATTAAAAATTTGGTGTACTGTGATACTAAACACCTGCTGATAAAACATTGTTCAGTCTTCTGTACTAACCGACACACAGCATTGTGCAGTTTGATGCCATTCAGAAGGAGCAGATTCGCACTTACCTCCCCTGAGGGGTAAGAACGAGTCAGAAAAACAAGATTGTTTCCAGGTACTTTCTGTCTTTTTTCCCTTTTCAACAACTGCTGGTAGATAGGATATGGCTCCTGGTGATCACTACAGGATGACCTCTTTCATTGACCCCATTACTTGATACCTTATGTCAGGTCAGAATTTCCCCTTGTGTACAAATCAAAAGGCCAGAAATCCATGAAAATCTGAGCTTGGGCTGAGGTTGGGTATGTACCAAGATATTTCAAGTTTGAATGACGACTGTGGATTTTCATTTCACAGACAATGAGTCCTACTGTTGTTGCTCACTATGAAATTTTCTGCCTTAAACTTCAACTTGACAAAGTATTTCATGCTTTAGTTCACTTTCTGTACCTTCAAACCATAATCTCAGGTCCAGATACCAGATATGTTGTGGTTCCTATTGACAAGTGTCAATGTGCATTCATGAGCGTCAGAGGATAAATCCTTTACATTTTTGACACTCAGGACCAGACATTTGGGAAATGACCTCTGGACATGTGTGATCCCTCGAGAAGGACCATACCTTCATGTATAATTTCTTTAAATTATTGGCCAAATTCTGACTTTATGAAAGTTTCAAAGCAAGATTGTGTTGAAATTTAGAGTCTCAGAGGATAAGCTTTTTCGGTTTGGAAAAAGACATGTTTTACTCTGTCCTAACCAAAATTATTAAATCATTATATTATACTGTATATTGTGTTTAAAACTGACGTGTTTTAAACACAATATACAATATAATACACTGAAGTAGGCAAGTAGCTAGGGAATTTACTGAGCCCCTTTCAGCTCCCAAGAGAATAAAACTATTCAATTTTGCACTTTCAGTCCAACTTTTACATTTCCATCCTGTCAGATATTAAAGTTATGGAAAAATAAATACATTCTTGATTTTGCCCAACATTTTAATCGTTTGGGGTGTGAAGAACATTGCAGTCCCTAGGGGCTGCTAGAAGAGCTTTAGATTTTGCCTTGTTACAGTTTTTCTTGGCATATTTACATGACATGCAGCGAGAAGATTTTCCTTGCAAACACCACAAAACAGCTACTGAAGCTGTCGTGGGAATGATGATGATTTTAATAGAGTCTTTCAACATGAGTTTGGCAAGTGCTCAGCTGGCTCAACAAAGCCAACTGCCCTCAAATGAAAACTTGTAATTAAGCCAAGTTTCCAAACTGCTTTTTTCTCTCCCCCCTCTGCCTTCTAAAGGCATGCAATCAGCCACAGCTTGTAACAGTGGGAACTCAACAAATATTCATGTAATTACTCTAACTTAAACTGAAAGCACTGTACATCAGAGACTTATTTTTTAAATCCAAATAGATACAATATGATTCGTCTTGCACTATGTTTTAAACAGCAAATATGTGCAAATAGTGAAGAAATTTGTGAATAAATGTTAATATTACATACTTTTTCCACCCAAAGAATTAGAGATACCAACAAAGAACTATGTGAATAATGTAGTGTGCACATTTAGTTCTGTAATTTCTCTACATTGCTCATCCTGCTGTATTTGTGGATTGTCATTTAGTATTTCACATTAGTTTCTGAATTGTTTCTTGATGTTAAATTATGCCTCCACAATCCCACAATGTTCAAGTTTGTTTGTTTTTCCTTTTCTACAGATTCTGTGCATTTTTCCACAAAACTTGGTTTCAGACTTTCTTGATTCAAAGAAGATGAAATCTGTTTAAGTTGGGATATTCACTACCATGCAAAAGTTTGGGGTCACCCGGATAAATTTCTGTTTTCCATGGAAACGCCCACTTTTATTCATGTGCGCAACGGTTTTCTAATCATCAATTAGCTGACACAATGTAGCATTAGAACACAGGAGTGATGGCTGCTGGAAATGTTCCTCTGTACCCCTATGGAGATATTCCATTAAACATTTCCAGCTAGAATAGTCATTTACCACATTAACAGTGTCTAGACTGGATTTATGATTCATTCAAGGTTATCGTCATTGAATAAAACTGTTTTTCTTCAAAAAAAAAGGAAATTTCTAAGTGACCCCAAACTTTTGAACCATGTAGTATATTCATTTTTCCTGCAGCACCAAGGAGAGATTTTGTACTTGGTTTACAGTCTATAGTACATACATTCATGTTCTACAATTGGTGAAACTGAATAATTTTGGTGACTACCCAATCTTTTCGTACACAAACATGCATTTTATGTGCATTAAAAAAAGCTTCTGACAACTATATGTAGTGGAGGGTGAGGTGGTGTTAGCTGATTAAACCTCTGTTTTGCCTACATGCTTTATAGGGGAAGGTAAACACACTTAGACCATGACAGGACATGAGCACTGCATGCTTTATACCTGCACCATACTGCCTACACTGCTCAAATAACACACATACTATAGACCCAGCGGCCTGGTTGGACTCTGGCCTGAAACATAAGCCCATACCTTTCATTAAACCTGCATTGTACAGGGGCCGGTTTACACCAGTTGAAAATACCTTCCCTGCAGAGACAAGCAGTCCCATGCTGAGCAGTGTATCAGACCGGCACCTTCTCCAAGATCAAACACACAAGGCTAAACTGTTATTTGTTCTCTGCATTAGGCCCACAATAAAAAAAAAGTTTCTGTGTCTCTCCACCATTTACCCTGCTAAAACAAAGTAAATACCCATTTCCTTTTCTTTACCTTAGGTTTTACTATTCTTTTCAAATCCACCTACCTTGGCCCATACAACAGTGTCTGGCTGCATTAATCTCTTTTTTTTTTAACATTTCCCTTTAGCAGTTACTTTTCTTCTGTAGTTAAGAGTGTTACAAGGAAAATTTTATATAGATTCCCAGAGTCAACAGAAATACCAAGTAATTGTGTTACTACAGTCATGCAGTATGAGGTAAAGTTGCCACAGTGACACTATTTCTCTTCAGGCTGATGTAAATGTTGTCAATGTATTTACACTGAAAATGAGAAATTAAAAGTGAGCTAGACTAGACTGAAGAAGATAAATCTGTAGTATTACATGATTACACCAAAAGAAAACAGCAGCATTTGGTAAATATGATCCAAGTTATTATCTTGTCATTTAAGAAGCTTTGGTGTGTGTCATCATTGTCACAGCTCATGTTCTTTGTGGTATGAAAGGTCAATGCAGAACTAAATGTCTTTTTACAAGTAATTATAATTACATCAACCATTAAGGACAGACTTTATTAGCTTAGCAGTTGTTGACTTCCCCTTTATCAGGGATGTCAACAACCCAAAGACATAAGGAAGGACCTCTGAGTTATTAAAAATCTTTATTTGTAAAGGTCTTGAATATGTTTCATTCTTGCTTGCTGAGAGCAGTAACATTAGTTTTACCTTTTTTTTTATGTGGCTGCGGCTGTCAGGAAACATTATGCACCTCCAAACTAAAAGTGGGATCGTTGTGACAGTGGATTGTGCTGTAGGAGGCTGTTCAGTCCTTTTATATTTCATTTCAGTCAGCAGCAGCAGACCTGTCACTAATGTTGGCAACAGTAGCCAGACAAAGCTCATAATGAACAGGTATGGAATTTAGCAAATAATCAGGTGAATTAATCATTTACTTGATTAATCCATCAATCAATTTTTTTGCCATTTATCGAGGTCGGGGTCAAGGTATTTGATTGATTTGTATAACTTGATAAAAATGTGATATGTCTCAACTGTCAAGTGCTTTTTCATTCTGTTTCATTCTGTGTGGTATGAAAAGGTCTCTGAAAGTCGTATATTTATTTGGTGAACACTGCAGAAATTATGGGATATGCTGATACGGGAAACACAGCTTAACTTGCTACTGCTTGATAAATAACATTATATGGAGTTTAACAACTTGTCCAAACTGATGGACAAGGATTAAATCCATTTTTCCCATATGAGTGAGGTCCTAATAAGTGTGTACTTATTAAAAGTTCTTGGTGAAGTCAAGTTATCTTTGCATTGTGTAGATTAATGCTAGGGCCTGTGTGCTTTTACAGAGGGTGATAATGGTTTCTGTCACAAGGCCCAACTGGAGTCGACTGATTTAGAGCGGCCACTATAGAACTGTAGATGTTAGGCAGCCACCAATCTTGGCCTACCTTTGCTACCGAGTCTGATTCAGAGCATCTCCTGCAGCTCTCCTCTTTATCCATTTTGTCTAAATCTCTCCGCCATACCAACATTTCACTTGACAAATGCACTTACCCAGCCTTTTCTTCTTTGCTTTCCTTTCCCAGACACATTCTAATGCTCTCCTCCTCCCATCTGTGTCCTCCACCCTCCTCTCAGTGTTTCCATCACCTTACATAAACCCCAGCGAGGGAAAGTCAGCCAGGCCTCAGACAAGAAAAACATACCCCCAAACAAGGATTTATGGAATGGGAACCTGGCGAACCCCAGCAAGTGGGTGTGTTTGCAAGTTCGTGGATGAAGGCATTTCCACCCGGGGCATTCTCTGACCCTCAGTATACACTCATTACTCCTCACCACAGCTCCACACACAGCAGAACACAAGCTGAGCTGAGCTGAGGAATGGTGGTGATTAAGCTTTAAGTTTAAGTGAGATTGCAACTTGCCGTGCTTTTGAAATGGATCATAGTGTCACTCCAAATCAGAGTTCTGGGTTTGAAGGGGAAAGTCTTAGTATCACATTAAAATCAAACTTCTATTTCAGAGGCTCTTCCAGCTTGCCAGCACAGCACTTGGAAAGCTTTTGACTTTTGTGAAGGAGTGCAGAAAATACATATTATTACTACTTTTAAAATGTTGCATTCAGATGTTTCATATTAGTTCAACCTTATCAACAAAAAATCTGGTCTCCAGTCTTCAGTTCCTCTTGGAGCAAAGAACATATTTGGATTGACATTTAAGATAAGCAGAGTGAGCGTTGCTTTAACCTAATGTTATATGCTCGGCAGTTCTAAACAGCATATCCAGGTCAGAACACAACTTTCTTCAGTAGCTTCATGCTCAGTCATACAGTGGTTCATTGGTCCCAAAGAGTTGCAATGAGCAACATGTTGTTGTTTTTTTTTTTTATTTTGCTATGATGTCAGAAGTATCTTGGTTTGGTTGCTGCTTGGGTTGCTGGCAGATTCTCATGATTGACTACCTATGTTAATGTTACTGAAAAGAGTCCATCTGTTGTATCACCACAGAGCAGAAGGAAATCAATACTGAACCCCCTGTTCCTCTCAATAGAGAAGAGTACATCTGTAAATATGGCAGCCATACATAAAGATAGCGACAGCAGCAACCTCAAAATGCTTAGAAGGTCTTAAAAAAAGGAAAAAATGTTACTGACAAAAACTACATCAAAATTCCTTTAAATTTCGATGACTGAAACTAACAAAATTAAAATAAGTAAATACTTTAACTTTATAGTCAAAATATACTACATATGTGCATTATGTTCTGAGCAGCAGGTTCACAGTTCAAATCCAGGCATGGATCAACTTTGCATGTTATTCCCCTTCTGTCTCTCAAGCATTTCCTGTCCACTTCGCTGTCCCTTTCAAAGTAAAGGCAATATTGTCTGAAAAAAGGCTAAATTATTATCAGGAACCAAAAGTAGCAACGCTTGTTTCTGTCCCTGTGGAGCTAGTTTTCGAGAGTTACTACAGTTTCCCCTGATCTCGTCAATGATCTTTGTGAGCACAAAGTTCTTACAGTTCCCTGAAACTTAACTGGACATATTCAGATGTGTTGTTTAGCTGACGAACAGTCAACACACCCAAACTTTATGTTTTGGATCATGAAAAACTAGTCTCAATTAAGAAGCTAGCACCAGCAAACTTTTCTCCCAAAAACTGACCCAAATGATGAATTAGTTATCAAAGAGATTGCCAATTATTTTTTTATCATTTGATGAATCACCTTTATACTACCACTACTATATGGGCCCATCTCCAAATTTGTGCTCTGGGAAGCCTCAGGAGGTCAGTCTGTCCTTGATTTTGGAGTGTTGCTCGGCTTGCATTGTGATATTCAGGTTTGACGGGGATACAGAAATCAATGTGGATGAGCTGCTATTAAACCCAGAGACCTCTACGCATGCAGGAATGTGTGCAGAATAAGTTGCACCTGCACTCGAAAAGCCAGGTCTCGGTAAGCTGAGAATGTGTAAGTGAGCATGACCACAAGCGGGTTTGCATGTGACTTGTGTAGCTGCAAATGTTCCCAAATGAGTGTTTCCATGCTGAATGTATAGGAGATGGTGAGAGGATTTTGTGTGAGTGAAGAATTAGTTGAGTGTTGTGATTCCTGCTATTAACTGCTGATTCTGGAGAAGCAGAAGGAGTGTGCTGCCAGGACATGGGGTAATAGGAAACACATGAATGTGCAGCATGGTGTGGGCTGTCTCTGGTACAGAACAGTTAGTCTGTGTGTGCATGTGTGTGTGTCGGGATTGTGTCTATGCATGCTTTAAAGACTCACACTCAGTGACTCTGGCCTAGACAACTGAAGCAAGAAAAACAAAGAAGAAAGTGTTTGTGTAAGAGCGGAGAGAGCTGGCAAGTCTGCAAGCTGTGGAGTTGAGTGTTCATTTTCCCATTTCCTACCAACTTGATCTGGAAGACTTTTCTTTCACAGCCACATTACTGTGCACCGACAGAAATACTGAGCAGTCCCACGGTTTGCTAAACTCTTAATGCACAGAAGAGGAACTTTTTTAGCAACAGCTTTGGACCAAAAATGGTCAAATGTATTCAACCATTGATTATTGTGCAGTTTTTGACATCTATAATCCAAAAGCAATACTGCAATCAGCCTTAAGAAAGCAAGTCCAAATCTGGTCTGTCATGTAGCTCGTGTTAGCTTCAGTGGTGCCATTCAGAGATGGCGTGTTGACGCTGTAAGCCATGAGCATGAAGACTAAAACAACTTTCCCAGCTAAAGCAGCAAAGCACAGGTCAGTGGGCAGGGCCTCTGTGGAATCTGCTGTTCATGTAGCAGGAGGCCCCCAAGGTGCACCAGCTATTTCCCAACACACCAGGTCATCGCAGATCCCATTTTGTTCTTTGCTGTCTCACTACAGTAAAGTCAAGGGAAATCGAAGGCATCTGTCTCTGTCCGTCATTTGTTTGGATTTAACACTTTGTCTCTGACAACCTCTCACATCACAAATGTATCAATCCACAAGAGTTCTTTGTAAAGAAGCTGACAGAGAGTTGTTGTAGACACGAAAGTTATTTTTAGAGTATTGCTTAAAGCAACACGAAGGATTTTTGTCCATTTGGTTGCAGCACAACAAGCCGAAAACATTAAAAACCAAAGCATCTGACATACAGTGCCTTGTGAAAGTATTTGGCCCCCTTGAACTTTTCAACCTTTCGCCACATTTCAGGCTTCAAACATAAAGATATAAAACTTTAATTTTTTGTCAAGAATCAACAACAATTGGGACACAATCATGAAGTGGAACAAAATTTATTGGATATTTTATACTTTTTTAACAAATAAAAAACTAAAAAGTAGGGTGTGCAATATTATTCGGCCCCTTTACTTTCAGTGCAGCAAACTCACTCCAGAAGTTCAGTGAGGATCTCTGAATGATCCAATGTTGTCCTAAATGACTGATGATGATAAATAGAACCCACCTGTGTGTAATCAAGTCTCCGTATAAATGCACCTGCTCTGTGATAGTCTCAGGGTTCTGTTTAAAGTGCAGAGAGCATCATGAAGACCAAGAAACACACCAGGCAGGTCCGAGATACTGTTGTGGAGAAGTTTAAAGCCGGATTTGGATACAAAAAGATTTCCCAAGCTTTAAACATCTCAAGGAGCACTGTGCAAGCAATCATATTGAAATGGAAGGAGTATCAGACCACTGCAAATCTACCAAGACCCGGCCGTCCCTCTAAACTTTCACCTCCAACAAGGAGAAGACTGATCAGAGATGCAGCCAAGAGGCCCATGATCACTCTGGATGAACTGCAGAGATATACAGCTGAGGTGGTCTGTCCATAGGACAACAATCAGTCGTACACTGCACAAATCTGGCCTTTATGGAAGAGTGGCAAGAAGAAAGCCATTTCTCAAAGATATCCATAAAAAGTCTCGTTTGAAGTTTGCCACAAGCCACCTGGGAGACACACCAAACATGTGGAAGAAGGTGCTCTGGTCAGATGAAACCAAAATCCAACTTTTTGGCCACAATGCAAAACGATATGTTTGGCGTAAAAGCAACACAGCTCATCACCCTGAACACACCATCCCCACTGTCAAACATGGTGGTGGCAGCCTCATGGTTTGGGTCTGCTTTTCTTCAGCAGGGACAGGGAAGATGGTTAAAATTGATGGGAAGATCATCAATTCCAGCCAAATACAGGAGCATTCTTGAAGAAAACCTGTTGGAGTCTGCAAAAGACCTGAGACTGGGACAGAGATTTATCTTCCAACAGGACAATGATCCAAAACATCAAGCCAAATCTACAATGGAATGGTTCACAAATAAAGGTATCCAGGTGTTAGAATGGCCAAGTCAAAGTCCAGACCTGAATCCAATCGAGAATCTGTGGGCAGAGCTGAAGACTGCTGTTCACAAACGCTCGCCATCCAACCTCACTGAGCTCGAGCTATTTTGCAAGGAAGAATGGGCAAGAATTTCAGTCTCTCGATGTGCAAAACTGATAGAGACATACCCCAAGTGACTTGCAGCTGTAATTGCAGCAAAAGGTGGCGCTACAAAGTATTAATGCAAGGGGGCCGAATAATATTGCACGCCCCACTTTTCAGGTTTTTATTTGTTAAAAAAGTTTAAAATATCCAATAAATTTTGTTCCACTTCACGATTGTGTCCCAATTGTTGTTGATTCTTGACAAAAAATTAAAATTTTATATCTTTATGTTTGAAGCCTGAAATGTGGCGAAAGGTTGAAAAGTTCAAGGGGGCCGAATACTTTCACAAGGCACTGTATGAAGCTGATGTCACAAATGTCCTTGTCAACATTTGCCTTTTAACACATCAGCACAGAGCAACATTAGCTTTCATTTGGAGTCATGTGACTTGTTCCATTGTTATATAATGCCCGTCTGAGACATTTTAAGATTTTAGCATCTGTTCTTTAACAAGCGTGTATTTAAGGTTGTTTCACTGACAGTTTTCATGTTACTTCACATTGAATACAGATTCACAGTTTGATTCAATGTTTGACAACCGTATGTGCCTCAAGATTTCTGCCATCATTCATTGCCATTGTCAGTATCACCAACTTCACTGCACACTTGCTGTCATTCGCCTGGTTTCTTGTTTACATTGACAGATGACTGTATAATATTGATTAATTAGCATATTTGCCTTGATTACGTTTCACGCTATTTCCAAAATTTGTCCACAGAAATAGAAAAATACTGAATGTAGAGCATGGAGGACAGGCGAAAGTCATATTCCCCCTTTCCTCCCTTGTCTGTCTCTTGATCCCACAAACTTGTGGTGTAGAATGTGTTGAAACACAAACCGACACGAAACTCCCTTTTTATTTAATACGTGTATAAATATAAATACTTTACCAAGAAGAACTCATAGAAATACAAGCTAAAGATACCGGAGTGGGGAAAAGAGCAAGGCTGTAGTGGTGCTTTGCATTGCAGGATCGTTGAAGTAGTAAACTATTATTCAGTTCACAGGGAAGTTACCATACATTGTCTATAAAAACTGTTCATCCGTCTTGGGCATTTCCCCCTTCTGTTGCGTTTCAACATTAACTCATGGTCAGCATCATTTGGCTTTTTTGACAGCAATTTACAAGAATGACTCTTTTGTGTCTAACTGTGAAGAGTAATGTGCAAAGTAGTCTTATTTAGTTAAAGATAAAAAACCTTCAGATAGGTGACTATATATGTATATCCTGTCTTCAAGTGAGTATTTAGTAGATACACCTTCCCACACTTAGAGCAACTTGCCTTTGTGGGTGTGCAATTTAACCCCATTCTTCTTTGCAAAAGTGCTAAAGCTCAGTCAACTTGGCCAATGATCATGAGTAAATAGCCTCTTTTAGGTCCAACCGCAAATTCTTGCTTGGATTGAGGTCTGGGCTCTGACTTGGCCACTCCAAAACATTCACCATGTTGACTTGAAACCATTGTAGTGCAGTTTTGTCTGTATGCTTTGGATCAATGTCTTGCTAGAAAACAAATCATCTCTTAAGTCTCTCCAGTTCTCTTGCAGACTGCAACAGGTTGTCCTCCAGGATTTCTTTGTACTTTGCATAGCATTTACTATCTTCAGACAATAAGATGTTGAAGTTGTCATCTCTAGATAAACTTGAAACACTTACTGATTCTTTCTATGTATTGCTATATATAGTTGCTGCACCAACACTATTCAGATGGCTCAAATTATCTCAGGGTGTCACCATGTAAGGTCAAAACCAACAATATTGTAATGTCTTTAGTTTTCTCTATGCAATGCAATAGCAGTAGCTATTGCTGCAGCAAACAGAACGTTAAAACCCAGACATGTTGGTTACCACTGTGTTACTTTAAAGAGTAAATCCAGACTGGATTACCTGATAAACGAGAGCAAACAGGCTCTTACCTTGGTCAAATAAATCTAAGTAGCCACTGTATTAAAGAGTGTCTGCTAAGAAAACAGTCAACATGTTTCACCATGATTAATGAAGGCAGTAAAAACAGCCAGCAAGCTGCTGAAAATCTTAGTGTCTTTGTGTGTCAGTGCATGTCGAAATGGTGGTCAGAGCTGCCCAACTGTTAACTGGACCATTTACCGTGTCTTCCTCCCTGCTTCTGTTGATTATCAGTATGCTGTAGAGACAGTAGAGAGATTGTTGTAGATGTGGCAGCTCATCACAAGCCTGGCCACAACACTGCATTCCTCTCAAAATTACCGGCAACTTTTACGTCAAGAGGAAAGAAGTTAAAAAAATGTGGAAAATATCTTTACGCAAGTTAAATTTGTTCCAAATCCACATTTCACACACATGTATTAACTCATAATTAACACATACTAGTCCACGTAACCACTCTCAAATGCACACATGCACATATGCACACACACACACACACACACACACACACACACGCAGACATCATAAAGCAGCTTATTAAACCATCAGCACTTTCCCTGCTCAGGGTGTTCAGTGAGTGACATTTAAGGGCAGTCTGACTCAGTTCATTTAACAAGATCAGACATAACGGGACCTCCCTGTAGGGACAGAGGCCAGAGATTGTGACCCCTGGCTTTAGGGATCAAGGGTGAATGTGAGGGTGGGGTGAGGGCAGGCCCGTGTCTGTCATTCTGATTCTACCAAGCTAGTTTGAGAATGACTGTAGAATTATGCAGCAAAATGGCTAAAACTGGATTTCATATTGGCACAACATCTTAGAAATCAGGTTCTAACCAGGTTACTGAAATGCATGGAGGCAGCACTGCATATGTGACCAACTTGGGGTTATTAATATTTCCATATGTGCTTTTCCCTGATCATGACAACCCTTTGATCAATCAGAAGTCGGCCAAGAACATTGTGTGTTTGGCAGCGTAATGCCTGGTTGGAAAAATAGGGAAAAGAAGAGAAGATTTATAATGGAACATGGATGGAGCAGGAGGGAAATGGAGGTGGAACAGGAGGATGAAAAGCAGAGGAAGCTGAAAAAGTGATCCAAAGGACGATGAAATTGTTGAAAAGTTGGTTTTAGCATTGGACCAGTTCATTTAGGGTTATCTACAGAAATCCTCAGTGTAGAAAGCAGCACTGTTGAATTCTAAATCCGAACATTAGTCAAAGTTTATGCCATGTGACACGACATGTCTTGCTGTTTCCACAAGTCAGAATACAGAGTTCAACTTTTTCTTAGTCACTTGTATCTGACTGCCACTGTGTGGATTACTGCTTTGCCAGTTAAACACAAGGAAGGAACTTCCCAATTGTGTTCCCAAGCTGTTAATCAAACAATAGAAAATGTTTACTGCAGTTTTATTCGGTAAAAGTTAAAAAAATAGGGTGGTCTTCTACACAAAGGAAAAGAATAAACAAAGAAATGAACCAGGCTTTAATGATATCATATGTATAGTTAGAGAAAAGTCTACTAAAGTCATCAGGGAACTTTGGTGCAACATTTTGTCCCTTTTAATGAAGTGCAGATATTTCACTGAATAGGTTGATACTTAGACATTATCATCACTGCTATTTTATTTAAGACTGTGAGTGTTCAGTAGCACACTGATTATTACTATATATCCTAATATTCCAATTAAGTACAATAATTTCAAAAATGATTTATTTAATGTGTTGTAAATTAAATTAAAAATGTAAGTGACAGTGTGAGAGTCGATAAAACTAAAGTTTTTTTAAGGATAAAGCTAAAGAAAGGATGAATGTCATATTTGTGTCCAAACCAAACTACTCTTTCAAGAAGTTTAATCCTTTGACACCTATTATTGGGAATTTGCAGCATACCACTTTCATTCAGATTGGAGCCAACATAGAGTATCCATTCCCTCAGTGCCAGTTTGTACATATTCAATACATACCTCGAAACTTTTTGCGAGCACTGGTTTCTCGTAGCACCGGTCGAAGTGGGACCTAATTATTATATACCTGTTATTATTATTATTATATATCTGTTCTATGTGTAACAGGCAAATTAACAATCTCCACTTGTTTTATTATTGGCTGGAAAGCAAAAACACACACACAAAAAAAATGTATTTAATTGTAAATAAATTCAGGCGTTAATGAGTTAAAAGAAGTGTCACCAGAACGGAGTCTTTGGATGCACTCTTGGTCACAATTAGAGACCCTCAGTTGAGCCTTTATTCCAGCTCCCATTGTATTCTGTCAAATGATTTTTAAGCAAACATCCATACAATTTCAATACAGAAGAGAGTGAAATATATAAATCCACACAGACTAAAACACCTTCCCAAACACACCTCACCTCAAACTTTAATATCTCTTTACTAAATCCCCACCCCTGTCTCCCCACTCTGACTCCAACCAGTCGAGGCAGATAGCTGCCTTCCTTCAGCCTGGTTCAGTCAGAGTTTTTTTCCCCTCCCTGTTCTAGGGTTGTTTTTTGTTGTTTTTTTCTGTTCCTTCTCACTGCTGTTAATAGGAAGTCAAAAGGCAACTTCAGATTGCTGGGTTCTCTGTTCTCTGTTTAGAATTTGTAAGGTCTGTACCTACGATGCAAAGCACTGTGAGACGACATATGTTGTTAATTTGCACTAATAAACAGTGTTGGGCAAGCTACTTGGAAACTGTAATGAGCTAAGCTACCAGCTACTCTGTGTTAAATCAAGCTTCACTACACTGAAGCTATGACCCACAGAAATGTAGCAAGCTAAGCTACAGCAATACGGCCAAAGTAGCTTAATACATTCAAGTTACTTTTTTTTCTTACCAAAAAATTTCAGGGACTAATGAAGTCAGTCAAACGGAGACTAGAAAATGCTGACTTGTTTATTATTAAACCATCATTTTTGTTCTCAGTGCTCCAAACTTAGTAAATTGATACACTGAGGAATATGTGGAGCTATATTTAAAATGAATCAACCTTTTTACATTAGAAATCATTGTTTTGATTTTCTTTTTAGTTTGTATTGCAGACATAATGGTTGACATGTGGTGGTTAGCTAACTGCTGCTGGTTGTGCATATTCGGTAGTCACCTGTATATGGGTTCTCTGATTTGTATTTGACGTCTTTGAAGTTGACAGAAACTTCGCCTTGGGCTGGCACAGTAGGCATCTGAAAACAACTTTTCTCCGTTTTTTCACAAAAACTGATAACTATTTAGGTAGGGCCACGGTGACTCTGACTCCTTCTCTGCCATCTCTCAGTGAACTGAAGCGAGCGTCTGTGTGTGTGGATCCAGTGAAGTCGCAGGAAGGGATTGTTGAATGACGACATCAACAGTTCCTCCGCTTCTATTGGTCGACACAGACATGTCGGCGTTTGGAGAGGATGTCACTATCTGATCCTTAAAAGTGTGAGATGAGACTGCAGCAGAGCAGAAAGCTCCGCTTCAAGCAGTTCAACATTCATCATTTTAAAATGTAGCTTTATGCGTTCGCTACCGCGCTACATGACCAAAAGATTAGCTAAGCTGTTGAAACGTTTTCTGATTTTGTAAACAACGACGCTACCACGTCGTTACAGAAAAATGTAGTTAAACTACTAACGACGCTATTTGTAGTGACGTTACTGCCCAACACTGCTAATAAATAAAATTGAATCAAATTGAGTTAAATCTGCATTTTTCAAACTGTCACCAAACATACATTTACAGATATAAAGGCAGCCATTCAGACGCTAAATAGTTGTGGAAAAGTTGATCACTTGGTTTCAGTCAACATGTTGCATGCAGGTATGAAGACTTGTGGGATAATCCTATCTGCACTGAGGCATTCACCACTCCACACTGCTGTGGATGAACAAATCTTAACCTGGCAACTGTTTTGATCTGAAATATGGTGGCCCTAACTCACAACTTACAGGACTTACAAGACAGAAAGAATCTACTAATAGCATCTTGATGCCAGAAACCACAGGAATCTTACAGAGATCTTGTAGAGTCCAGGAATCGGCAGGTCGGAGTGGGCCAGCAGCATAGTGCGCATAATGTTTTGACTCAACAGTGTATGAAACACCTGAGGATGACCGTCTATTAGATATGTATATGGTTTATTATACTGAAATATTTGTGTCATGTGTCAGAAATACTTATTAGTGGAACTTAGAATTTTCTGTCTTTTTGCTTCACCCTACATTTCTTATTTCATCATTTGCTTCTTTTTGCATTGTGTCATATTGCTTTGTATTGTTGGGCATCTGGCTGTCCCAATCCAGAGCATTTTAAGGATTTCATATTTGGGGGGAGGTACAGAGAAACCGTCCTTATTAAAGGACAGCTAGCAGCTGGCCACGCCTGCTAAATCCTTCTCACAAAACCCACCCACCAGCTCCATCTGCTTCCCAAGTTGGAACCCCCTGACACACACACACACACACACGCACACACACACACACACACACATGCACACACACGCACGCACGCACACATCTTCTTGCTACTCTTTGATCCCAGGAGAGTGGAAGCCTACATCTGTTCTTAGTGCATCAGATCCCTTTAAAACAATGAATTCCTTGTTGGTTTAAAGAGTGTCTGACAGCGTAGTGACAAGTGATGATGCTCATTCATTCACACTCACAGTTACTATATGCCATCACACACTTTTTCAGTGACCTTGACTGTTGAGTCATGACTTTTTAACACAACAGTTCTTCACCTTTAACCCTTATGTGTCCAGAAAAAAGACAAGGAAAGATTCAGTTGAAGGTCACTGTTTCTTCAACTGCAAACAGACACAGTTCTGAAAATAATAAATCCACATTAGATCCCCTCACAGGACTGAGTGGGTGGATCTGGCAGCTTTGGTGCATCTGTCGTCATTCTTACTAGTGCATGATGTCTGGTGACCTCACTTAATTCCACCTGCCTTCAAATTATGCACAAGTCCAATCAGCCATATTAACAGAAAACATCTGCTCTGGAAAGACACTTTTAAAACCAAAATAGGGAAACAAAACTGTACAATCCAGCTGATTGAACAACCACATCTCTGACACTCCAACCAGGCAAGAAAATCAGCAAAATGGAAGTGAAAATTACGTCTTTTACTTTGTTAGCTTGTCCATATTATGTTGCTATAGACTAGAAGGCACATTGTTAGTGAAATAAGCTGTTAGCACCACAGTATGTCTGCCTTGAACCTGCAGTGTACGCTCAAAAACACTGATTCAGATTTTTGGGGTTCCCTGTGTAACAAACAAACCTAAGCAGCCACACGTCATCTTGCTAGGTTGTTGTTGTTCACAATATTACTTTTCAGAATCAGTTTCCAGTTTAAATATGTATGGTTGAATTTCTCCAATATCCCACCTTGCTGTTGCGTAGAGGTGTGAGTGGAGAGAGAGAAAGCAGCAGTCTGGAGTTATATCCAAACCATTTTGAAGCAGTAATCGATTTTTTCATGAGATAAACTCTGAAGCATGTAACTTTGATACACAGAGATGAGCTCAGGGGTTAAATCAACAAACGGAGATGGAGTTTTAAAAACAGCTAATATGTCAATTTTGTCATGAAGTCTTTTCAGTTGAAGAAAATAACTTACCAAAGGTTTTTACGCAGTTTAATGACTCCTCAAGAATTAGTATGAGTTTAATGGAATGGGTGTTTGTCATCAACTTTCACAGTATGGACGTTGCAGTTCAGTGCATGCAGTAGTATAAAGAATACCCAGTACAAAGATTGATGAGTGGAACCGAATTTCATAAGCACCATATAGAAATCTTAGAGTTTGAGCTATTAGCGAGTTAACAATGTTTAGACAGTTGTGGGTCCAACAGTGTGCACAACTAACGCTTCACCAAGACGTGATGATCACCTGAGCAGGGCAACCAAGAAGCAGAAGTGCAGCTACTTACCCTGCTGCATTTAAGCCGGCTCTCGATGTGAAAGTAGACAGGCCAAAAACATTATCGAAGCCACTGCCGTTTGCATTTAACACGTTTAAAAATAGAAATCCAGCTCTAAATATCAAACTGCACTGCCAGATTTAATAATTAATTCAAGTTCATTATGAATGTTTCGCTTTTTTAGTTGATTTATTTTATAGTTGAGAACAAATAATTCACAATCTTCTTACTAATAAACTGCTGCATTTTAGTGACTCAACTGTTTCAGAGAGAATAATGACCAATTAGGCACTTTTGATTTTTAAATGAATGAAAAATGCATATTTTTATCTGCTGTATGAAATGCATATTGAACTCTTAAACCCCTATGAATCAGGGGCCCTGGTAGCACAACTGGTTGAGTGAGTGACCCATAAAAATAGACCCTGATGCAGAGGTTGAATCCAGGCCATGGCCCTTTGCTGCAGGTCATTCCTCCATTCTTCTCCCAATGTTTCCTGTCCCTCTCTCTCCACTAGCCTATATATTAAATAGGCCTAAAAGGCCAAAAAACAACAACTTTTGAATCACTAATTGCCATATAGTTGACTAGAACTCTGATAGATTATCTGCAGTATACCTCTTACATAAAGTGAATGTGTTAAGCCTCTTGATTGACCACTTATTCTGTTGCTAGACTAACAAAACCAAAATCTGACTATCTGTGGGGCCGTTTACACGAGGACGCTTGCAGGTGAAAACGGCAAAATATTTCAACAAAACACCCTACCGTTTATACGAGGACGGCGTTTTGGGGGCTTGAAAACGCAAAAATTTGAAACCGGCCTCCAGAGTGGAAAAGTAGAAAACTCTCCGCCGTTACGTTTCCGTCTAAACAGCAAAACGCAAAACTTTGCCGAGATCTGACCACGTCGCGTACGCGATTACGTCACATACGTGCTTTGGTTTGCCGGCCGGTACAAGGACGTAAACAAAGATGTGATTATTTCCATCCTTTGTACCTTCAAGCAACTCTGGCAGCTCTATGTACACTACAGGAGTCGTACCAACAAACGTACAGAATCTGTACAGATTCCATTCATGAATATTTACCGCGGCAGAGATCCGAAAAGGGAGATAGTAAGCATGCGCGTAGACATGGCGGAGTTTTATCACAGCGCCACCCAGCTGCCTGGCATGCATATCCAATCGAATTCCACACACTATAGAGTCACCGTATATACGCAGATTTCCTTCAAAACCGCTCGTCTAAACGTGAAATGACAAGACGCCACTTTTGCGTTTTCTGTTAGGATGGTCCTCGTATAAACGGCCCCTGTGTAGTTCAAAGAATGAAACGTCATGTTGTTGATCCAGTAACCAAACTAATCAGTTTCACAAACTGCAGCCATGTTAATCTTCTGAGGGTGTCAGGTCAGACAGAAATCAGATAATTCAGTGAATACTTCTGAACCTACCCTCTTTCATTTCTGCAAATCTGTTTGGTACCAGGGCTGCACAGTGGCCCAGTGGTTAGCACTTTCGCCCTACAGCCAGATGATCCCCAGTTTGTGTCCCGGCCTTCCTGGGATCTTTCTGCATGGAGTTTGTATGTTCTCCATGTGCATGTGTGGGTTTTCTCCAGGTTCTCTGGCTTCCTCCCACAGTCCAGAAACATGCTGAGGTTAATTGGTGATTCTAAATTGTTCATAGGTGTGAATGTGAGTGTGATTGTTTGTCTCTATGTGTAGTCCTGAGATAGACCAGGGTTCATCCCCACGACCCTAATGAGGATTAAGCAGTTTGTAGATAATGGATGGATGTTTGGAACCATGATGCTAAAGGATGAGGACTGCCTGGTTCCTGTGAAGAAATGTGGTTTTAGCCCTTGTTTTGATCATTTCAACAAACCGACTCATCAGGAGCCTACAACTCATTTTAGAGTGTCCTGGCCCTGCCTGCAGACTCCTCAATTACAGAACAAGAGAGTCATCTGATGCTATTTTTGCATTTCACTCGCAGTTCAGATGAATATGCAGTAGAGTTGAGAAACACATGTCCAGGTGCTCACATGCAGACGCATAATGTATGTACGTATTTGAAGTCAGGAAGATGCAGGAGCAGCAGATAAATGAGGCACTCATTCAGCGTTTGAGATTCCTGGCGTATGGAGGCCTGCTTCCACTGAGAGCTGACAACCACAGGCTGGGCGAACGACTTCCAGAGACAGAGGGAGAAGGAAAGAGAGAGGGGAAGAAAATATGAGGCATTAAAGAAGAGAGTCAGAGTGGGAAAGGGCCACAGAGAGGCAATGCATTATTTATTAATCCACAGCTCCCTCCTCTTCTTCATCCTTTACTCCTCCCCCCCTTTCTCTGCTCACTCCTCCTCTTGTTCCTCTGCGCCCTCTTCCTCTTCATCCTCTCCTCCTCCTGTACGCTCTCCACCTCCCAATCCTCCACTCTCTCTTGCTCGACATCCTCAAGTCCTTCGCTTTTATGTTTTCTCCCTCGTTCTCCTCCTCTTCATCCTCTGCTCCCTCTTGGTCATCTCACTCCTCCTACTCTTCTCTTCCCCCTTCAGTCCTCTGTTCTGACTTTGGTTTTATCTTCACTTTGTTCTTTATGGTTGACTCAAACATTTTCCAGAGTTGCTTTAAATCTTCTTTCTGTTGTTGCTGTCCATCTATCACTCTGTGGAAGTGTTGTGTTGAACTGGCCATTGTAGTACAGAGGTGACTAAAGGAGAGACCAGTCTCAGAAAGGATTTAAGACATTGATATTTAAAGAGCTGGTTCATCCAGATTACCCCAAAGCATCTCTTCTCACAGCACTGAGTCATGCACAAAGATATGTGTGTCTTTGTCCATGACTGACACACCTGTGTTTGACATTTCTGACAGTTTAGAGGATCTGTGTCTTGTTTATTCAAAGAAAATATTTTATGACGTTTATGAGGAGATACATGCTGAAACTATTTCTTGACACCAGTTTCTGCATTCACACATCCCTTCTGTGCAGAATCACTGACTACAGCACAGGCTGGCATATGTAACCACTTAGCACAGATTGTGATGTTGTATAGGTAGGCATGGCAGTTTTAAGCTGGTAACCTACAAAACTGCAAATTGCATGCATTTTACTCTACTGAGTGAAAGAGACACAATATGTTAGTTAGCAGTCACCAGTGTGAAAATATACACTTATTGACACTTTTAAAGTTCATTAACTTGGTGTACATCGTGGGATTTATGTAATTTTTTCTCATTTCAAAGAGGCAAAGCAAATTTCCCAAAACACTGAATCATTCTGTAAACCTGTACCTCGGTTGTAGCTGAAGACAGTAATAGGAGAGCAAAAAATGGCACAGATGAACTGAACGTTTCATCTCAAGCCCCCTGTCAGGTGGCACCAATAAAAATATTACCTGCTGTGCACCTGTAGTGGTAATTTGATAAATGATAATTTGATAAATGACCATTCTAATTAGGACGATGTCCAATGTGAGCACAGGTCTCTTCTAACGGACAGTGCCACAACATTAGCCAATACTGCAGGGACCTACTTAGTTGATGTGTTAAATGAGTGATTCAAGTTCTTGTACAATTAAAAGAAAGCCTCTTTTTGGAGCCCTTGGTGGTCTGTAGCTCCTAGGCAGCGCCCCCTTTTCCCCAGCTTTGGTCCTGTGATAAAATCATCTTGAGTCAGGTCATCAGAAATCAGGAGAACTCATTATTAGTCACTGTGTGATCTTCTAATGCAGTGGCTTTCAAACTGTGAGACTGGCCCTTCTGGGGGAGCAAAGAGTCACAGGAGGGGGGACAAGGGGAAAAATACAGAGTGGAACGATGACTAATGAACCAAATGGTTTCACTAAAGAACCTTCACACAACGGTGCATTGCTGTGCTCACAACTATGTTAACTACAACTTACTGTTGATTTCCAGCTGCACAAAAGAAAAGTATTTAAAGCATTCATTTATTCATTGAGTGATTGCTGCAGTGTTTCTACAGTGTCGGGAGCGCGTTACTGACAAACTGTTGTCTCTTTGTGTTTCAGGTGGCTGTCGTGAAAAAAAGGTGAAGACAAAGATGCTGACATTGAGGATCCAGACAAATGAAAGAGCCCCAGTTCTCTTTATTTATTACCTTCACAATATGTGTGTGTGTGTGTGTGTGTGTGTGTGTGTGTGTGTGTGTGTGTGTGTGTGTGTGTGTGTGTGTGTGTGTGTGTGTGCGTGCGTGCGTGCATGTGTGTGCGTGTGTCTGTGTGCACATGACAGAGAGTGAGCGTTGAACAAGTGTGTATTATGAACGGTACCTAAGATTTCAGGCTATCATTTGCAAATTTTGTTTACTTTTTATAAGGTTCCAATAACTCCTATATCATTGTCACAGTATAAACAAAAGGACTTTACTATTGGTACATATGGTGTTTTGTGTTTGTAACTAGCCTCCTATTTAAGAATGTATATTTGTATGTATGATATACTCATCTAGAAACTATATAATGGACAGTTTTAATATTGCTTCACCCTCTCACCACTATACTGCTTTTGCCAAGACACAAAACTCAGCAAACACAAAGGAGACACGCACATGAGCAAAAACACATCTATAAAACAGAAAAGATCAAAGAAGACAATGAATCCTAAAGAGTCAGTTTTCCATCTTTTTTCTAAACAGGTTCAAGTCAGATTTGTGCAACTGTAGACAATAATAATAATAATAATAATGATGATGACGGAGGGCTTTCAGGTGATGTAACACATCCTCTGGCAGCCATATTGGAGGTCCTCAGTTCTTTGATGCCTGAGAGCAGCTATTGTTTTAAACATACAACTCAGCTGACTCAGCAGTCACAGCATGTTTACTTTGCATCTGCTTTAAAGGTTGAACTTCTTATTAAATGACTGGTATATGTGTTAACTGTTGTAATTGTCGGTTAACTGTTGCCATTTTGGCATCAACAAATCTCATGTAAACACTGCGGCACATATCTTGTAGGTAGCAGTAAATAGCAGCTAGTTGTTGTGTATGAACATATTGATCTTTTTCCCGATATTCATCTTTCCCTCCTAATTTGCCAGCTGAAGTGGGTTGTGGGTTGACCACGTGTAAATGCGTTTCTTTTACAGCCTTATTTTGGAAGTTCTGATCATCATTCCCATCCATTATCTAAGCATTTTAACAAATGTTGCAATTAATTGACTGTACTGTAAAACTGTGTGCAGTCACATTACAGGTCAAAGGAAGAAGTGGCTTACTGTGGACATTTTGTTCAACTTTGGGCTTGATTGAAGTATAGGTCTGCACAGTGTATTACTGGGAGTAGGGAGGTGTAGACATCAATGGCGTACACTTTTTATGATCATACTTTGCAGTGCTGAAATTAAAATTGCATCCAAAAGGCATTTCTCTCATTGAAAACCATCTCAAAATCTGTAAAACAACAATTCTGTTTTCGTGAAATATGGTTAAAATTAGCACCACATTTGGATGGAAACTTGCAAAAGCTATTTTTATTTGTGACATCATAGCTCAAGGAAAAGTACACTAATGTGCATATGTGCAGTGTGCAGGGCCACAAAGTGCAAAAAAAAGAAAAGCATTTTGTCACATTCACTGGGTTAGCAATTGGTAACCATTTCATTGTAATGCATGCACTGGCTAATCGTGCACACATTTGCCGCCATTTTCACTTCAAAATTATAATCTAATTTATACCTGGATTGAAGTATTCGTACTCTAGTATAGTGGTGCTTATTCTGGATTTACGATATATATTTGGCATCAAAATTAGAGTTAGTCAAAGGTTATCGTAATGCCTGAGAAAGATGGTGAACACTCCCAAAGTAAGGCCCTGGTTTTAGGAAAATCCAGATGACAATGAGTCTCCTTTAATTTTCCGGTGGACCTCCATGATGGAACCAGATCTGGCTAATAGGAATTTTGTGTTGCAGCTTGAAAAGCCTGTCTGACACAAATGATCTCTGGTGGAGATGCTGACGGTGTAAACAGAACACAACAGGGACAGCACCAACTGGTGTGCATAAGAATATAGATGCAATACGTGATTGTCAACATCTGTGTGCCTGATGGAATCGTATGCTAGTGTGTGTGAGTGTATCTAACATGGGCAATAGCTAAGCATTGGTGCTTCCATCCATGTATATGAGCTAATGTACAAAAGATAAGACACCAAGGCAATAGGCTGTGCAGCCTGTTGTTGTTCCAGCCCACGACAATCCTCATTTCTCTTTATCTGATACCATCAAAAGATCTGCAATATCAGAAACAGATGATCTGTGTCAAACCTGCAACTTGTTCAATTCCTGAGTCAAATGTTGCGATTGATCTGGAGCTTTAGTTATCTGACAAATTAGGTGAGTGTAGGGATGAATGATTTGCAGTGTGTGTGTGTGTGTGTGTGCTGTTTGTGTATTGTAGTTGGTGAAGAACTTTGATCCGTCCCTATACCACCAGCATATGCTCTCATATGCAGAGACCGTCCCCATATGTGTGCCCCTAAAGATGATACATGTTCTAATGTTTGGGAAATTGTTATGACACCATGACCAACGTCAGCTGTATAATGTAGTCTCATCTGCAAAGATGTTTATAATGGGTTTGGTCTTTTTTTTGATGTTTTGTGTGAAGATATCTGAATATTACAGCTTAGACGTATGGTGATAATTGTGAAGTACTATCAATACAATGACTTCCTCTTTATCAGTCAGTTTGGAAATAACTGAAAGAATATTATTGGCCCTGCACTGTTGTTTAGCCAAAAAAAAAAAAAGATGAGGCTGCAAATCAGATGCCATGGAGAAATAGAAGCTGTGGATACTTACAGTATCATGTCACTCCACGGCCTCAGAAACTCACACACACAAACACATACACACATATTATAGATGTCTTGCCTGCTGGGATAAACCTGTCACACCCATCTAGTCCCGTCAGCTACAGTACAGTATAACCCTGCAGCCCCTTCATGTCCCCCTCCAGCTGGATTTTGCTTTGCAATGTGTCATATTCAAGCATGGCTTTGGATTTTTTCATGTCTGTCTTTAATACAGCACTTCTCTAATGTAATCATTCCTCTTCTCCATTCCAGCCATGAGACGGAACTTTCATGAAGTGGATACAAAGTAAGAAATGGCATTCCAAATCCCAGCTGTAGCTCATATGAGGCCTAATTGAGTAGTTACATTCATACAGGCAATTAAGTCTGTTCTGAGGAGCTGGTTGAACCAAACCAGAGCTAAAATGACATTTGTTAGTTGGGATATTCATGTGTTTTTAGTGCTGGATGAGTTTACAGGCAGTTGTTTACTAACATTTTAGCCACAGAATTGATCACACATTATTTTGATCTAGGCTCGTTATTGACTAGTATGAATTTTGCATACCTGGAAACCATCAAAAGGCCTTGAAACATAATTCTGCTCCAGTGAAGTCACAACAAAGAATGGCAGACAAAAAATTAGATCTGTGTGAAGCAATTATACATGAGAGAATCAGAAATGCGGTATTTCCAGTATGTTTTCTCGAGGGTTTTGCCTCTTTTAGAATGTGATAAATGCACCAAACTGGAGAATTACTGCCACTACATTGGCCATCATGATGCACCCACCTTCTGAAATTCATGTCAGTAGGGAAGTTTGTTTAAACTGGATTTTTAGTATTTATTCTACATTTGAAGAATAGAAATGATCGCATAATATTGAATCTTGACTTCAACTTTGGAATGCATTTTTGCCCCCTGTCCTTCACAGTGGTAATCACTGGATGAATGGATCGTTTGGAGACCAAGTGCTGAGGAAAGATGATTGCAGTGAGCTATAATACTTTCACTACACAAATAGAATGCAAGTATTGTGTTAAGACTGACTTGAAAATGTCTGAACCCATCCTTTAAAGGGGAAAACTCGCTGACGAGAAAGAGCTGGAGTCGTGCAGAGCTTTGACATTTTATCGAGACTGAGTTCCAATCCAGCTTCTTCGACCACAGAGAGAAGTGACTCTGAGGCAAAATAAATGATTATGGGCTAAACTCTCCCAACAGCGTTTTAAAATGCACTTTAAAGAAAAATCGTTTTGCCCTACATTCCAGCGAGTATGGTCACTTTAAAGCACTGGCTTTGCTATTAATGCTAAATATATGAATATAAATATCTACCCCCTGCTTTGCCTGATACAGAGCAAACTGGCCTTCCTCATAAATGTAAATATTGTCCCCAGTTTTGAACTTTTACCACAGATTGAGGAGAGCTCGTAAAAATGCTGTACTTGAAGTTATCTCGCGGCTTTTCAGTGTCATCCCCAGGCTGTGATTGTGCGGCAGAAAAAAGGGGAGGAGAGGCAGTGGGTAATGCCAGTAAAGCGGCGTGACAGAAGAGGGTTAATACCATCGAGCTCTGCTAAGATTGCCCAGCCTCGTGTGGCTTTAAGGGATTGCAGGCAGTATTAGCAGCTGAATAATTATTTTTGGTATGTTTCGCCTTGTGTGCACACTTTCGGTGTGGCACATATTGCTTCATTCACCCCCCCACCCCCCACCCCCACCCCCACCCCCCAGCACTCTTCTGTGGAGCTTTGGAAGCCTGCAGTCTTGTATAAAACTTATATTTTTGAGTCCTGTGTGGGCTGAGTTCAAACTTTGTTCAAACTTGAATGTTCTTCATATATTTCATATACAGTCCAGTGAAGGAAAGATTCAGTGGAGTTGCACATTTAGCACTGTGACAGAAAAAAAAGAAATCAGCAGAAACATCAAAGGTGGAAAATGATGAGGTGATGACACACCTTCTATGAAGTCAAATAGTGATGCTTCCACTATGTTTGTATACAGGGTTGTCCCCATAATGCTATTAAAGAGAACTCATATATGAATATGCATATATGATGAATATAAATATAAGGCATCTATTTTTGGCATTCTTTATCATGTGGATATAAGTGGTATGAGTAGGAAAAACCTCTAGGTTGGATCCGACGTGCATCCTCGCTGTGCTCAACAATGAGTCTGTGTTTGCTACTTTTTTTCAATGAAGCTTCTCTCGTGGTTTGGTTTTCTTTTTGTATGCTGCACTGAAAATACATCATTTTCACAAGTGGTTTGGAAAACAGAAGTGTCGCCAGTCACTTCATCAAGTGAAATAATATAGTATACAGTAGAATAGCCGTTGCATTATTTGTTACGACCTCTATGTAATGTTATTATGGAAGATGTAATGTCCTTCTGTAAATGTTGTTTAATGTTGTTTTACCTGAAATAAAATTTATTAATGCTTCAGCTGTGCCTATAGACCTCAAAGTTTCTTTTGGAAAATAAAGACGACACACTCCATCCCTATTTACACACGCGTACACAAACCAACTTTAAAGGGTGATACTGATATTTCAGCACATTTATGGCAAATGTTTCCAAAAACTTAGAGTCAAATTGTTGTTTTTTTAAAATTTCCTTTTACTGTTAAGCAGCCATTGGTTGACTGAAAAAAAATCTGCATTGTAAACCTTTAGATGAGTCAACTTTGTACAGAAGGAGATGTCTCTTGAACCAATGACTGCATGTGGGTGTGGCCAGCTGTGGTCTGTTCTTGTTACTATATCACTGCTGTATAAAGAGATTTTAAAAATAATGATAGATGCAGGATTATTTTACATAGCATATTTGCTTTCAGCTACTCCACTTCCCATAAAGTCAAACCATTTGCAGGTCAACACAACCAAAAGATCAGATCAAAATTCCCATAATAACCTGTTTCTGACTTGAAAGTAGCATGTACATGACCATCCAATTCATAATTACAACTGGGAAGCTGGGACTTGGCACTTAATAACACAGCTGGATTTGTAGTTACCAGCATAGTTACAGATGTTAGTGGGATTTTCAATGAGGTTTTCAAACTCCTGGAACACAACCCAAAAGTTCTGATTTCATTTTGGCTGTCTGTAGGAGGCCCAGCACTGTGTTAGCTGAAAATAACAAAGGGTGACAATTCCAGTAGCAAGGGTTGTATTAGTTGATCACTTCTGAATCCTACAGCAAAAAAGGAAGACTGAGGAAATGATTTCATTTAGTTATATAATCTAGGTTTTTATGAGTTGTTTTATATAGGTCTTTTATTAGCTCTTAGGTTTTTAGGGGTTTTTTCAGGTCAATAGGCTACTATTTATCTTATTTTTTATCGGGTCATAATTACTGTTTTTAACTTGGGCTGAGACCTGAGTTCTGTGTTTCATTCCTCATGTTCCATGCAGTGAATGACAAAGTATTGTGTCATATCACAGAGTAATAGCAGTCCTTCATGCTTCTGCAATGTGAAGCTTACGTAGCATAATGTATAAATACACATGCAATATATACCGTGTATTTTGTGTGTATTATTTTAAACTGAACAGGTCATTACAGGTCATATCAACACAGCAAGGCCATTCCAAGTTTCAGTAATCATAGTACTATAACTATAGGACCTAAAGACAAGAATCAAGCACCACATTCTGTAACATATTTTTGATTGTAGCTCTCATCTCTCTCTGTAAAGCCTAAGGAAGAAAATCTAGCATTCCAATGTCAATGTGCATTTTACAGTCCTTGCTCCTCGCCTACTGCTAACAGTCAGACAGACTACAGTGCCAGTTGGAAAGCCCTGCTCTCATCTTGTCTGCATTAGGAATCATATGTATCTTTCCACCTTCGGCTGATTTCCCCCTGCTGCTTGGTAATAAACAGATTCTCCGTGCAAGGCCTGATTACAGGAAGTTACGTCTCAACTGGTGCTTGGAAATGACACAGAACATACCCCCAAACTGCATTCTGTCTGCACATAGCACAGTAGTGCTGCATGCTGAATTTCAGGGGAGTAGTTTCCAATTCATTTCAAGGATTAGTACTGGGGGTAGATTAACCATTTCAGATTTAAATGTGGTGATTACAACACAAGCAGATATAGGGAAACACTGAACTACATCAAGGAAAGAAGCATCTGACTGCTAATACACTGAGTCTTTTTCTCTTTTTTGGGGGAGGTTGGGGCATAAGGAGGTAATGGATACAAGCAATAAACACAACACAGTCGGAGACTGTCCTTTTTTCATGCTGTAACATCTTACCAAACAACTGATTTTTACACACCCAGCAATCATGTAGCAACATTAGCATTCAGACTGACGTGTTTCTTCCAGTATGATAAAGTGAAGCCTGTTTTACCTCTGTTTTTGGTCTCCTCCAGCTCCTGAAAGAAATGTCTAGCTCTTTAGCCAATAAATATTTCACTATGCTCCCCAGCTTGCCTCCTACTGTGACTGTCTGCTGTTTGATAGTGTGCAGTGGGTGCCTCCAAAAGCAAACGCTAATTAGAGCAATGAATCAGACAAACAGTGTAAGTGTGAATCGCAAAACCAAGACAGTGAGAGAGATGTTAAAGCATAACCATTCCGATTGTCAAGCGATTCTACTCTTCCAAAAACTTTGCAAATAATCAGAAACACTACAGTATAGCGTTACATTTCTGCTAATTGATCCCCCTTATCCTACAGCTGGTCCTTTAAATAAAAGACAGAACTATTAACATCTATCAGGACCTATGCTTAAATTTAATTCAGATTTAATGCAATGTCAGTGCAATAGTGTTAGTAACTGCTCCGCCAAGGAAAACAGCAGAGTTTTTTTATGATGTCTGTATGTTTGTCTGTCCACAAGATTACTCAAAAACGGACTAATGGATTTGGATGAAATTTTCAGAGAAGGTCAGAAATGACACAAGGACCATCTCATTAGATTTTGACAGTGATGCAACTTATAGTCTGGATCCATGGATTTGTTAAAGATTTCTGTATCAGCGGTACGGCGTAACTGTGACAAGTGAACACCATGTCAACTGCCTGCTCATGATCACATGATTTTGATCCTCCTACAAATCCACCGCTGTGGACTTATCAAGACTTATCCATCGGAAATGATAAAAGGAACAATTAATGAAATTGTGGGGGTGTTTCTGAATCCCATCAATTCACACCGCCTGCTACATATTTAGGTCATGTGATTCAATATCCATACATAACGTACACATGCTGTTAAGGATCTGTGGCGGTTAGAACCCAGGCAGCAGGCGGCAGACAGGCAGGTGAATTTAGTGAAGAATTTATTGAACACAAACAGAAAGGCACTCCAGAAGGGAGGCACGGGGAATGAACGGAACAGGGACAGAATGGTAACTAAACTAGGACGACAGCGCGGGGCCGTGGTGGAGGATAAACTAAATCAAACAGGAGGGGGGGTGACTCACTGAATGTCCAGTGTTCAGGAGACGGGACGGAGGTAGAGTTGAGGGAGCCAGTGGAGGGAACGTGGCGAGGACAGAGAAGCATGCAGATCGGGAGCAGATGGAGGAGTGATGAGCAGACGAAGGATTCTGGGGTGAGACGCAGACGAGGTAATCCACATGGAGAGACAAAGTCCGGGGAGCGGTGTGCATGGAACGGAGTGTGGCATGCAATGGCTCAGTGTCAGAGCTGAGGCAGAGCCAGGCTTTTATCAGCCGCTGATTGCTGATCACGAGCAGCTGGGCTCGTCCACAGCTGCTCGTAATCAGCGGAGCCAGATCACCGGAGAGGGAGAGGGCGTGACACGTGCATAACACATGCCTGTGTACCCCCCCCCCCAAGGTGCGCCTCCTGGCACACACTGGGCCGGTTGGGGTGCCGGCAGAGCATCCTGGGGACCGGCAGGGGGGGCCACTCCGGGGGGCAGTCCGAGGGGCGGGCAGGTTGGGCTCAGCAGGTGGGAAGGACAACTACGGAGGACAGCCCAGGGGCTGGACAGCCCGGGGCTGGACAGGCTGGAACCGGACAGGCTAAAGGGACCACTTCGGATGACGGCCCGAGGGACGGGCGGGCTAGGGTCGGACAGGGAACTGATGGCCAGGCCGATGGAGGTCTTCGGGACGCCAGACTGGGAACCGGCAGCTGAGCCGACGGAGACCTTCTGGAGGCCGGGCTGGGAACTGGCAGCTGGACCGACGGGGACCCTCCGGAGACCGGGCTGGGAACTGGCAGCTGGACCGATGGGGACCCTCCGCAGGCCCCCTCTGGGGGCAGAACTGGAACTGGGACCAGGGACCCCTCCAGGGGTGAAACTGACTCCGGGACAGGAGACCCCTCTGGGGGCAGAGCTGGAGCCAGGACTGGGGACCCCTCCGGGGGCAGAGCTGAAGCCGGGGACCCCTCCTGGGGTGAAGCTGGAACCGGGACAGGGGACCCCTCGGGGGGCTGGACTGGGGACAGGACTGGACTTGGAACTGGGGACCCCTCAGGGGGCAGAGCTGGATCTGGAACTGGGGACTCCTTGGGGAACGGAATTGGGGACTGGACTGGGGACTCTTCAGGGGGCAGGACTGGACTCAGGATTGGGGATCTCTCTTGGAGCAGGACTGGGGACTGAGCTGGATATGGGACAGGGAACCCCTTGGGGGACAGGACTAGATTTGGGGCTGGGGACCCTTCCGGGGGTGAAACTGAAGACAGAGCTGGATGTGGGCCTTGGGACCTCTCGGAGGGAAGGACTGAGGACAGGACTGGACTCGGGACTGGGGATTGAACAAAACAAAAAACTGGGGACTGAACTAAACTAAGAATTGGGGATCTTTCAGGGAGCTGGACTGGACAAGAGGCTAAGGAGACCACTGTATGGGCGCCACTTGGTGTTGGGGTGGCGTTAGTCCTTTTCAGGGCTCGGGGGGAGACGCTACTCCTCCTCAAGGCTGCCAAGGAAGAGCTATGCCCCTTCAAGGCTGCCGGGGAGGTGCCACGCGTCTTCAAGGGTTCAGGGGAGGCGTAATGCCTCTTCAGGGCTCGGGGGGAGGCGCAACGCCTCCTCAAGGACACAAGGAAGGCATTTCGCCTCATCAAGGCTGCAGAGGAGGCGTTTTGCCTCCTTAAGGACTCGGGGAAGGCATTATGCCTCAACAAGGGCTCGGGGGAGGCGTTTCACCTCCTTAATGCTGCCGAGGAGGCGTTGTGCTCTTTCGAGGCTGCCGAGGAGGCTCTCCGCCTCCTCAAGGACTGAGGGGAGGCATACTGCCTCTTCAAGGACTCGGGGGAGGCATACTGCCTCTTCAAGGACTCGGGGGAGGCATGCTGCCTCTTCAAGGATTCAGGGGAGGTGTGTAGCCTCCTCAAGGCTGCCGAGGAGGCGCTATGCTCCTTCAAGGCTGCCGAGAAGGCATCGCGCCTCTTCAAGGACTCTGGGGAGGCCTTGGGCCTTGTCAAGGCTGCCGAGGAGGCTTTATACCTCTTCAGGGCTGCAGGAGAAGCCTTTAGCTTCTGCAGAGCTGCAGGAGAAGCTTTTAGCTTCTTTAAAGCTGCAGAGGAGGCCGCGGGGGGAGCCTTTAGCTTCTTCAAGGCCGCAGGGGGAGCTTTAAGCTACTTCAAGGCCGCGGGGGGAGCTTTTAGCTCCTTAGACACTGCAGGGGAGCTTCTTGCTCCTTAGACGCTGCAGGGGGAGCTTCTTGCTCCTTTAAAGCTGCAAGGGAGGCCTTAAGCTCCTTCAAAGCTGCAGAGAGAGCTTCTAGCTCTCTTAAAACTGCAGGGGAGGCTGGGAGTCTTATCGCTGCAGGGCCCACATGAACAGAAGACGGGGCGATGGGCCCCACAGGAACCAAAGGCGGGGCAATGGGCCCCACAGGAACCGAAGACGCGGCAATGGGCCCCACAGTAACCGAAGATGCGGCAATGGGCCCTACAGGAACCGAAGACGGGGCAATGGGCCCCACAGGAACCGAAGACGGGGCAATGGGCCCCACAGGAACTGAAGACGGGGCACTGGGCCCTTCAGGAACTGACGATGGGGTGATGGCACACATAAGGACTGGTGACAGGGCAGCGGCCCCCACAAGAACTGCAGACGAGGCAGCGGCTCCCACAAGGACAGAAGGGCGTGAGGTGGCGCAGGGCCTCTCTTCTGCCGGGAGTGAGGCGACACAGGGCCTCTCCTCAGCTGGGGTTGAAATGGCGCCGACCCGCTCAGGAACTGAGACGTCGTCGACCAGCTCGGGAGCGGAGGCAGCACAAGACCCCTCCAACACTGCAGGCGAGGTGGCACAAGGCCCCTCCAGTACTGCAGGTGAGGTGGCGCAGGGCTCCTCCGGAGCAGGAACCAGGGACGAGGAATGCAGCAGCAGGCTGGGCAGGCTGGGCAGGCTAATCGGCGTGTGCAGGAAACGCAGGAGGTCTCTGGGAAGGTAGGGAACCAACTCTGGTTTCTCAAACGCCATCCTGTGTCCCATAGACACCGCTGCATCTTTATAAGCCTGCCCAGCTGGCCTTTTCCATGCCTGCAACAGGGCATATAGGGCCATCAAAAAAATCATAGGACTCGGGGGTTTCAAAAAGAATGTCCCAGGGGCCAATGGGGGACAAGGGCAGGTCCAGATAATCTGGGTAGCCTGCTGGGTTCTTGGGTGGCTGGGCCATTCTGTTAAGGATCTGTGGTGGTTAGAACCCAGGCAGCAGGCGGCAGACAGGCAGGTGAATTTAGTGAAGAATTTATTGAACACAAACAGAAAGACACTCCAGAAGGGAGGCACGGTATTACAGTATTAATAGTAGTATTAGGTTGCTATAGCTTTGTTGGCACTGTTATTTATGCCAATATTAGCATAAATGACACCAGACCCTGACCTACAGCATAGACGTCTCTCCTACTCGACCCAAAGTGTGCACTGAAGAGAGTGGAAACATTCTGTCGAGCATTTTTTTTTTTAAAAATCTAAAGAAAACAGCATTATGCTATGACATACCACACACTGATACTGAGAAAGGTAGTGTCTTTAAATGGCAGTCCAACAAAAGGAAAAAGTGAATATAGTGTTATTTGTTTTCTACTGAACAGAAATTTACATCAAATGTCACATTATAAGAGAATCAAAAAAACAAGGAAACATGCAGCATGTCACAGTATAGCTAAGACTATGCTGGAAACGAGTAAGTAAAGAATTGCTGATATTTGAAATAACTGTAAATATCACATGTGACCCCCTGAAATAAGTGAAAATGTTAGAAACCTACAGCCCCAACCAAATAATTAAGTCACAATTGTTCTTGATTTCTGGTGATTTTATTAGTTTTATCTAAAAGCATATAGTTGAGTCTTTTTCGCTTCCCAGTTCAATTAAAAATCACTTAAGCTTTATATAAATCAACTGAGACCCAGAATCTGAAAAAAATACTCCCCAAATCATGTATGGAGGTTGGCTACAAAAAATAACTGAATAAAAAGGAAGTAAGGAGGAAATTAACTACAGGTGCAAAAACACTGCATGGTCCTTTAAAATGCTTGGCAGAGCCGCTCATCCAGCATTTATGCCAATAATGGTGCAGAAGTACACTGAAATGAACTTCTGCAATCCAGGCAAACACTAGGACAAATGCAGACCCTCCCTAACATAGACATATATATAGAGTAGACTCCGCTAGGGGTGCTGCACAGCGAGAAATACGGCCGCCATCTTGGTCCGGTCAGCCGCTCCACTCAGCGCTGTTTGACAGCGCATTTAATCCATCTTAACTCTGAATATTAAACTGATTTTCACGCGTTTAATTTTTTTGCTGCAAACGTCATACATGTAGCTATGATACAGGACAAATGTTTCGGCGTATTTTAATATTCATAGCGGGAATAATAGATAATAATAATAATAATAATAATAGGTAATAGAATATTCTGATATTAAGATCGACTGTAGACTGGTATTTGGCAAACACTGTAAACACACACACACTAGTATACACTAGTATACACACTAGTTTTCTGATATATCTTTTTTAATATATATGTATGAATTATATTGATAGTCTATATATGATTTATATATAATAATTTTCTCTGATATATTGATTATATTAATACTCCACATATGATTTATATATATTGTTTTCTGATATATTGATTATATTGATACTCCATACATGATTTATATATGTAGTATGATTTTCTGATATATAACTTGTCTATTATATATATATATATATATATATATATATATGAATGATGTTGATACTCCATCTATGATTTATATATATTCATTTTCTCTGATATATAACTTCTATCTATTGTTTTATATAGAAATGTGTTCATTAGTCAGTATTTTGTTTATATATGTATATATAGCGTAATCATATATTGTCTCTTCAAATTATTAAAATAATTGACTTTACTGCCATTATCTGCTTCTCTAACATATACTAGTGTGTGTTTACAGTGTTTGCAAAATACCTGTCTGCAGTCGAGCTTAATATCAGAATATTCTAGTACCTATTATTATAGGGTGACCATATTCTGTTTCTCTGAAAAAAAGAGGACACACTTCCAGCTCGCGCGCGAAAAATTTTCAGTCCCCCCCCCATTTTTAGGGGTTTTCCATGGGTCAGGGGGCTTTGTGCTTCAAACTCAGTTAAACAGATATTCTGAATTTCCCAGAAAAGAACACTTTACCTGGATATACAGAAAAATAGCCCAAAACACTCACAGTTGCTTTATAAATAATATATTTATTAATTTAAAGCAATTCTCCTAAACAATATAATCAGTCACATAAAAATATGGCATGCTCTAGTCTTTAATAGTTATTGACTCAAGTTGTGTAGGAACACATGTATTCAGATGTTTAACAAAATAAGAAATAATCATCTCTCTTAAGTCTGACACTTACACCTTAGTTAGGAACAGTGAGGTAGAGTACCATTCTTCAAAATAACCTTCCAATTATCAATTATGTAAAAATAGGAATAATGCCTCAAAATATTAAACAAAAAGAAAAAAGAGAGGTAGCCTATTCTTCAATGTTCAGTTAGCCCATTCTTCAAAATAATGTGTCTAATGGCAAATGAAAAAAATATAGAAATAATGCCTCAAGTCAACAGTCCTTTTTTCCTTCTTTTTCCTTTTCTTATTAGCTACAGAGAAGTCCCAGCTTTGCAGACTGTACATTCTGCCTCCCATTTGACACGACCCGGACGAAAACAGGGGTACTTTTTTCGCATTTCATCAGTGAAATGACATTTGCGTTTCGGTATTTTCTTTCGGTTCGAGTGTTCTCTCGCAGTGTGCCTCCCTGCCTGTCAGCCTGCGAGGAGTGAGTGAGTGTGGAGCGTTCTGGGGTTCGGCTCAAACTCCGCCTCTCAGAGCGTGTTTCCAAAAGAACCATTCAACGTGAATGGTAACCGGCTCATTAATATTTATGTCCGTCGGATTACCAGCCAATCACGAAGCGCGTTCATCAGCCGGCTCATTAATATTTATGTACGGCTCATTAATATTTATGAAAAGGGAAAGTGCCGTATCCGTAGGCCACGGGCTACGGGTACGGGTCCATATCTGTAGACACTACCATGATAAATACTCTGGTCTGTGACGCGCTCAAGCTAGGCAAGATCAAAAACCCGGACATTTGAAGGACTTTATAAACCCCGGCCGGACAGCCCGGACAGCCTCTCAAAAGAGGACATGTCCGGGCAAAAGAGGACGTATGGTCACCCTATATTATTATTATTATGTATTATTCTCGCTATGAATATTAAAATACGCCGAACCATTTGTCCTGTATCATAGCTACATGTATGACGTTTGCAGCAAAAAATAAAAAACGCGTGAAAATCAGTTTAATATTCAGAGTTAAGATGGATTAAATGCGCTGTCAAACAGCGCTGAGTGGAGCGGCTGACCGGACCAAGATGGCGGCCCCACCGCTCGTCAGCCCCAATAGGAAGTAGCGGTCGATGCGGCGTCTACTCGTTATTATGTCTATGCTCCCTAACCTCCGTTTGCTGGGTCCTAGTGAGAGAGAGAGAGAGAGAGAGAGAGAGAGAGAGAGAGAGAGGAATGGAGTTTTAGTCAAAGTGAGACACATTTGAACAGGAAGTGTGTCCGTGCTGATGCAGTTTTAGCTGACTAACCTCACTGTGTCACACTGATGGAGCTGATAATACATTATCAAATAAATTAAGAAATAAATAAGTCGAAGTCTTTCAGTGCAGTTCTATTTTTATTTAAGGTTTCAGTTCATGTTAATACATGATATATTTTTATATATTCTTGTATTCAGTGCTTTGAATCTGACTTATTTTTCAAATTGAAATATTTCGGTTTGTTTTTTTCAATGTGTACAGTTTTGTTTATACAAACTTTCTCAATTATTGTAAGGAAAAATATCCTTGCTCTTAAAAACTAACAATAAAAATATAATATTTCTTACGTTTATTTTAAAGGCAGCATAAAACTATTGTAACTTAAACTAGTACAATGCAGGTAACATGAATAAAATATAGCCAAACAGGTCACATAAACAACGAATTATATCAAATGAAGACTTGAATAGTTTGCAAGTATTTTTTTTTTCTTGTTCATAAAACTTTCGTACGCTGCAGAGCGAAAGACTTTTATTTTGGCAATTCTGTCCGGACATTAAATTGAATTGTGGGTAGCTTGTCGGTGCTTGAATGAAGTGAGGGAGCGCAGAACAGGTTTGAACGGCAGACTGACGCTGTGCCGAGTAGACTGAAGACTGAAGCAGCTCCTGTCCTGGAGGAATACGGTTTGGGTTTTATTTTTGTAGTTTTGAGCCGAGGAGTTGGAGTTTGAGATTAAGAACTGTGGATTTTTTTCCGCACTGTTTTGTTCCGCGACGTGGTGAGGAGCTTTTGGGGGAAAGGGAAGAGTGAAACCCTGCTGGAAGAAGCTGCTTTTAGCTGGGAAAGAAACGCCAACAAAGAGCCTTCAGGGAAGTAGTGCTGCCTGGTGAGGTAACGCAAGTTAGTTCAGAAACATATACAAAGTACGGCAGCGGAGAAATTGGCCACCATGGTTTACAACAGACTCGTTCGTACGGGCTTGACTTTGTTGTTTTTCATTCTCTTCCTAAACATGGGGATTTTTCGTGTAAATGGGCAATACGGTGGCGGGGACCGAGGAATGTCTATACCGGAGCACGGATTTTGCCAGCCGATATCCATCCCTCTGTGCACGGACATCGCATACAATGAAACCATCATGCCCAACCTGCTGGGCCACACCAACCAGGAGGACGCGGGGCTGGAGGTGCACCAGTTCTACCCGCTGGTCAAAGTGCAGTGCTCCCCGGATTTAAAGTTCTTCCTCTGCTCCATGTACGCGCCCGTGTGCACCGTGCTCGAGCAGGCGCTGCCCCCGTGTCGCTCTCTGTGCGAGCGCGCGCGGCAGGGCTGCGAGGCGCTCATGAACAAGTTCGGCTTCCAGTGGCCCGACAGCCTCGCGTGCGAGACGTTCCCGGTGCACGGCGCCGGGGAGCTGTGCGTGGGACAGAACATGACCGACCGCACCGAGGTGGACAGCCGTGGCCCCTACCCCACCGAGCGCACCATTCCCGACCCCGGTCACTTCAGGTGCCCGGCGTCGCTCCGGGTGCCTCCCTACCTGAACTACCGCTTTCTTGGTCAGGAGAACTGCGGCGCCCCGTGCGAGCCCAAGAGATCCCACGGGATGATGTACTTCAGCGAGGAGGAGCTGAAATTCGCCCGGATCTGGATCGGAATCTGGTCGGTTCTGTGCTGCGCTTCCACTTTATTCACCGTGCTCACCTACCTGGTGGACATGAAGCGCTTCAGCTACCCAGAGCGGCCCATCGTCTTCCTCTCCGGCTGCTACACTATGGTGTCCATCGCCTACATTGCTGGATTTTTACTGGAGGACAAGGTGGTGTGCAATGACAGGTTTGACAATGACATAAGGACTGTGGTGCAGGGCACTAAGAAGGAAGGCTGCACCATCCTCTTCATGATGCTCTACTTCTTCAGCATGGCCAGCTCAATCTGGTGGGTCATCCTGGCTCTCACCTGGTTCCTGGCAGCAGGCATGAAGTGGGGCCATGAGGCCATTGAGGCTAACTCCCAGTACTTCCACCTGGCAGCCTGGGCCGTTCCAGCCATCAAGACCATCACCATACTGGCAGTGGGGCAAGTGGACGGGGATGTACTGAGTGGGGTTTGCTTTGTTGGCATCAACAGCGTGGACGCCCTGCGGGGCTTTGTCCTGGCACCACTGTTTGTCTACCTGTTCATCGGCACCTCCTTCCTCTTGGCGGGCTTTGTTTCCCTGTTCCGAATCAGAACCATCATGAAGCACGACGGCACCAAGACAGAGAAGCTGGAGAAGCTGATGGTGCGGATAGGGATCTTCAGCGTGCTCTACACCGTGCCAGCCACCATCGTCATCGCCTGCTACTTCTACGAGCAGGCATTCAGAGAGCAGTGGGAGAGGACGTGGATCAGCCAGACGTGTAAGACGTACGCTGTCCCCTGTCCTGCCCAGAACCACCCCAACATGAGCCCGGACTTCACCGTCTTCATGATAAAGTATCTCATGACGCTCATTGTGGGCATTACCTCTGGTTTCTGGATCTGGTCTGGAAAGACCCTCAACTCCTGGAGGAGGTTTTACACAAGACTGGCCAACAGTAAACAGGGTGAGACCACAGTGTAATGGGGCTAAACCTCACCCCCACACAGACTGCTTTGTGACAAACTGAATGATAATCCTCTTCTATTATTTTCTTTTTTAATTTTTCTCAGACTTTCTGGAGACATTTGCTCTGTTTTTTTAATGTACATACACATTTGTGAGATTTTTGTAAGTATATATTTGTATTTAAAGATTTAAAGCATTTTTTTTCATTTTTAAAAACACTTTTTTTCATACTTTGGACTTAATGGAATTGTACTTATTCATCACAAAGAGCCAGCTGACCATCAAGGATACTGGGGTCTTATGACCTGACTTACTGTGGACACCACTGGGAGTATTTCACATCGACTGTTTGTGTCTTTGATCAGTGAACTGCCTGTGAGCATTGGGTCTATTCTAAGCAGAGTCCCGTGAAACCCAAGTGCTTCCTCGTGGCTCCCTCTTATCCTGATTAACCAGCTGTAGTTTGTGTCTGTTGTACAGTCGAGCAGCAGTTGCTCTGGTCTGAAGGAACATGTCAGCAGTCTGGGACAAGAAATGGTACACAGGTTGTGAATGTGAGTCATTGTGACAGATGGTTGTGGCCTGTAGCTCAGGCCCCAACAGTTCGAACATTCCTTTCTAAATAAAGCACAGGTAATCATGGAAATGTAAAGGAACATGCCAGTGGTTTTGCATGTATGTTACAGTACTCCATATTCTCAGGCAGTACTGAGGAGTTTTTTTGCTTTTCCTACATTCCTGGAAACACTTTTATTGAACTGCAGTTTGTGTCTGTAGGCTGAGTTCTAATTCTGCATCATGACTGTACTTAATCTTGTTAGTTATGTTACTGTTGCGTGCTATTTCAGATGTCATTGCAGACCCACTCACTACGTTAGGACACAACAGTAATAATACAACTTTGACTGAAGTGAAATCAGATAAGACATCGACCCAGGGGCTGCCTGTCAGCAAAGAATCACATGAAAAATATTAAATACTCTGTATTTAGCAGCATGGTTTTAAATCTCTAATTCAAGTTATGTGTTCTACATGGACCTAAACATGCAGAAATGCCAGTATGTTCCTTTACAACAGAGATTCAAAGCTGCATTAACACGGTCTGTAATTGATAGAATGCCAGTTTAACATGCCAGGCTGCACAGCTACAAGTCCAGCACAAGACTTCTGTGTGTGTCGAAGCACATTGAAAATGTAAACCATTTTATGCATACAGCGCTGTATAAAATCATTGGACACCCTCTGAGGCTTTAGAATGTATTTTTCCACATACTAATCTTAAAAATCTTACATGTTCGACTTTATACCAATTGGAAAATTAGATTTTCTTGTATTTAAGACATTTTCTCAGTGGACCATTGCCAAGCAACCAATCAGACATTTCAAGGAAAACTATTCAAATACTTAATGTTAGCATCAATTAGTCTCTTAAATGTTTTTTTTAAGCAAAAATGATCAAATCTGCAAACATGAGGATTTCATTTTGTTGGTCATTTGATAGTAAACTGAAGCTAACACTTCTATACAGGACCATGGCCGCTGGATGGAAAAACTAATAATCAGTATTAACAATGAAAATAATCTGCAAATGAATTGATAGCGGAACGACTTGCATAAAGAAATAGTGTCTCTTGAAAATTTAAAATCAAACATTCTTATCTGGTCAGATCTTATGTTTTGGTTCATTTACAGGTTTTGACTTGTGGAGATTTTAGCAGCAGAAGCTAAGAACTCGTCTCAGAAGAATTATTATTGCATTTGAGCTTGGAGGAAAACATGAGAGTGTTTCAGTGTCAGAAAACATGAAAATATTGTGGAAGTTGAGGCTTATCGACGGCTTTGGGTTCAAAGTAGTTCAGGTTTCAAAAGAAAATAAATCGTCGTACTTCCTTTTATCTGAGGGTGTGTAAGAGAGACTTTGAGTTGAGGTCATAATCTGAGATACTGAACACCAAATTGTTTGATTCTGGTTACTGATTTTATAAAACCTTAAAAACACTAAATACACCAGGGATTGAAATTTGGACACAAGTGTTTGAAAATGTTATCTTCTAAAATATAGAGCCAATAGATTCTCTGTCCAAAAGCCGAAGGGTGTCCAAACGGAAATATGACGCTGTAAATATATCTCCAGTTGATGAGAGAGGGTTGTTAAGCATATACATATCATAAATATTTGTAAACATTTTTTCCATCTTCTTTACCTGAAGGTTAAGTCAGTTCCTGTTAGGAGGGCACTCGGGTTTATCTGCGCAGTAATTCGATCCTAGCGAACATAGCTGCACTGTGGGACTGAAGAGCAGCCGGCAGCTTGTGTGTCTTCCACCGCAGAAGAAAGGAAGCCTTATGCTGAAATGCAGAGCGGCTGCTGTCAGTGCAGCTCTCACACACACACACATTTCACAACTGTGTGTTCTTGTCAAATGCTCTTCCACACGGTGCTTCCGATTCATAGTAATCCTTTTATTATGTTGACGGCTCTACAATAGTCACGGCTTTGAAGTAATGTCCTTTGCATTTGCTATGAAGAGAACCTTTATATTTATAGAAAAAATCTTATATATACACTACATTGATTGCTTTATGAGAATAAAAACAGTCTCACCATTGCAACTGTCAAGCCTTTGTAGAATGTCTTTTTTCCCCTCAGAATGGTAAAGAAACAGAAATGTGCTTGTTCAGATTTCCTCAAATCGTATCTTAGCGCAGGACTCACATGGCCAAAATTAGTTTTGAGAAAGTTACTGGTCTTCATTCTTTCTGTGCATACATGCATTGACAAAATCTTTTCTTGTTTTATGTCAGTGTACGAGATGGGGGACAAAACCCACAGTCTTTGTCCCAGGTAAACATACATTCAGCTGAGGCTAATGTGAGGCTCCAACAGGCCAAGTTAACCAAACCAGTTAATGTTTGTAGCGTAACGATCTATTCAGTTAAAAAAAAAGTCCCTGTAGAGTGTTTCCTTTCTGAGCTGCTGCAGAAAGATAGTGACATCAATAAAAATGTCTCGAAAGAATGTAGCTTCAGAAGATATCATCAAGGTGATCTGATGTAGTGCTAAACTTTAATCTTAACTTTGGCTGAACTCTGTACTTTGAGAGAATGAGGGTTGGAAGTTGTCCTCATCTCTTACATGGAAATTGTGTCATGGAAAGATTGCTTCCAGGCAGGAGGAAACATTCCAGCACCCAACAACTCTTTCATTGTAAATATGGACATGAGAGTTGTTTCATGAAACAATCTAATCCTTTACACTAAGAATCAAATGGCTTAGAAAATAATTACCAGTTTATATTTAATGCTTTTTATTTAGCTAGACTAGCAGCATTAGTGGAAAATTATTTGAACTGTTTACATAAAGTTATAAATAGAAAATACAATACTCAGGCAAAGCCTAATTAATAAAAAATAAATTAAAGGGGTAGCAGTTAAGCATATTAACAAACAAAAGCAACAGGAAGGTTATGCAAAGTAGAAGTTTTCATTATCCTATGTTCTGGAGAATGTCTCTGGATTGTTATTACTAATGCTGCAAGCAGCATGTTAATGTTGTTGATCTTAATGAGGCTCATTTTAGCTTCTGAAATGTAATGTTCAAAGTGAGACAGTAGAAAAACCCAACAGAAGCATGCCAAAAATCTATCTGAATACAGTACTTCTCCCAATGTTGTACTGGGATTTAAATGAGGGAAACAAGAGTACATTTTACCAGATAGTCACATGTTAGACAGTTGATTGTCAAAATGGAGATCATTTTGACAAGTAGCTACAAGGTTGTTTTTGCATATATGTAGTGAAATTGAATTTTTCATAAAATATGGTCACAAGACCACAAAAATGCATCTAGTCCAGTAGGAGTACCAAAGTAGGAAATTTGAGTAAATGTAATTAGGCGCCTTCTGCTGGAGGCCAGCTGTTTTTTCTATGCCTCTAGTTCTTCATAGTGAACCCACAAAATCTGATATTAATCTTGTCGCTTGTACACTACCATTCAAAAGTTTGGGGTCACCCAGACAATTTCATGTTTTCCATGAAAACTCACACTTTTATCCATGTGCTAACATAACAGCACAAGGGTTTTCTAATCATCAATGAGCCTTTCAACAGCATTAGCTAACACAATGTAGCATTAGAACACAGGAGTGATGGTTGCTGGAAATGTTCCTCTGTACCCCTATGGAGATATTCCAGTAAAAATCAGCCGTTTCCAGCTAGAATAGTCATTCACCACATTAACAATGTCTACACTGGATTTATCATTCATTTAATATTATCTTCATTTAAAAAACAGTTTTTCTTTCAAAAATGAGGACATTTCTATGTTACCCCAAACATTCAAACCGTAGAGTGTATGAGGACAGGACAGTAAATCAGCTAATTTTATATTTGTATTCATAGTAGAAAAAGGACGATGAAAAATAGCCAAGTTCTTGTCATTTACCTTTTCAGTGAGTTCAGAATCAGTCATCTCCTGCTTCCCTGGAATGCAGCCTAATCCCTACAAGACCTTGTATATAGTCGCATTAATGACTCTGGCTCCTAAAAAAGCTTCTGGCCCTGGTGTGGCAGCCGTGTGTTCATGGGTCAGCTGCCACAGTTATTGTTCCAGGCTGCTCCACACATCACACTGTCTGATCACTGACACAGCTTTTACATCCGCCGCTGAGGCGCTGCAAGACTTCTAATACATGCATATGAAAGCTGTGAGGACTTCTTTTCTTGGTTAGAAAGTGGAGCATATTTTTGACAGAGTAAGCTCAAGACTGAGGGTGTTTCTTATGGTGAGTCAATCACTGTCTAAATGCATATTACAGGTTTACCATCAGAGTCATTGTATGGCTGCTTGTGAATTTCATCTCACACCATGCACTGTAACGCATAGTGGGAGAGAGACAAAAGACAGGGAAAAATCGATAACTCTGGAAGGACTTTGCAGTCGTATGTTCATGCAAGTAGTCTCTAGCTGAAGCTGTGGTTGGATCGAGAGCTTATTGTCCTGTTATGCTCACATCTGGTTCCATTTTATGAGCTGCATATGAACGTATAGGATATTCCATATGTCACGCTTTAAGGGTAGCTAAAGACAAAATCAGCTAGCTCGTGTCTTGCACAGAGACAAACATTTTCTCAACAGTGTATACTGAAGGCCAGGTTTTTCCCGTTTTATATCTCAGCTTTCGGATTCAACATGGATTTTTTAAAAGCAAAAATGTTTTCTTATTATTGGGATATGATCTTCATGGTTCTTAGTCTAGTTTCTCGTGTATAAGGATGCTTAAGTTGTTGATGTTTTTTACCTTTTCACAATCACTACATATTATATGATATATAATATATAATACCATTACCCACGCCATAATCAGCATCTTGTCAGATCATTTTCTGCAGAATCAGTTTGACCTACAAGACGTTTGCAGTAAGCAAATGTTAATCCACATCACAAATCATTATTTTTTTATGTACCAATTTAATATAGTTAGATCTTCTGTTGAAGACATAATCATTAGACTAATAAAATGAAATCAGAGACTGAATATTGGGGAAAGTTATGGACACTGAGATAAAATCATACTTTCTAAGAAATCATTGTGGCGGTGACGCCTTTAACCATGATAGAAACTTGCTTGCAGTGTAGTTAAGAGTTGTGACACTGACACAGACGGGTCCCAACAAAGTCTGTCGTGTAGTTGTGCAGGTTTGTATAGTTTAAAATGCCATGTATTGCAGCTGTCTCTCCCTTGACTGTCTTGTGCCATTTTCTTGAAAGTACTAAGCAGATAATTCATGGAAAATAGCAGAAATAGCTTTTTGGCTCAGGTCAGGATCCACATCTCACATTTGGCCCTGGTCAGGCTCTGACTGTTCTGCTCATGCAGAACTTTAGCAACAGAATGTTGGACTGATTGTTCTGTTTCTGCTCTTGTGCCTCTTCCTTGTCAGCAGCAGCTGTTGTTGTGGTGGGCCTTTCTAGACCTGCATGTCGTCTTCAGCCTGCTTCCACCAGGATCACCGCAGGCTGCACTTTATGAGGAATACTAGTCTAACTGTCTGTGTCACTGTCCACTTTAAATAGCCACATTAAGATGCATTAATACCAGTCCTGCGAGTTTTTCATTCCCTCGGCCATTTCTATTCCCAGAAGGATGTGTACTGCTGCTGCCACGTGTTTCTGTTTTCACCTGAACTGACTCCACCACTAGACATGCAGAAAGCTAAAACAGGAGAAAAGAGAGATCCTGTCATTTCCCAGAAGACATCTCTGTCTGATCCTGTCTCTGTGTGCACAGATGTCCATGTCTGCCGTTGCCCTGTGCAGCCAGAAATTAAATAATAGAGGTTTCGTGAAGAAATTGTCTACACAGAAACGGAGCATCATATTTAAACACAAACATCCTAACTGAGTCAGCAGAACGCTGTACTGCAGCTTAGCATGAAATATTTAAAGGTAAATGAAGTGATTCTGATCCGGTACAGTTAACTTAAACAGTCAGATTCAGTGTCATCTCCTCATAGGCTGCCAGTACTCTCCCTTTGCTGAAAAAAATCCATACAACACTAATCCAGTTTGTCCTGTGCCTGTCTGAGCTTGTGCAAAGGACAAGGAGGCAGAGGAGAGATGGGGGTAATGGGGGTAATGTGGGCAGAGGGAGCAAGAGGGGCAGTAAATGTGGTACATGGTGACTAACTATTTAAATATGCTGACTAGACATGACCTTTAACCCTTTGATGCACAATATGGTTCAAAAGATGCCCATATTGTCCATCAAAGGATTAAATTGACTGGTTTTGCATTTTGTAGCCCATTTACTATGAAATACAACATTGGAGTTTTTCTTTCCTCCCAGGAAGCTCGTGGTTTTAGTTCATTGAAATGTGGTATGAAGATCAATTTGTTGGGTAATTCAACACAGGGAGCAGCATGTCTGCTTTTATGAGTAAAGTTGTTGTAGTTAAATGGAGCAAATAGTTCTGAAAAAGAAGTCCTTGCAATGGCAGCTTTATTAAGGGGTGCAAGAATTCTGTAGATATAGTAAAAAAAAAAAAGAAGAAGAAGAAGCAAAAATACTTTTAAAAAAATCATATATAAATAAGTAAAAACTAAATTAAAAAATGAGTTTTTAATTAATTTAGTTGGATTTAAGGATTCTTCCTCAAGTATATTCATACATAGCAATGAATCTTATTTTGTAAACTGACTGTTAAGAAGGCTCTGTAAGTAAATTTAATCTGAAGAGCTGTATGTGTAATGAAATAAAATGATAAATTAGCATCTTAGATGTACACATTGTAAAAACAGTTGTATGGAGCCATTTAGAATCCACAGTAATGTAAAGTACATGTGATGTGTGGTAAACACCACAACACTAACACTAATATGATCCTGAGAAGACCTTGTTATATTTATGTTTATTTTACTTTAAGTAACCGGCATCCTCTCTTTGGTTTTCTTTATTGTCATTTACGCACCTATTTATATAGGGGGAAAATTTTTTTTAATTCAGTGTGGGATTTTTTTATCAGAGTGGAATGTCCTATAAATAAGAACCACAGGTAAACGGACCTCCTCTGGTTTTTCTTTTTATTCTCCAGAGATTTCTATTCTACTCCTCATTGTTGAATCTGAAACTGCCTCAAGGTCAGCTGTGTATTTCGGCGGCTCTACTCTTACAGCAGCAGCAGCCCGCCAAATGAGCTGGCACCATGCTGCCTGACACTGTGAACTCCACCTGCACGTCTCCACCTGTGGATGACTGATGTGCTGTTTTATATACTTCTTAGGCTGTTTCTCACTCATACACCCACGAATGTCACTGCCTATGCTGCACAAGTCAGATCACTGCCTTTCACTTGTTCCCTTTTTATCTCTTTTTTTGTTCCTTCCCCCAGCTGTTGGTTCCACTCTCTGAAAGACAACGGTTGCATGCATGTGTTCACATATCATTTGCATTATAATTTAGATAAGGCCTGCTGAATCCCTAAACCTATACATGGCCCTGATTCTGTGCTGATGCCGGTGTTGAGATTGCAACGCAGCGGGAGCAGAGGGAGGCTCTGCATTCCTCCCTCAGGAGTTGTTGTCAATTCTTTAGCATGAATCATAATGAAGGTTTGTGATAGTGTGTGACGGAGTTATCAAAGATCGCACTGTTAAGCTGATCTCTTGAGAGAAAGAAAGGCAGCAGCTCCAAACGCTGTGTCAATCATAGGGGCACTGTGTCTTGGGAGATGGATGGGGGGGGGGGGGTGTCGTATGCTTATCTTTCACAGCTTCCACCCATATCTCCACTCTCCACATCTGCCCAATCTTCTCTCTCTCTGTTGTCTTTTTCTACAGAAAAACCAAAGACTGAAATCCCCAATTAATAAAAATTACTACGCTGGTGTTACAAAATCTCTATACTCGGTTTATTATATTATATTCTCTGGGAGAAATCTGATTCTTCTCTATCTGTTTTACAACAGATCTACAAACCTGCAGGATGATGTTAGCTGAAAAATTTGACCACAATTAGAAAGAAAATAATACCACTACTAGTATAGTTATTAATATAGGATTTAAAATTATGTGCTAAAAACATCACTTTATGTTTTGCAAGCTGTGGTCATTGAGGAACCAACCTCTAATAAATAATAATAGTTTTACATAATCCACAAAAATAAGTCACAATGTTTGAAAAAGATGAGAAAAAGACCCAATAAAGGGTGAAAATACAGAAAGGATTTTCAAAAATGCTGTTATACATTTTTTTTAAATCAATTTTATTTGCAATTTTTGCTGTTATACATTTGCATAAAAAGACAGCACAAGAGAATGCACTTCAAAATACGGAGGAACATTAAAGCCACTGGAATTTTAAAAAAACAACACAGTAAACAGTCCTGTCCTAATCCTGCTCTGTACACAAACTTTATTTTTTTGATGAGGTTTAAAAGAGAAAAAGCTCGAGGTCATCAAATATGGAAAGTTATAAAGAATTATGAAGTGACAACCTATTCTGGATTAAGTTCAAAATCAGGATAACCAGAAAACGTATTTTCAAAAACTAGGTCCCTTTACCTGAAACTGACATCACCGAATATTGCATTCAGAAATTCAAATAAGGATTTACAGACTATCAAGAAAATTTTCCAAAGCAACAAAAGTATGAAAATATTTGTAATCAGCCTCTGGCACGTCCAGCTGGTCTCTTCAACTTCCTGCTTGTTTTAGTCCAAGAAGCCATCATCTAAACTAGAATTAAGATAAGATAAGATAAACTTTACTGATCACACAGTGGGGACAGTTTACTGTTACAGCAGCTAAAAAGAAAAAACATAAAGGCAGTACAAGAAAAAATTAGAAATACACAGTGCAAAATTTCAGAGAACACTACATACAAAAAAGATGATTTTTTTTAAGAAGACAAACAGTTATTGCACATAATGTAATATGTGTGTAAGGGGAAAGTGCAGCAGTAACAGAAGTAAACCAGTGCAGTTTATAATGCATCATTGTACAGTCTGACAGATGCTGGAATTTCAGGACCTGCTGAAACACTCCTTCTTACACTTAGGGTGTCACAATCTGTCGCTGAAGGCTCTGTTTAAGGAGTTCACAGTCTGATGCAGACGGTGGGAGGTGTTTCCTATGATACCGGACAGTTTGGCCAGAGCCTTCCTCTCTCCCACCACCTCAATGGAATTACAACTTTACAACACAAGTTTTTTTATATAAATTAACAATGGAAGCAGAAGAAGACGAAGAAGCCATATTCAATCAATTTTTATTTTATAAAGCACTTTCATACATTAGAAATGCAGCACAAAGTGCTTTACATAGAATAAAACGCACAGAGAATAAAACAAACACACACACACATGCACACACACGCACACCCACACACGCTTTCCCGAAGAACCCACCCCCATTCCCACCCCCCCATCCACCCGCCTAGATGAAATACAAACATAACAACATGGGTTTTAAAGACACTGGAAGACTCGCTGTGGATTCTGAGAGGGATAAGAGGTACAACTTAAATTCATTAAAGGAAATACAGAATGTTAGCTGTGTCATCAATTAGAGAGGGCCAGAGCCATCTAGCCAGACAGTTGCAAACATATGGTTTGGATTCATATAATGTGAAGTCTTAAACAAGGTCAACGTGCTGGGTAAGTGGTGGGTCAGTTGGAAACAACATGCCTCATTATTACCTGAAACCTTATTTTGAGCATCCATCCATCCATCCTCTATACACCACTTTATCCTCATTAGAGTCGCGGGGGGTGCTGGAGCCTATCCCAGCTGACTTGAGCGAAGGCAGGGGACACCCTGGACAGGTCGCTGGTCTGTCACAGGGCTACATATACAGACAAACAATCACACTCACATTCACACCTATGGGCAATTTAGAGTAACCAATTAACCTCAGCATATTTTTGGACTGTGGGAGGAAGCTGGAGTGCCCGGAGAAAACCCACGCATGCACAGAGAGAACATGCAAACTCCATGCAGAAAGATCCCAGGCCCAACCCGGGATTCGAACCGGGATCTTCTTGCTGTAAGGTAAAAGTGCTAACCACTACGCCGCTGTGCAGCCCCCTATTTTGAGCATTGCATACAAATAGTAAATAGCAGTCTGGTTAGTTCTACATGATATAATGTCTCTGGTTAGCTAGCACTGTATTAGCTTTCAGACTGGCTATTATTGCCATGTTAGCTGAAGCTAGTTCTGCTATATGTTTGATAATGACATGAAGTGAACTTACAATCAGTATGTAACTAACACCAGAAAGACAAGAGTAGCTCAACATTCTTTTATTTCATTTGTTTGTGCTGTATTGTTAGTGAAGATAGAAATACACTGAAAAATACACTGAAAGACATTAAATGCAGGCATTGTAAATTTGTTCGCTTTTCAGCAATGCAGTCAAAATTAATTAGCAGAAATTTTAAAGAAATGAATAAGTTGAATTGTAAGTCTATTTTTATTGACCTGTTACCTTAGTTTTCTGTCAAACATTACATTATTGTTGTCGCGAAATAAAAAATGGCGAAATAAAATTCAAAGATGCACGAAATAAAAAATGCGAAGGGACGCGGAGTAACACTGAGACTGATGATTTTTGACCCTCCTCGCCTACCGTAGCAAAACACTCGCTTCAAAATGGAGGAAGACAAGGTTGAGGAATTAGCTGATGCTCCTTCATCACGTGGACAAAATTGTTGGTACCCCTCAGTTAAAGAAGGAAAAACCCACAATTCTCACTGAAATCACTTGAAACTCACAAAAGTAACAATAAATAAAAATGTATTGAAAATTAAATAATCAAAATCAGCCATCACTTTTGAATTGTTGATTAACATAATTATTTTAAAAAACAAACTAATGAAATAGGGCTGGACAAAAATGATGGTACCCATAACTTAATATTTTGTTGCACAACCTTTTGAGGCAATCACTGCAATTAAACGATTTCTGTATTTGTCAATGAGCGTTCTGCAGCTGTCAACAGGTATTTTGGCCCACTCCTCATGAGCAAACAGCTCCAGTTGTCTCAGGTTTGATGGGTGTCTTCTCCAAATGGCATGTTTCAGCTCCTTCCACATATGTTCAATGGGATTCAGATCTGGGCTCATAGAAGGCCACTTTAGAATAGTCCAACACTTTTCTCTCAGCCATTCTTGGGTGTTTTTGGCTGTGTGTTTTGGATCGTTGTCCTGTTGGAAGACCCATGACCTGCGACTGAGACCAAGCTTTCTGACACTAGGCAGCACATTTCTCTCCAGAATGCCTTGATAGTCTTCAGATTTCATCGTACCTTGCACACTTTCAAGACACCCTGTGCCAGATGCAGCAAAGCAGCCCCGAAACATTACTGAGCCTCCTCCATGTTTCACCGTAGGGACAGTGTTCTTTTCTTCGTATGCTTGGTTTTTGAGTCTATGAACATAGAGTTGATGTGCCTTACCAAAAAGCTCCAGTTTGGTCTCATCCGTCCAAAGGACATTCTCCCAGAAGCTTTGTGGCTTGTCAACATGCATTTTTGCAAATTCCAGTCTCGCTTTTTATGAGTTTTTTTCAGCAGTGGTGTCCTCCTTGGTCGTCTCCCATGAAGTCCACTTTGGCTCAAACAACGACGAATGGTGCGATCTGACACTGATGTACCTTGGCCTTGGAGTTCACCTGTAATTTCTTTGGAGGTTGCTCTGGGCTCTTTGGATACAATTCGAACGATCCGTCTCTTCAATTTGTCATCAATTTTCCTCTTGCGGCCACGTCCAGGGAGGTTGGCTACTGTCCCGTGGGTCTTGAACTTCTGAATAATATGAGCCACTGTTGCCACAGGAACTTCAAGCTGTTTAGAGATGGTCTTATAGCCTTTACCTTTAAGATGTTTGTCTATAATTTTTTTTCGGATGTCCTGGGACAATTCTCTCCTTCGCTTTCTGTTGTCCATGTTCAGTGTGGTACACACCTTTTCACCAAACAGCAGGGTGACTACTTGTCTCCCTTTAAATAGGCAGACTGACTGATTATGAGTTTGGAAACACCTGTGATGTCAATTAAATGACACACCTGAGTTAATCATGTCACTCTGGTCAAATAGTTTTCAATCTTTTATAGAGGTACCATCATTTTTGTCCAGGCCTGTTTCATTAGTTTGTTTTTTTAAATAATTATGTTAATCAACAATTCAAAAGTAATGGCTGTTTTTGATTATTTAATTTTCAATAAATTTTTATTTATTGTTACTTTTGTGAGTTTCAAGTGATTTCAGTGAGAATTGTGGGTTTTTCCTTCTTTAACTGAGGGGTACCAACAATTTTGTCCACGTGTGTAAATCGGTTGTGTGGACCTATATTGGCTTCCTATGTAAACGACAAGACAACGGTGAGAAGATTGTGGATAAAACAAAAACCGTGCGCAAAATATGCCGCTACAGTTCGCCGTATACTGTGGCGAGTACAGCTAGTTCACAGTTCAGACATTTACAGGTCTAGACTGCAGCTCCTTGGACTGCTATTCGTTTTCCTTTTCATTCAAGAATGAAGTTATCCTGATTGTTACAACAACAAAGCACTTTTTTATTGAGATTTTATGTTTGTATTTGCACTGTAGTCTAAAAAGGTGAAAAAAAATACAATTTTGTTTTTTTTCGAAGAGCATTTATTTTGTGCAGAATTATTTTTTGTATGTCTGCATAAGGTAGAAAATAAAGAAAATGAGATTTTTGCATAACATCCTACTGTTGGGGATTTTCTTTAATCTTTATTTCATATCGTGAGTATTTCGTATCGTGAGCCCTGTTTCGTATTTCGTATAGTTTCGTGAGTTGACCATTTCGTTACACCCCTATATTATTGTTATGCTATTAGCAAGAAAGTGTAGTTTTGTGAAGGTTGGCTTCAGCTCAGGTTTGGAGTCAGTATGTGTGAGTAAGTGGTGCTTTTACAGTTTGCTCAGTGCATGTCCGGTTACTGGTTCCTTCTGTAATAGACAGAAAGTTCCATTGGCCCTACTGCCTCCAGTGCTCAAACCCATCCTTTATAACACAGATTTACAGAGTTCAACAGAGGGCCAAGCAGCTTTAGTACCCATTGTGTTTCTACCTTTTTTTATACACATTTTTTGCCCTTCTTTTTAAAATTTTCCTGTTGCTGAGGTGGATGGCAGCCCCTGCAACGGTACAATAAAAACTTGTGCTGTTTTATACACTGGCTGGAGATGGTACCCACCAATGGGTCAAAGTTGGAGATACATTAATGTAGACACTGAATACAACCGAAGTGAGTACACCCTCAGCTCAAACTCACTTCCATATCAGATGATTAAAAAATCCATTACTCTTCAATAACTACAGTATTTCTAAGTTGACAAAGTAATTACCTGTGATTTCCATTTGCCCTAATTGTATGGACGTTGTTATAAAATTAACTGTGAACCCCAGAACTTTCTCAGTATCCACTGTCAGTGAAAATCAGAGTTGTTGTGACAGTTTAGACAAGTCGAAGAACAACACATACCACCAGTGTCTTTGGACGGCATCCAAGAAAAACCACTTGTGTGTTTTTTGCGCACAAATGCCAGATGAAAGCCTAGTAAAGAACATGAAAGCAAACCAGATGAATATTGGGAACACATTGTTTGGTCAAATGATGATCAGGAGAAATTTGTTTGGCTCACAAGAGGTCTAAGTCCCTGGAATAACCAGGGACGTGGAACTGCCACAGTGACTGCATTGTCCTGACATTGAAGCATGGCGATAGGAGTGTGTTGAATGGGTGTGCATATGTTTGAAAAATGATGGTGAAATGAAGGTTACAGAGGATACTATAAATATTTGTGGATATACCTGAACTTCTTATAGTATAACTCTAGATAGAAGAAGAAGACTCTTGATGGAAGAAGAATATTGAAAATCACAATTTCTAAACTTTTTAAAGAGGAAAAATTCCAAAATTTTGATCTGGCCAAATGTGTCCTGACCTAAATCCAATGGGATACTTTAAAAATAAAGGTAAAGTAAAACAATCCTTCCAGCCAAGACTCTGGTCTGACATATTGACTGTCATCAAAAATAAAGGTGGATATAAAATACTCTTCAAAAGTTTAGGGTCATGTCCATATTATATATATAATATCCATATTTTTGAAAGAAAGGCAGTTTTTTTCAGTGAAGATCACATGAATGATAAATCCAGTCCAGACACTGTTAATGTGGTAAATGACTATTCTAGCTGGAAACGGCTGATTTTTAATGGAATATCTCCATAGGGGTACAGAGGAACATTTCCAGCAACCATCACTCCTGTGTTCTAATGCTACATTGTGTTAGCTAATGGTGTTGAAAGGCTCATTGATGATTAGAAAACCTTTGTGTAGTTATGTTAGCACATGAATAAAAGTGTGTGTTTTCATGGAAAATGTGAATTTGACTGAGTGACCCCAAACTTTTAACCCTCAAGTGACCGAGTGGGGTCATTTATGACCCCAGCCATATAATTTGCCGTTTTTATATCTTTTATCTGAAAAATGTTTCCTACCATGAATTTGTCAATCTACTTGTCCTACAGCTGCTCATAGTTTTTTGTAGAGATCGGCCAACTGGTGTGACAAGGATAATGGAAACTTGTCTGGGGTCACTTATGACCCCAGAAAGATGTATAGGTTTTTCACTATTGTAGGCCTTAGTTTTATTTATTTATTTCTACCTCTAATCACTATATTTCAGTGTTTTGCAGTACTCTATAGCTGGCAGACCTACATTTTTAGCCACAGCTGCCCTGGGGCAGACTGACTGGCTGCCAATCCACTCCTACAACCCCTCTGACCACCACCAACATTACACAGCATACACATTCATACACCAGTGTAAGTGGCAGCACTGGAGGTAAGGTGGGTAAAGTGTCTTGCATTGGACTAACGGCTCTGCCACCTGAGCCACAACCGCCCCTAATCTAAATACTTCTCTGCATGTTACATTGCACACATACAGACAAGATGTTTGTGTAGATTTTGTTTTTATGTACTTTTGATTTATTATTGAGGAAACAAAAGGAATAAAGTTTTAAAAGAAGTGGCAGACAAAGCGTGTCTAAATAAATGTTATTGTGTTCTTACAATGCATCATATTGTTCATATGGTTTTACTTTAGCTCTGAGTCAAAAATGATTTAAATCCATGAATAATAAAAGAAGGTTATTTTAGAATATCCATCTTAAAATGCAGTGGAGTGGAATAGGTAAGAAAGCACAAAAAGAGGCACTAAAGTAGACATATTCCTGTGTAAAATATGGTGGGGTCATAAATGACCCCAGTCGGTCATTTTAGTTGCTAAAATAGCTTGGTCGCTTGAGGGTTAAATGGTAGTGTACAAACTGCTGATAAAATAGAAGATTTGAATCTCATTAATGAAGACTTTGACTTTTGTTTCTAGAATAGAATATGCCTATATTGTCATTATACAGTGTGATGAAAACATTATGGTGAGTATTTATAATTTAGTAAATCACAGCTTTATTATTTTACATCAAAGCAAATTGATTTTAAACATAGGAGTAAAGCAGCTATTGTAAGTCGATAAAAGTGTGAATTGTCTGAATCATTCATTTTTGTAGTTTTGACCCATATGCGTGATCTCCAAAAATCAGGGACTGGATCAGACTGGCTTCAAAGCACCCTATGATGTCAGTTTCTACTGAAGTGGATTGGTAGACTTTAATGAAAATGTGTTTTCCACTCTTCATTAAAATTGGCACTTCTGATCTTCAGATCACAACTCTTGAAAGATATAATTTGGATTTTTTAAAAGTGTTCATCTGTTACAGCTAATTGAAATCAGCAGCAGCCAAACCGGAAGTGAAGTCATATTTCAGAAATACTTTGCTTTATCAAAGTCAAACTTGTCAAAATTTGGGGAGTTTGTGGCATCTGACCACCAGAGAGGCACAGCAATAAGACAGCATGTGTTTGTGTAATTACTGTTGATGTGCTTGCCTTAAAGAAGTAATTTTGTATGTGGTAGTACCTCTGCAGGTTCCAAGGCTGACCAATCTCGACTTGTAATGTCAACCTGATTGTTGCAAACACCACATTGTTTTTCATTAAAAGGTTTAAAAATTTCTTTCAGGCAACATGTTTTCTTTTTCCAGCAAAACTGGCACAAGCAATGTTCAGACAAAGCCTCACCATAGCTGTCAGATGGATTTTAAAAACTGTCTTGCCACTACAACCAATCAAAATTGGTATTAAAGTTGCCATGCAGAAAGTAAAGCATATCTCAGCAACTGTTTCATGCACTGAGACCAGGCATGGTGTACGGACTCGACAGCAGTTTCTGAGGTTGTATCCTCAAAACAGTCGTCATTTGACAATTTGGGTTGGTGTACTGAGTACAAATTTGTTTTTCCTCATACCATTCAATGCATTGCTCTTGTGAAGTAGTTTTGTCTGATGACTTCTTTGGAGACCAGCTATGACATTGATCAAACTTCTGTGGCCACTGCATTGCTTCAAATCAAAAACCTTTAAAAGTTTTCAGTGGCTATGACTATTGTAAATTATCATTTAAAATGTTGTAGTATAGGGCTGCACAGTGATTGTGCACAAGATTTCATTCAATGTGCATTATTTTTTAATATATTGAATACAATAGGGGCTGCACAGTGGAGTCGTGGTTAGCACTTTTGCCTTGCAGCTAGAAGATCCCTGGTTCAAATCCTGGCCTGGGCCTGGGATCTTCCTGCATGGAGTTTGCATGTTCTCCCTGTGCATGCATGGGTTTTCTCCAGGCACTCCGGCTTCCTCCCACAGTCCAAAAATATGCTGAGGTTAATTGGTTACTCTAAATTGTCCGTAGGTGTGAATGTGAGTGTGATTGTGTGTCTGTATATGTAGCCCTGTGACAGACTGGTGACCTGTCCAGGGTGTCCCCTGCCTTCGCTGGGACAGGCTCCAGCACCCCCTGCGACCCTATAAAGCGGTGTATAGAGAATGGATGGATGTTGTAGTATAGACACCCATCTTTAATTCTTTGAGTTTGCGAATCCTGAACTTGATATATCACCTTTTCTGAGGCATGCAAATGACCGAAACTGTACGAGACCTTATATGTCACTTACATCCAATTGCAATAGCAATAAAACTTGCTATCAGTGCTTACAGCCACACTTTTAACATGATCAGATCAAGTTGCCATGGCGACAGTGCCCCGCTGAACTCCTTAGCCCCTTCATCGCTGCTTGCAGCTATATTTCAGTTTGACTCAGTGCAGGCCAGCAACTCACTGAGGTCCTCTTGGTTTAAAAAACATAAATTAAAATTTTCCATAAGCGTCCATCTTTCTTTCATTCCCAGGTAATGGAAGGGGCTTTTTTGCATCCAGATAGAGAATTTAGAAGACTGTGGGGGAATAATTTTTAATTCTACATGTCAACTCTTTCTGCACAGTTAAAAAGTTTTACTCTAAAACATGTCCATAGAGAGATGAAATTAAAAAGTCAATTTGTTTAGGCTCCAGTTGTTGGGTACTGTGAGCCACAGTGACTCATAAGAGAGGAAAAACAAGAAAGCTGGAAAGAGGAAACCAAACATTTTATTTAATTTTTTATGCACTCCCATTCTTTCTGTCAGAGGCTCAGCTGAGTGAAACTATGCAAGCATGAAATTTCCTAATGGAAGCCGTCTGTTTTCAACCTTGACTGTTTCTTAAAGAGCTGCAGATAAGAGCCGCAAGGAGAAGAAAGGCCTACAGTCTGATGCCTTTAAGAGCAACAGAGGGAGAGGAAAAATATCACTGGGATGAACAGAAGATGGTTTTACTGGTTTAAAACAACTGGTATTCATATCTTAGTGGCCTCATAAAGATTTTGTGGGTTCACAGTTAAGACGGGACAGTGTGACTGTAGATGGTTAGAACTGTGGATGCTGTGAAGGGTAGAGCCCTGTAAAGCAAACCAGCACTTCATATTTTTGGAGTAGAATTTCTTGAGTTCTCTTTAGAATACTCTCCATGTTTGTACATAACATTTTGTACGTTTTTTTTCCTATCATACCCTCTTTTTAGTCGGCGGTCTCTTTTACTTGTACTGTAGTATGTCTCTTTATTTCAACTTTTACGAAATGACCTAAAGTTGATGCCTTAAGCCTACATTGAATGTTTGAGCATATTATTATTTATGAATAGTGGGGATTTTTGGCTCGGGCTGGCAGAAATTATGGCTGTTAACAGTCATTTACCAGTATTTTAGATGTCACATGTAACATGCAATTTTCCTAGTTTTATTATCACTTTGTTCTGACTTTATGTTCGGTTTTATTCTTTTGTTAGTGAATTGACAACAAATAACAGGAGAAATAAATGGGCTTAGACTATAGTATAGAGTGATCACTAATCAAAGAGGCATGGCATTTTTTAAAATGGTAATTCACCAAAGTAGCATAGAACTTGCTTTTCTACAGTGATTTACAGTGTATGACTGCACTAGATGCATTTTATTTTGACTGCTTAATGTTCTGCAGGAAAATGTAGATATGTAACATGCCAATCTGCCTGTACTGAGTAAAAACATTAAAGCAGATGATGGGGACACTGACTGCTTTATTTATTTATTTATTTATTTAACTGCTGCAGAAGTTGAGGACCGTGTCTACTGGAGACCTGATCAGCATGTGTGTACTTAATAGCATCCATATTATTTTAGTTAATGGTAGGCTGCAATTGTATCTGTCTGTATTACATCACAACCATTCTTAACACCAGTGCAAGAATGCATGAGGGTTTACACAGAACAACACTGACTCTGTTAGTGTTAAACTTTAGTCCCTGATACATTTAGGCAATCTAGGAGTCACACAGCTGTAGAGACTTATGACTATTTGTGACTGTACTTAGCACCCCAGCGTTTGTGTTTGCATTTCAGATGTCAAGAATACTTCAGTTGCTTGTAACCACTTAAAGTAAACTAAACAAATGTATTGCTCTGTTTCAGTTTTAAAAAATGCTTCATTGAGTATTTTGTGTTTTAAGATGAAAAAAATATTGACCTTGTTTTGATCATTGCAGAGTTTTGCAAACTGAAAGTTATCCAAAGCAGTTATGAAAATGTAATTTACAGCTATTCTTCATTTGCCTCCTATTGTTTACATACACACGTGGACAAAATTGTTGGTACCCCTCAGTTAAAGAAGGAAAAACCCACAATTCTCACTGAAATCACTTGAAACTCACAAAAGTAACAATAAATAAAAATTTATTGAAAATTAAATAATCAAAATCAGCCATCACTTTTGAATTGTTGATTAACATAATTATTTTAAAAAACAAACTAATGAAATAGGGCTGGACAAAAATGATGGTACCCATAACTTAATATTTTGTTGCACAACCTTTTGAGGCAATCACTGCAATTAAACGATTTCTGTATTTGTCAATGAGCGTTCTGCAGCTGTCAACAGGTATTTTGGCCCACTCCTCATGAGCAAACAGCTCCAGTTGTCTCAGGTTTGATGGGTGTCTTCTCCAAATGGCATGTTTCAGCTCCTTCCACATATGTTCAATGGGATTCAGATCTGGGCTCATAGAAGGCCACTTTAGAATAGTCCAACGCTTTTCTCTCAGCCATTCTTGGGTGTTTTTGGCTGTGTGTTTTGGATCGTTGTCCTGTTGGAAGACCCATGACCTGCGACTGAGACCAAGCTTTCTGACACTAGGCAGCACATTTCTCTCCAGAATGCCTTGATAGTCTTCAGATTTCATCGTACCTTGCACACTTTCAAGACACCCTGTGCCAGATGCAGCAAAGCAGCCCCAAAACATTACTGAGCCTCCTCCATGTTTCACCATAGGGACAGTGTTCTTTTCTTCGTATGCTTGCTTTTTGAGTCTATGAACATAGAGTTGATGTGCCTTACCAAAAAGCTCCAGTTTGGTCTCATCTGTCCAAAGGACATTCTCCCAGAAGCTTTGTGGCTTGTCAACATGCATTTTTGCAAATTCCAGTCTCGCTTTTTTATGAGTTTTTTCAGCAGTGGTGTCCTCCTTGGTCGTCTCCCATGAAGTCCACTTTGGCTCAAACAACGACGAATGGTGCGATCTGACACTGATGTACCTTGGCCTTGCAGTTCACCTTTAATTTCTTTGGAGGTTGCTCTGGGCTCTTTGGATACAATTCGAACGATCCGTCTCTTCAATTTGTCATCAATTTTCCTCTTGCGGCCACGTCCAGGGAGGTTGGCTACTGTCCCGTGGGTCTTGAACTTCTGAATAATATGAGCCACTGTTGTCACAGGAACTTCAAGCTGTTTAGAGATGGTCTTATAGCCTTTACCTTTAACATGTTTGTCTATAATTTTTTTTCGGATGTCCTGGGACAATTCTCTCCTTCGCTTTCTGTTGTCCATGTTCAGTGTGGTACACACCTTTTCACCAAACAGCAGGGTGACTACTTGTCTCCCTTTAAATAGGCAGACTGACTGATTATGAGTTTGGAAACACCTGTGATGTCAATTAAATGACACACCTGAGTTAATCATGTCACTCTGGTCAAATAGTTTTCAATCTTTTATAGAGGTACCATCATTTTTGTCCAGGCCTGTTTCATTAGTTTGTTTTTTAAAATAATTATGTTAATCAACAATTTCAAAAGTAATGGCTGTTTTTGATTATTTAATTTTCAATAAATTTTTATTTACTGTTACTTTTGTGAGTTTCAAGTGATTTCAGTGAGAATTGTGGGTTTTTCCTTCTTTAACTGAGGGGTACCAACAATTTTGTCCACGTGTGTATATAACGTTAAATCACTATTCATACAGCTAACCTATATACAGTAGGTGAAAATGAGGTGCCAGCAGCCTTTTATCCTTTATAGCACACAAAGATCCTTGTTATTGCATAAATACTGTTGAGGATTTCCCTCATCAGCGCTTCATAAGGAGTGGGACTGTGGGGAACTGTCTGTCAGGTGATTGAACCCAGAGTTCCATTTCCTCCAGTGAGCTGTGTGTGGTGGCGCAGAGGCAGAGGAGGCTGAGCCGTCCTAATGGGAAACACAGACCGGGGTATAAATATCCACACTGCAGTGCTGTGTGTGTGTGTGTGTGTGTGTGTGTGTGTGTGTGTGTGTGTGTGTGTGTGTGTGTGTGTGTGTGTGTGTGTGTGTGTGTGTGTGTGTGTGTGTGTGTGTGTGTGTGTGTGTGTGTGTGTGTGTGTGTGTGTGTGTGTGTGTGTGTGTGTGTGTGTGTGTGTATTGCCAAAGGGGAGGAGCGGGGGGATGTATGCCAGCGCTCTCAAGGCTATGGTGAGGGTAATGAGAACCATGTTAGCGGGGGCTAGACCTTGCTAAATGACTCATTCCATAACAATGCTCCATACCCAAAATGGAGTGTGGGTTTATGCATGTGATCTCACTGCAGTCAGCTCACTTCTGTGTCAAGCTTTGTGTTAAATCTTGCACAATGTGAGCAACTAGTGGTAATAATAAAGACCAAAAACAAGAGAAAAACATACTGCTGTGGACAGTATGTGTATTCTCTAGTGTTTGACCTTTTTTAATGAATCAAATATGTGAAACATAAGAAAAATAAAAAGGAACAACAAAACATGTGTACTCCTGCATACACACAGACACACTGACTGTGTATACTGGTTAGGAACACACCAACAACATGATACAGCTGTGTCAGACTTAGTCAGGGATAAAACCAAAATGTCTTGGAAATATTTTCACGTTTTCCTCAGTCCAGTAGCTTCCTGCAGTAAGCAGTCAGCATTCAGTGTCCAATATCTTCAAATGAATGCAAATTAAATTGCCAAAGAAAAATTAAAGGAACCTGCATCAAGAGATGCAGCAATTCTACATTTTCATTATATATCATTTGCAGTGCCTTCAAAAAGCATGAAACCCTTATAGACACTGTAGTCTGAGGAAAAATCACATTTTCACCAATATAATGCTTTCATTCATTTTACAACTCAACAGATGCATAAAATCGCATGAGCTTTTATTGTTGCCTTTTGTTTGTAACAATTACTCATTCTCAAAACAGACACAATACAAATGTCTTGGACAATTTAATTATTGCAGTACAAAAAAATAAATAATAAATACATATTTCTATCTCTTTAGAATTATCATTAAATAAGAAAAAATAAATATCCATGCCAAAATGATCATTGATTAAACACTAAACTAATGACTGCAGTAGTGTTTTAATATTTAAAACATAATATTCTTATTTTCAGTTAAAATCGAAGAATTAAAAACATGCCAATGCAGGTTTTATTAATCAGACGCAGTGTATTAGATTTCATGGTGTTGTACTTGAAGTCTACAACATTCAAAAGTCCATGAATGTCCTACGCTACAAGGTAAAAAGAGTTTGCTCCAATGTTAACGCTTTGGAGAGCTCCCACCTTCTTGAAGTCGTTAGGAAAATAAGAGGAGTGGGAATTAAAGTCCAGCAGCTAACTTGAATGAACCTAACAAATGCATCAGGACCTAAGCAGCTCCGTAAAGGTCAATTCAAGTTCATGCAATCAGACTGATTCAGTAAAGGTTAAAGAAGCTGAGATCATAGTATGTGGGCACAATTCTACAACAGCTCAAGAGTATCAACATGGATCACACTGATAATCCAAGGCAAACACCAATGATAAGAATGTTTGGAGGTAGGGCACTCATGCACTTTAATACATACCAGCATGCATGCTGATCTAGTAGGCACCAGTGGCAACTTTTCATTTGTTTTCTTATTGTTATTTTTGGTATTCTTACTAATAGGGAGTTTCTGACAATGGTGAAAATTATTCTATATTTTGCACACCGATTGAATTTTGGGCACAATGCAATAAATTAAGAAGAACAGAAAAGTTGTAGATCATTAACATGTCTTATGCAAAACACAGAAACAAAAAGCCTGCAAACATATAAGTTGCATGTTTACTTGTTTTGTACTCATGTCACCAATTCACAAATTCACATACTACAATATTAATTATTGTCCAATAATATTAGATTATTTATCTTTCTTTGTAACAAGATTTTTAACCCTTGAATTTTAAACTAATATTCTTTTACAACAACACATTGGCTACCATGCATACTGTTGCAACTCTTCACAACTCACTGGGGCTGCACAGTACAACTAGTATAAAGGTAGAGATTTGGCCCATAAGCTGTATTTTAATATGGATAAAATGACAGATCCACAGATGAGTAAGTTAAGCATGTGTTTTGAAGACTTTAAGTTAATGTTAATGTCATACCTAGCAAGCTAAGAGCATAACCAACATATGGAAATAAGTAGTGGATGTGCAGGTGGCTTGCTAAACAGATCAGAGTTTTCTTCATATATATATATGTATTTTTTTTATCAAGACTTTGACAATTGCACAGAAAGTATCCACAACAGCAGAGAACAGTCAAAACTACTAACTAGCACTGATCATCCCACTAAAACCCCATGTTCCTTGAGGAAACCTTGGGTTCTGGCTTTCATGTAGATATTACTTCCACCTATTACCCACCTACGTATGTTGCAAACCCAGCAAACACCTCCATGGCAATGGTTTACCCCAATGACAAGTCAGTGCGCCCTGCGAAAACTGGTAGAAGATTACTCGAGGAGCACAACAAAGAGCCAAGGAATTGACAAAATGTCAAAACTCCCATCCTGCAACCCAAATGATCTACTGCCAGTGTTCCAGTTCCAGACAACACAGTACACCTCCAGAGGCTCCATGTCCATATAGGTCCACAGGGGACCACAGAATATTGGCAGGTGGTTTTAATGTGGTGTACTGTTGTATGGACAAATGTGTATAGTGAAGGAAAGTAGTGCTTTCATGATAAAAAGTCATTTGGACAGATGTTTTCTGACAGCAGTATCTGCACACACACACCTACAGAGCTGTATTTTACTTGTGTATTTATGTTGCATGCATTTTAAATGAAATACATCAAAATCAAAACTTAAGCTCTTGTTTGCATGCAGCCACTATCTACAGACCTCCTTGCAGACTGATATTCAGCGCTACCTTGTGCCTTAGTCTGAGATGAGATGAGGGCAGAGCCTGTCTTCTTCCAAAAGCTTTATCTCTCAGATATCATTTTTGGCTGAGCACAGAGAAGTTGGACAGAGGGAGATGGATTGTGCGAGTATTAACACTGTGTGAGGCCTGAGCAGGAGACTGTGCCAGAGTGTGGCTGGCAGCTTCATCACAAGCTTGGGAAGTGAACAATCTGCAGTGTGACTGTTGTGATTTATACAGAACAGCTGTCAAGGGGGGTCGAATCACAGCACATAAGTAGCAGCCAGTGACTTTGAGCAAACAAAGACCTATTTATTTTGTTGTGTCTTCTCTATCGAAGATGGATGTGCTCTCTGATGAGTCCCAAATATTGCAGCCCTTCTCTGTGGTGGGGAGAGAAATAAAGGAGAGTTGGAGCAAGAGACTTCAGAGGGGGAGAAAAGAGAAGGGAGAGAGCAAGACGTGGAATCCCAGGCCGGCACCAGCCTTTATTAGTGGCGTCCCAGTAATATAACCACCTCTCAGAGGACAGCCATAGAATTTCCTGTTCCTTCCAAATCTCGGCCAAAAATGAGGCCATCATTACCTCGAGTGAGGAGAAACCCTGCCGCAGCCCGGAGAGAGGAGAGAGAAAAATAGAGTTTGAGCCAGACTGGCTTCACACCAGACCTGCAGCATGGGCAAGAAGTGCCGCTTTTTTCTTTTTAACATTGTACCTAGACAGTGTTTTTTTTCCATGCTTCATCTTCTTTTTCAAGCCAAATGTTCAATGCCTCAGTTTCCTTTTGTCTGTGTACTATGTTAATTTGAACTGCAATCCGTTATTTTGTGGGTGCACACAGGCATTTCCTAAATAAACTGTGTATTTAGAAGTTTTCTCAATTCAGCTTGAGCTCTTGAAGACACGCTAATGTACTTAAGGAAAGTGAAGTAAATGAGTCAAAACCATGCTGGTTTTTACTAGGTAATTGAAGTTTTGGTCTCAGACCAGTGTCTCCATCAGAGAACATAGTGGCAGAAGTAGCCGATGAAAAGCATGAGAGGCAGTGATGTAGCACTGAGGCTGTACCCAGGTCACATTTGTCAGATGAATCTGAGTTATATTTCAGTATTTGAATGACAGCTTTCTAAGAAGTCCTCAAACACAAACAACTCAGGTCATACCCATAAGAGTATTTTGCCATCTGTCACTTCTTTTGTAAGGACAACACTGTGTGTCAAAATTTTTAAAATGGCATTATGATCAGTAGAAAAATGGTTCATACAAGTGTTCTCTAATTTGCAGCTTCTATAGTTTAAGAGTAACTTAACATAACAACTGATTTATTTGTATTGTTTTTTGCGTACACCAAGAGGTTTTAACTCTGCAGTGTGTCGGTACACCACTATGTCACTGTTGGGTGATGTCAGAGGTGAAACAAACTTCAACAAACACTGTTAGTCTGCCAATTTTTATCCGTAGGCTGCAGAGTTTTCAACCACTAGAAGTGCTAGGGAGCCATTTGTAAGCTGGTCTGTTACAGTATTCGTATTATTTCCATGTATTATTTATTTGTGTGTCTTTAGTCCAAAGACATGCATGGTAGGTTAAGTGAGGATAAAGTAGCCCATAGGTGTGAGTGGCAGCAGGAATGCTTGTATAAGTCTGTTGGCAATGTGACAGACTGGCAGCATGTCCATGGTGTATCCAGCTTTTTGCCCTGTGTTACATGGATTAGACCAGCCCCCTATGACCCTCCACAGGATAAGCAGGTATAGCAAATGGATGGACGGGTTATTTACTTTATTAAGCAAAGACTGTGCTATTGTTCTGACCAGTCTGAAAGTTGTATGCTGTAAAATAATATACAATAAATCTGTCATGTAAATGTTTCAAGAACAAAACATGCATTAACTGTATCTATTAGACCGATAGAGCACCACAGTGTGGTGGTGGGAATTATTTTCCTGAGCTGCTTTTGCATTCCTCACAATAAGTTTTCCGTTACCCCTGGTCTATGCATGCTGGTTCAGTTCTGAATAATACACTGCTAGTTTAGGGACGTTCTATGCAGACATGATGCCACATGTTCTTATTTACTTTAGATTTTTTTATTATGTGTTTTCAAAATCGCTCACCTCAACCAAGGAGGAAGTGTGAGATGATGTAAAGGTATAGCCACAAAGTCTGCATAGGGAGGTCGATGGGATGGACAGATGGGTCAAGAAAACATTGGATAGTAGACACAGGAGACTAATGTTTGTTTCCAAATGAATCAAATATTGTAATCAGATGTCAATCAAACTTGACTGTTTCACTGCCCGACCTGTCCAGGGTGTCCCCTGCCTTCGCTCGAGTCAGCTGGGATAGACTCCAGCACCCCAAGCGACCCTAGTGAGGATAAAGCGGTGTATAGAGAATGGATGGATGGATGTTTCACTGCCTCAGCTGTGCCTTTATTATTGTAACCATGATGCTGAAGGTCCTCCATATTAACTTCAATCCTGATCTTTACCTACACATAGCCAAGTTGTCCTTGTGCCTAAACCTAACTTAACACAGACCCAAAATATCAATGGTATAACACACTAGTATAGGGACATATGACCAATAGGGCCCTTCAGATTGCGTCAAATTATCAGAACAATCAGACATTTAGAGCTCAGGAAGTGACCGTTAATTTCTCTAAGTGAAATACTTCTAAACTCTTGTATTCTGTTTGTTTTTGTTGTGCCTTGTATTTGTACAAGAGTATCCTGTATTGGTATGGGTGTTCCCTACATCATAGATGTGTGAGTGTTGTGTTTGTTCAGAGCATAGGCCCGGAGGCTCTCCATGCTCACAATGACAGGAACTTCATTCATCCACCTCCTGCTGAAACCTGAGACCTGCAGGTTCCACTAACACAATACCTCAGTCCAAATCTCTGCACTCACTCAACCAGCCAATTACCCATATATCTAGATTAGACCATTTCTAAAGAGAAGGAAGTTGGAATCAAACCATGCCAGCACCATTTCCTCTCATTATCCAGTTGTAAATTGAGCCTGCACATTTGATATTTTTCTGCCCTGAAGGTCAGGGGATCTTTCCAGGACTTTCCAGCCAGTTAAACTCTGCAGTGCTCAACTGTGGCTGTGGCATTCTTCCTGATTCACGAGTAGACAACCTGCACGCCATGCATAATAATACCTCAAAAATGCCCAGTGGTTACTTTGGAAACACCCACTGGGTAAGCACTTAGAAAATGTTCCAGTGTTCTTGCCAGGCTGTAAGATTTTGAGGTGTATTCCTGCAGCTTGCCCATTAGTTTAAGCTGCATCAAGAGTTCTGCATTTCCTCAGAATATCATTGTGCACCATAAAACTCTCATAACTATTTGACCTTTCCTGTGCACCACCATTTCACCAAAACCAGTGTATATTTTTTTTTTTCAAATATACTTTAGGAGTAGTATTCCATCTACACCTAGTACCAATAAATGATCTGGATCGGGGTTTTCTATGTGGGTAATAATTTGTACCTGAATTTGGTATCTTCTGCCTGACTTGTGGTGCAAACTTAATATGCTTCTTAGCTTCAACTCCCTGAGGCTTTTACTGGGTAACTCTAGCAGGAAGAGGTAAAGTTGAGTGACCTTTGGATATGCTGGTTTGTTTTGGTTTTTTTTACTGGAGAATATTGCAGCACTGTACTGATGCCATTCACACTCAACAGAGACATGATGTGAAAAAATGTCGCTTCCACATGAGGCCCAGCATACCCAGTCACATTCTGATTCTTACTGAACTTCAACTTCTTTTCACATTCATTTTATAAGCATATTTATTTATTCAGGTTGTGCAGAATGGTGCAGTGGTTAACATTGTCAATTTAAAGCAAGAAGACTCACTTCAAACCTGCTGGGACCTTTATGTACACAGTCCCTATGCTTCAGTTTCCTCCCACAAATACCAAAACACAAATTTGACTAAGCACCTACATAATTAGGCAAGTTCCAATAATCAACACTGGGGTAGTGCACAGTAATGTGTTAGCAACACCTTGAAGTTGGTTTATAACCATGTATTGATTTTCCAAAAAAAACCGATGTGATTCTGAATGTTTGTTCAACATGAACTCATTTGTGACTGAAACACCAAACTTACTTCATTTTGAACACAGTAAATCCTATATTCACGTGATAGGCCGATGTAGAGCCAGTATGTCTGAACACGACTCCTTGACTCCAGACTTCCCTAGGCACCACTACATTGCTGACGATGAGTATGCCAGGATTCCAACTCGTGGTCTTTGGAGTTACAACTTGGCAACATCAGCAGCTCAGGAGTCCAAATTCCACAGGAGGAGACAGGAGTCCTGTCTGCAGTTGGAACACTGGTGTTCTTGCTGAAAACATCACTTGAGCTGGTCTCTGCTCATTTTGCTTCAATTTAACTATGCCCTACTTTATATTGCAACTAAATCATCCCAGTCCAAATGTCCAAAAACAGATTGTTGAGAGCAGAAAAAAAAAGATTGATAGTGCATCCAGTCAAATGTACATCAGCAAATCTGTAATGTATATTTAAAAAAAAACATAAAAATGTATAAATTATTAATATAGGCCACAATGCCAGTGTTCATTAGAGGTATTAAATGTTACTGACTTGTGGTGATCAGAGACAGAAATGTCCAGACAAACAGGTAGATACAAATACTGCGTACTCTTAGGCCACTGATGGGCAATGTTGTCAGGAACAGTTGTAGATTTCAAAATAAGAATAATTTAGACAAGCTGATCATATAGACATTTGATCTGTAGCATTTTATAAAAAAGTTTCAGCTAAATTTTGGGCTTTCACTGTACACATTTTATGTGCTTTGTCTTCATAGAGGCAACCAGAGACTAATTCTGATGACCTCTGATGACCCCACAACCATTTCTCTCGAGTGCTACTCTCAGAGCAAACTTGAATTCTTTTTTGGTTCAGAACCAGTGACTTGTAGATAATGATGAATCAAAATCACGTATCCTTCATTGCAAACACTACTCAGGTTTCCATTGTTCTGGCAGCACAGATGACAAACACTCACTTTGCACCTCAACTGTGTCAATCAGTCTTTGAGATGTTTTAGCCCACTTATTGAAGTTTAAAGTTACTGTATCCTTGTTCTTTCCATGGAGGTCTTTAGTGTGGCAATGCTGCACATTGCAGTCAGTACAATATCAGTCATATCACATTATGTTGGTTTTTCTAAAAAAATACTTGCCAGGAAAGTCATTTTGAGTTTTGGATGTATATGAACACATAAAAATGTGTTATGTGTATTGCAGTCTATTTTCCAATGTCATTCTTCTGTTTAAAACATTAAATGATTACTGGATGTTCAGACTCCCTGCTCTGCCCTTATAACAAACACATGCTGGAGCAGAGATTTTAATGATTTAGACTGCTTTTCAACCTGCCACAACCGCTGCTGTAAAGCAGTTTCTCATCGTCCATTTTGATTAGCTGAGGAGCTGGGCCCCACTTCATGCAGTGCCATGGCAAAAGCCACTTCAACTGTAAACCATGCTGGCAAGATTTGGGTTTCCTGGCTTCCTGGATTCAATTATGTTCTCCAAAAACTCTCACAGCAGCCCAGCATTTCACAGAGCAAACCTTCAGGATTGTCCAAACCTGGTATGTGTATGTAAATACAACTCACTTGATATGTGGCGTGTTAGAAGCACAAAATGAGCGTTGATGTTTTCAGTGCATCTGTGTGTGACTGTGACATTTGTATATTTATTTATGGTACAACTACAACATTCAGGTTATATTTAAAATGAGGCCTTGAAACTAAGCGTCCACTTCACTGGAGAGATGACAAAATCCTCGGATGTGTGCAGAGGGACGAGGGCACTGCAACCTTCCTCCAAGTAACACATAAGTCTTCATGCAATGTTACATTATGTTTTCAACATTTTTTACATTATTTTTCACTGGAACTCTTTCAGTTACATCATCCTGTCACACCTTCTCCTATTACAGGATTTAAAGGGTAAATCACTTTATTTCCACCTGGTATATGGACTATAGAAGTCAGTACATCCATGTGTAATGCAATTTAAAAGTCAAATGATTTAAAACTGTGTCATCTCTCAGTAAATGTGTTAGTTCTAAGTTGGAAAATAGAGTATTTGCTCCCATGAGCACTTAAATAGTGAAAATAATAACCTGGTTGACCATATTCAGTCGAACAGAACAGAAGTTTAAGTCATCTGACATTACAGAGATATTGCACAGGGGTGCATTCTGTATAGTTTATTAAACATTACTATCGTTACTCATGCTAAATTTGCGGTCTCCTCCAATATTTTAGAAATTCTGAGAAAGCAGCTTATATCAGGGTAAAAAGTGTGAGCTCCCTGCTGCTTTGCAAAAACTGTGATTTTTACATCAATTAAATGTTTGTTGTCAGACTGAATGTAGAAAAAGAAACTTTCAGTCCAGAAAGGCTCTTTTGTTCACTGTATTGGGAATCCCAATGACAGACAACTTGCCAGCTGACCTAAACTCCTTGCATCTTCATCTGTGAAGGTTGGTTTGTTTCTTTGTGTGAAGCAGTGTTTAACAGCCTGGAGAGGTTAATTTTTGCTTGTCGAACTGGTTTTTACTGAGAAATGATTGTTTTCTTTGGTGTGACAAACTCAGAACACATTTTTTTACTACTTATTGGATTTTATGCCAAATTTCAATGCAAAGTTAGAATAAGATGTGCTTGGAATAAACTATGGTTTTGTGTCTGTCTGACATTAAAAGTGATCAAATCCATGAATGTATACAATCTAGTTCTGTTTAAAAATGTGTACGGTCTTTGCGTTGCTATGGTCACTGCTATGAGATGACATACAGTGGTGGAAAAAAGCTTTCGGACACACTTAAAATTTTATACAATCTCAAATATTATCATGAAATGTCTGCAAAAAAATCTTCTTTGTGTTTCAAAAGGTGTGGCTGCATTAGACAGTCACAAACAACAACAACTTATATATATATATTTTATTGTTTACAAGAAAAACTAACCAACTAAATTCTACCAAAATGACCCAGTCCTTGAAATTTCTTATGTATCTTTATGGAACCAATTAATTCTAAGTTTTTAATGGCTTTTTAAGGATTTGTTTAGTATTATGGCTGGGACTGTACTAAAGAAATTGCACTTGAAGACCTAAGAATGATTCTTAATGCAATATACATGCAAATGTATGGGGTGTCTGAAAATTTTTTTTCCATCGCTGTATGTTGTGAACTGGTATAAATTCAAAGAAACTTTTGCTGAATTACAATTTCAAATCATTGTCTTTAGATTCACTGTGTGTGTGTGTGTGTGTGTGTGTGTGTGTGTGTGTGTGTGTGTGTGTGTGTGTGTGTGTGTGTGTGTGTGTGTGTGTGTGTGTGTGTGTGTGTGTGTGTGTGTGTGTTTGGCGTCACCAAATGAGTTTTTTAATTAAGTGTAACAGTTCGAGTTTCCAGAAAGGAGGTCCATGTGTTGCGATACCTGAGGCGGGGTGGGGTGCTGGTTTGGGGCATGAAAGGGGGCTTTAAACAATCTCATCCATTCTTCGTACTTCCTCTTCCCAGGGAGTTGCATGGTGGGGGTGGGTGGGGTGAGAGGGCAGCTGCAGAGGGGATGTAGAAGATGAGCTATGTTAGCGCTGGCAGCCCCGGGGGCATCACAGTTACCTGGACGGGCTCAGAGGCTCAGCAGTGTCCTGTTACCAGCCGGAGGATGGAGATGAGTGAGGAGGGGTCAAAGGTCAGCAACGCTTCCTCCTCAGTGTATAGTAAACAGGGAGGAGAGGATGAGATCTGATGGATCCATTTCAGTTTGTTTTGGACTCTCTGAAAGGTTTTAGGGTTTTTTCTTCAGCTGGACCAAAAAAAAAACACATCACTCACTAGAATGTCACTAACATTTAAAGCAAAACGGTGAAACGTGAAGTAACACTGAGGAATATTAATTGGGTGGTGACTATGTTTTCTGTTTCACAAAATGACTTTACCTTACACAGGAGTGAAGATACAAGGATTAGGTTTCAGGGATGACATTGTCTGTCAATCTCTGTTTGTTCGAGTATTTTCATGTTCACTGTGACACTTTCTGAACTCAGATATCATTTAAAAAAAAAAAGTTTCATCTCAGCTTTTCTTGCTTTAAGAAATCAAAATCATTACTTGTCCATAATTTTGCTTGGATGAGAGAATATCTCTTCCACAGGAATGACGCCCTGCAAGCGAAGTGACTTTGATATAGCGGTCAAACTGTGTTACTGCTACACTTCTACATCCGTCACATGATGAACTCAGTCACTGGAAAGAGTGGCAGTGAAATAGTGAATATATTTTTTCAAGCCTCACAAACATGCAGAATGAGTTTTTATATGATCACAAATTGACCTGTTCAGTCTGATAACAGCTGATCTCGAAGAATTGATCATTTTTATTTAGTTTTTGCAAATGTTATGGGCCCCATAATGAAAGCATGAGGCATCGTTTTACCAACTTCTAGCAAATTTGATAAAATTGTGAATATTTATGTAAGATAACATTAACTAACACAAGTAAAAATTCTAAGATGGATAAACTCAAAGCCTAAATTCAACTAAATATGTGAAATGGTAAAACAAAATTTGACTAAAGTTTTTGCTGGTTTTAGTTTTTTTACAGAGTGTTGTTCCATGTCACGGTCCAAGGAGTTAGAGTGGACCTTCAATGCATAGCACATTTCAAAGGCAAGTTACAAAGCGCTTTACCAAAGCATAAAAGCAGAGTAAAAATAAAAAATACAGCTTTTCAAGAGAATACAGTTCTTATGAAGTGCATTTTATCCAGCCAACAATTTATTCATTAGCTGTTTAAGCTGCTCTCTTTAGAGGGTTGTAGGAAATAGATTTGCAAAAAGGAAACAGTCCATCTAACTGATCACCTCCTGCAAGTACTTCCCAAGTGGACTGGTCCTGACTCCAAAAGCTTGATCTCCTCTGGTTTTAGCCTGGAAATACAGGAATGACTACTAGACCTCTGCTGGAGGACGCTAGGATGCATCCAAGGCATTAAAATGTCAGAGATATAATCAGGGGATAACCCCCAATGGATAATATAAATGTGACAAAACAATCTAAACAGAAAGGATCTTAAAAAACATCAGGTAGCTGGTGCAGAGACTTTAAAATTGGTGTAATGTGAGCTTTCATTCTGGTCTTTGTCAGCACTCATGCTGCTGAGTTTTAAAGTATTTGTAGTGAAAGTATAATCTTTTTTGGGTTAGGGTTAGGGACCAGACAGGAGAGCATTACAGTAGTCAATCTGGCATGTGATAAAAGTTGTGTAACAGCGTCTCTGTATTTGTTTTGGAGAGGTCTGGTTGCTATCTTGCAATGTTTTTTTAACAGATCAAAAGCCATCTAGGTTGTATTTTCAGTTAAAGGCTCAAAATTGATTGCTAAGTCCAAGATGATTCCAACATTTTTCACTTGTTCACATGCTTTTAATGGCAGTGCTTGCTGTTGTGAAAGAGGCTTGTGTCTCTGAGCTTCAGTTCCAATGACCAGGACCTCCGTTTTGTTCTGGTCCTGGCAATGCAACCAGTCAGAATTTTTAAAAGGTGCTTTGAGAAAGATTGAATAACAGATTTTACTTGGTAGTTGAAATTCAAGTCTGGATTCAGGCGCTGGCTATTAAAGCAAAGAAAAGCTAAGAGAAAGGAATGTCTACAAAAAAATTGGACGTGATAATAACTAGACACTACAGGAGAGCTCACTGGGTCTGTAAATCATGGATAACCACACTGGATTTCATAGCAGTCTGACAGTTGTACCAGTCAAAGGGTTTAACCTCACATTCTACCACTAACAAGTAAAAATTTTAATAACTCTGAAAGAGTTTCTGACGTGTCAGTTTTAGTCAATTTCACGCAATTGTTGTTGAGTTTTAATTTCAGCGTTAGATTTGACATTTAGGGCTGCACAGTGACTCGGTGGTTAGCACTGTTGCCTTGGAGCTAGAAGATCTCCAGTTCAGCCTTTCTGGGATCTTTCTGCATGGAGTTTGCATGTTCTTCTTGTGCATGCGTGGGTTTTCTCCGAGCACTCCGGCTTCCTCCCACAGTCCAAAAATATGCTGCGGTTAATTAGTGCTTCTAAATTGTCTGTAGGTGTGAATGTGAGTGTGATTGTGTGTCTGTATATGTAGCCCTGTGATAGACTGGTGACCTGTCCAGGGTGTCCCCAGCCTTCACCTTAAGTCAGCTGGGATAGGCTCCAACACCTTACGACCCTAATGAGGATTAAGCGGTGTATAGATAATGAATGGATAGATTTGACATTCAGCAGGTCTGTTGGCTGGAACCGACGTCATATCATGAGATTATGAATAAATACTACGCCACACAATTAACTTTATCAAATGTCAATATAAAGGTCAGAGGGCGGGTGTTCATCAAGACTACAATGCATGAATTGACGTGAAAAGCAAAAAACTATTTAGTGAACATGCAAAATTACTGGTGTGCTATTCATACACCATTTCAAGATACCACACAGATGGAAAGCATCTTCACACTCCTGCCTTCTAATGGTCCATGCACCAATATTCAAATGACCCAAAAATACCTGAATATTACTAATACATTCAGCCACCACACCGACCTGAGCTGGGTGTATTTGCTTAATCCTGTTAATCTATTTGATAGCACTGCGGGGAGGGGCCCCCGAGGTGCTGCGCGAGAACCTGATTGGGTGTGATGTCATCTGTTTCTGCTGCTTAACTGGGCTTTGCCTTTAAGTGCTTTCCAGTATGTTTGGAGATCAAAAGCCACACTCGCCAGAGCAGCTTTAATCACCTCCTCTGCTAGGGGCAGGTGTGAGTGTCAGTGTCTGTGTGTGTGTCTGTGTGTGTGTGTGTGTGTGTGTGTGGTATTGGTTGTGTGGTGCGGATATGCAAAGGGTTGCTGGCATTTCCAAAGATAGCCAGGCTGACATTTCTATTGACTTTGATGTTGATAATCCCTCACAAGTTCCCCAAAGCTAACTGATATTTTATGTGTGTGTTTGTGTGTGCGTGCACAGCCACAAAGTATGTTTATTTACTGGGAGGTTGTTGGGTCAAAATCAACTTTATCAGTGTTTACCTATGAAAATGTTCCAGATTGGAAGGTAAACAGTTTTTTTTCATGAGATTTAGAATCCAGAGTAACATCAAGGCTGATTTTTCATTTACCGTCTTTGATCCTCCTGATTTCCCCACGGATACATCACAGTTAAAGGGGATGACATCGCAGTTTAAAGGGCACTTTAATTCTCCGTTCATTTACGTTTAGATGTATAAAGTTATGAAGTCAAAAGTAGAAATCACACCATTATGATTTAAGCTGCCACGATGGAAATAATATAAATGTAATATTTGTTTACTTCTGACTGTGTGGGCAGATGTTCTCTTGGCATCACACTGAGTCTATTATTTGACAGTCCAAACCTCTGAAGGAGGAAACTTGACTAAGAGTTTCATGTTGTTCTAGTTTAGTTTTTCATATATTGTGTAGACAGACCTATTAACCCTATCATCAACCGGGAGACACCCAGTATCTTTATATGCCTTTTTTTTTCACAACTGTTGCAGAAGATTGTATCAAAGCCAGTCTAGAACTATGCATTGCAAGGGCTCACTCAAGTTCAACAATTCTGTTATTTGTACTTTACAAGCCATATTTATCTCAAGCCAAACCTGACAGTGTAAAGAGATAGAAGCTGTGTATGCACAGTGTGATGATTGTGTAAAACCACATCTAAAATCTGTCTCATTTCCATGTAAACCTGGAATAATATGAAAGTCTGTGGATTTAGAAACTTTGAAAAAAATCGAGAAGTTCTACTGTGTAAAATGGAGAAGAATAACTGTTGTGAACAAAAGAATAATTCATTAATTAGTAGTTAGTTCAACTAAATCAACCTACAGTCATTGTTTACCTTTTATAAATAAGGCTGTACATCAAGCTGCACGTTCATCACTAAGTAGAACTCTGATTGTGGAAACATGACATCACAACTAAATTTAGGTGTCTCTCCTGTAGTGTCTAGTTATTATTACATCAAGCTCTGTTCATGGACAGATGGAAAAGCACTGATTTTAAGATATTTTTTGGTTTCTGGGTTGCAGGGGGCTGGAGTCTATCCCAGCTGACAGTCTATCACAGGACTACATATAGAGACAAACAATCACGCTCACTTTCACACCTATGGACAATTTAGAATCACCAATTAACCTCAGCTTGGGAGGAAGCTGGAGAACCTGGGGAAACCCACACATGCACAGGCAGAACATTCAAACTCCAGGCCAGGACGCGAATTGAGGACCTTCTTGCTGCGAGCTGACAGTGATAACCACCGATCCACTGTGCAGCCCATTTTTAATTTATTTTATTTTATTTGTTTAATTCAATTTTTAAAATTTTTATTTAGTGTCACAATTTATCTTTACAGATTTTAATCTTTTTTTCATGTTTGCTTTTTTAGCCACATTTTTGTCGGCTGCCTGTCCCAGAACTGGTCTCTTTAACCTGCTATATAAATAAACTTCATTTGATTTGAGAACTTGCTAAATGAAGAACTTAAGACTCCAATCAGTAAAAGTCCTTTCAAAAGAAGGCTGTGTAGTAGAGACCTAGGAGAACAAGTAGCAACTCTAAACCACCCCTCGGGAGGGGAAACCAGGTCAAACACTGGGAGTGGTGTAAAACATACCAGCACTTCACTATGACTGATATAAAAAAGTCATATATAATCCCAGTTGGAGATTAGTGACAGCAGCAGAGTGGTGTACATAAGGAGACCAACAGAAGAGAGGATGATACTGCAGTGTATCAAACATAAAATGAAACTGGATAGTCAGGTCTTGGGTTGGTTTTTAGGACTTAGTATTATTACAATAAAAACAATAATTTATGCATATCATACATAATGCATGTAAGCAACAGAACTCGTGATTTTAAACTAAATTTGAAACAAACATAGAATTTTATAGATTTAATCGTAAAATAAATTTACTCAAAGGTAAATTCAGTGTGTGTGTGCATGTGTGTGTGTGTCAGGGCGTGGTTGGCCTTAAAGCATAGAAAACAGCTTGAGCAGCTCTTATTTACACCTAATGACACCTTTATAGCTCAGTGATGAACACAGAGGGTCGTATTTGTTTAATCTGAAGACAAACTTACACAACAGTGACAATTTGTGGTTTTAAGGGTAACGTGACAGAACGTTTCTCAATAAACAACAGCCAAGTGCAGTAACTTCACAGAGCTTTAGCCTCACAATGACATTTCCATCTTTGCCAGTGAATGAAATGTTGTTTGTCAGTTCTGGTGTATAAATCCTAAAACCACAAAATTTAAGATTTTCTTACAAAACAACAGCATACAGTAGCCTTAGAGGTATCAGAGGGGATATTTTGTTAACCTTTTCTGATTGCTCCCAGTCTTGATGATAGGCTAAATGCATTCTAAATTGACAGACTGTAGGCTACTTAAAGCACATACATTTTATTCGTATCCTGTCAGAAAGAGAGCAAAATTGGCCAACTTTTGAAATTTCTTTTAATTACGTAGACAAAGAAAAAATCAGTGTCTGTTAGTAGAATCAATGTCAGAATGGTACAGACATGTAAAAGCATACACGTAGAGCTATATTATTATTAAGATCACCTACATTTTAGTTAGAGCAGCTTACAATCATTTGCTAAATACATATATTCCACTTAGAGGTATTAATGGAATTTTTGGCCTTAAGATCCTCAATGGAGGAGGAGTTGTGTGTCTTAACACACAACTACTCCTAAGTAAACTACTCCTAAGTAAGCAGACGTGCCTGAAGAACCTCATCCAGCTCATATTTACCTCATAAACTGATGACATTCTCCCACCACAGAGAGCCATGTTTGTCTGTCAGAGGTTAATGGAAGTGTTTCATTAGCTCTGCATGAGATTTAAGGGCCAAAGACTTCAGAGGTCAACCTTCATCACAAACAGTGTGTCGGATCATCTACAAGTAATGACAGCCTGTTGTGAAAACAATGTGTTTGTTAAGGGTTTTCAAAGGAGCTCAGGCGCAGGGAGTGACAGACGAGGAATCAGATGTTGGTGAGATTTATTTTCTACACAAGAAAACTACAAGCCCCAAGCAGGGGAATACAACCGGAAATCGGCGAAGATGAACATAACAATATTTTCAAACAAAATAGCGCAGACTAGTGGATAGGAGGACTAGTTCTCTGCAATGTAAATTCTTTATCACAAGAATACTCCAAAAGAGGTTTAACCTTTAACTGAAGTCTAAGTGCAAAGTCGTAACCAACCAAGTACTAATTCTAACTTTAGGCAAAACAACTCAACTAGTTGCTAATACACGGCAATACACAAACTAGGATGCTCGGACTGGGTTCCAGCGTGATGGAGTGTGTTGCAGCTGCCCGGCGGTCCGAACTGAGGGAGAGCGGCCCCAGGTGAGTGGAAGGGACGCCGGGTGACAGGAACGACGCTGGTGATTATCCTCGAGTGGAAGATGGACAGAGTGGCATGGTAGAGATCCGTGATGAGAGGCGATATGGAGCGGCTGGACCGAGAACTGAGGCAAAAAGAGCAGAGAACGAAGTTAAAATGAGTACAGTGAACCCTCGCTATAACGCGGTTCACCTTTCACGGCTTCGCTGTTTCACGGATTTTATTAGGGCAGTTTTTTTTATGCTTTTTTTAAACAGTTCATTGTGTTCTGCATCCTGATTGGCTAAGGGACTGACCAACGTGAACAGTCTCCGAGCCTCGTCTCCTCTGCCATACAGGCCAGCGCTGCCTGCTGTGGAGTGCTGGATCATTTCTCTCCTTGGTCTCCATGTAGTGAGACACCCTGAAAGACGGAGCCGACGGAGCAGCCTTTTATTCTTTTCCCCCGCCGTCTCTGGCCACCGCAGCCGCGCTCCCCTGGAGAAGAGCGCGGGCGCGAGCCTTCCCCACCCCCCCGACTGCTCCAATTGATTCAGCCGGCCCGCTCTCTGAGGCAAGAGTACCGCCGTGGCGTCCACCTGGCTGCAGCTGCAGTGCTCCCCCAAGTGCAGTATTGTATAGTAACTGTAAAAAAATAAAGCTGACTACTTCACGGATTTCGCATATCGCGGGTTCTTTTTGGAACGTAACCCCCGCGATAAACGAGGGTTCACTGTACTAATGTTAGCAGTAGCAAGAGTAACCAACTGTGTGACTTTACAGGAGATGTTACAATCCGGCACAGAGGAGTGGGTGGCATCTGCTTATAAAGTGAGGGACGAAGGTCGGATTGATTGTTGCCAGCTTGCTCCTGCGTCATCAGATCATGATCGCGAAATGAGGAACACCTGTTGCCACTCTTGCCTGCCGGGCCAATATATGGAGAAAGAGAAAGAGGGAGAGGGAGAGAGAGAAAGGAGAGACACTAACTAGAGTTTAGTGGCCACACGACTTTAGCAAACCCAGGAACAAAACGTCTATAATACCCGGCTAACCCTAGGAAGGCCTTCAGTTCTTTGGCCATGGTGGGGATCGGCCAATCAACCACAGCAGAGATTTTCTCTGACTCTGGTATAATTCCCTTCTGCTCCACTACATGTCCCAAAAACTTCACTTGTCGGTGGAATAGTTTACACTTATCAGGTCAGAGCTTCAGGCTGTGCCTCCATAGGCACTCAAAGACTTCTTCCAGGTGTTTAAGGTGGGTGGCAAAATCAGGAGAGTAGACAATAATATCATCCAAGCAGACAAGCAGAGAGTCTGTGATCTGGCCACTAAGGCACTGCTGCATTAAACGCTGAAACGTCGCTGGAGCATTGCAGAGGCAAAAGGGCATGCGTTGAAACTCATACAGACCTAATGGGGTGGTAAAGGCAGTTTTCTCCTGGTCCTGTGGGTCCACCTCAACTTGCCAGTAGCCACTGGTGAGGTCCAGGGTGGAAAACCACTCTGCCTGGGTCATCGAGGTCAGAGTCTCCTCAATCCTAGGAAGTGGAAAAGTGTCCTTATGAGTGACAGAGTTCAACTTCCTATAATCTACACAGAACCTCCAGCTGCCATCTTTCTTCCTCACCATAACAATGGGTGCTGCCCAGGGGCTGGAGCTTTCGGTTATAATGCCTTTTTGTAACATACCTGCCAGAAGAGCTCGCATATCCTTGTACAGCAGAGTTGGCAAGGGCCAAAAGCAGTCCCTTATGGAGGCTGTGTCACCTGTGGAGATGCAGTGCTTCACTGCGTAGGCCCTCCCAAAGTCTTCCTCGTGGGTGGAAAAAACACGCTCCCACCTTTGCAGTAGAGCTGTAAACTGACCCTGCTCCTCCTGAGTCAGATCAGGCTGCTCTGCCAACTTCAGCACTTCAAATGTCTGGTCCTCCTCCATGCTATTACAAAGATCCACCACGCTTACCTCCACCACACCATCAGGGCCAAGTCTCAAGTCAACATCACGTGCTCCATGAACATCCACTTCGTCAACCTGAAACAGCCTGCCCAGTTTCTGGTAATACCCTATGGAGACAGGGAAATCATGTCGGTTATGGATGCGGACGGGGAGTTGGCCTTGCCTGACTACAGCCACGGTCCGGGCTACAGAAATGGCGCCAGGCTCCTGGAGTGCCTTGACGAGCCCATGGTCGTCGCATCCTCATGGCCCAACTTTGGCCCGGCCTCAGACCACCACCTCACTTCTGGCTGGTAGGGTGATCCCCTGGCAGCGCGCTGGCCAGACATAGCCCAGAAACCCATCCTCTGAGGTCACCTCACAGCAAAAGTCGCTCTCCAGGCGTTCTGAAACTTCGGGTTGTGACAGGAGAAAGACACTGGACCATCAGGGTTATGGAACACAACATCCCAACATGCTCGCACTACATTCATGCCTATAATTAGGGGATTGGATGAGAATTCATCCTCCACTACGAAAACTCCACATTTTATCTCAAAGCCTTCAATATTAAAATCCATTATGGCGTAGCCTAAACAAGGGATATAGAGGCCATTTGCAGCTTTGAGTCTGATCATAGCTGGAAGCTCCTTAACCTCACACTTTGGAAAGTGCTGACTGAAAACACTGTGCTGTATCAGCGTAGTCTGCGAGCCTGTGTCTAACAGTCCTGTCATGCTAACTCCCCCAACCTCACCTCGACATGTGGGTATTCCCCGATCAGTGCCTCGACTGGCTCTTCCAACTTCTGCTCCTGTCCTAACCCCACCGCCCGAGCCTCAGTAGTGGGGCAAGTTAATTTAAAGGTGTTAGTTGATTATGATCCCTGCAAAAACGAGCGATATGACCTACTTGGCAGCAGCGCCTGCAAATAGGCTTCCCATCCGTTGACCACAAGTTCGTAGGTGCAGGCACTCTCGGTTGCTGTCCAGGCTCGCGATGGGTGTAACTGGGCTGCTCTGGGAGGTTTCGCGGCTGGAGCTCCCGAAGAAGTTCCTGCGTCCAGTCCTTCAGCTGGTCCTTAAGCTCCATCATGATTTCCTGTGTAAACTCTGCTTTCTAGACCCTCCAGAAAAACGCGGGCAAAAATCCTCGATTATGCGGGCTAAAATCCTTGATTATGCGAATAAATATACGGGGTTTTTATGCCATTTTATGCGGGGAAATTGTAGAAAGTTGCAAAGTATGTGAATAGTTGTGAAATATGCAAAAATATGCGCGATTCATCAGTCGTCTGGCCGCGGAGGGATGTGTCCTCTAATCAGACACTGGGACTGCTGTGGGGTTACTGGACTGACAGCCTGTGCTTTGGGAGGGGGAGAAGCTCACAGCAGCACCTGCTGCTTGTTGAGGACAGTAACTGTAGAATGATCCGAGTTTTCCTGTCAGTCTCCAAAATGGCAGAAAAAGTTGCTAGATTTGTGGCTAGTCGCTTTTGACAAAAAAAGTCGCTAGGACGCTTTTGAAAGTCACTAGATTTAGTGAGAAAGTCCCTAAGTTGGCAACAGTGGCACCGCGCTCCGCATCAGCTCGTGCTTCTAGTGTGTGTGTGTGTGTGTGTGTGTGTGTGTGTGTGTGTGTGTGTGTGTGTGTGTGTGTGTGTGTGAATGCGCGAACTGATGACGTCAGGCCGGGCGTCACATAAAAACTCACAACTCCATTTATATTGGTTATAGTTTTCTCATTTTATGCGGAAATTGTGAAATCAAGCGGGACCCGCATATTTCTCGTTTTTTTCTTGGAAATGTGAGATTCTTGCGGGAATTATGCGCTGTTTTGCGGGGATTATGCTGCCTTTTGGGAAAAATTGACCCCCGCGTAATCAGCGGCATTTTGGTGATTAATGCGGGAATTCATGCGATCGCATAATCGCGTTTTTCTGGAGGGTCTAGCTTTCTAATCCAGTTTCTGTGGGTGAGAAGAACGGTTAGTCACTCCCCCTACAGCTGTACAGGTTACCTCCGGCCATAAATGCCCACATCCATCTTCTTCCAGCAATAAGGCCTCCATTGAAGGGCGTCAAAAGTTCCATCTGGGTGCTGTCGAGCATGTCACCTCAATGCCTGGGTCGGGGGCCTTCTTCCAGTCCAAGCAGAAACTGTTCCTTCAGGTGACCATTCGTGGGGGCTCCATCTCGGTCAAGTTGCTGCAGCCTGCCGAAGAGCTCCCTCAACCTAAGAACATATGATTGTACAGCCTCATCGGGTTTCTGCCGACACCCATAGAACTGAGCTCTAACCCTAGACACCGAGACCCGCCCTTGATAAAGGCCATCAAGCACTGCGAAGATTTTTACAGTGGTATTACGTTCCTCTTCTGCTAACACACTGATTTTTCTCTTAGCTACTCCTGTTAATGTCCCCATCACAACATGCACTTTCTGTAGCTCAGTCTGCCTGGCATATGGTACGTGCCCCAACAACTGTTCCTTCCAGTCCCCATATTTAAGGTCAGAATCTGGCCCCCCAAACTTTGGCACCCATGGCACACCCGGGAAAACAGGCATGATCATCATTTTGATAGAAGAATATAAAAAAATACAAGTAAAAAATTTTTTAAAAAACCTGGGTTTGTTTTACCCTGCTCACCAGAAAATTGTTGTTGGTTGCTCGAATTATAAATAGAATTTTAAAATACAATTTTAATTTAATTTAGAACAATATTAACCCTTTAGGCGCCAGAGTTTTTTCAATAAAATATTCAGTTTTGATATCATTTTTTCAAAAGGTTGTAACTTTAAAATGGTTAGAGATAAAAGCAAACTTTAAATGAGAAAAATCATCAGTATGACCCAAAGTTTATGATGGGAGTAAATTCACTGATCTAATTTGCATATTATGATGTCACCAGGTGGCGGACATATGGATTACATAACTTTATTGTAGTTTATCGATCAAAGATGGCATTGTTCTTTGATTGCCCACAAATGATGCTCAGATTGAAGTTACAGATGTCCGCCATCTCCTGGTGTAAAGTAGTAACTACATGAGGCAGTATATTTGAAGCTACGGCTTGTTATGTTCAGCAATGTTGCTTGTCGCAATATTGCGACTTTGGCGCTTAAAGGGTTAAAAGAGGAAGACAATGCCACCTAGGTTAAAATGAGCCTAGGACTCGGTTAAAATCGCAAGCTCTTTGCAATCAGGGTGGAGCATGTTAAAAAGCCACAAACTCATTAAAAGTATACCGGTTTATTATAAAAACACAATTTAAAATTACAAACACAATTTAAAATCCCATCCCAAGGTCCTCCACTGCGGCTCAGTCCCCTGGTCGTCCTCCTGGCTAATCTCCAGGTGCCGAGTGGGGTTTCTAAGAGAAATAAAAAATGGAGGGGATCAGTCCACTACACTGGGAGACCCAGCAGCGACATTCTTTCAGGTTATAAACAAGGTGAAAGACACAGAAAGGGTACTTAGCTGCGAGAGGGGTGCTCCGCAAACACACCCCTCTTCTGCTCAACGTAGCTTCCCCTCTCTTCCCGTCACTTGGTCGGCATCTTTTCCTGCTTGGTGCCCGTCACGCTCACTCCCGCTGTCACTTGCCGTGATCATCGCCTTCCTGGACCGTCTCCTGGGGCGTCCTCTCCCGGACTGTCTCACCGCCTGGACCGCCGTCCTGGGCGTCCCGTTTCTGGACCGCATCCTCCACTCCTTCTCCAGCTGTCCCCTGCTCCCTAAAAGCAGGACAAAACACTGCCTGCCCAGCTGCTGCAAATACTACTGATTAGAAGTCTGTGGAAGTGCCATCTGTGCAGCTGTTGCGAATGCTGCTGATTTGAGTTGCTGTGAGGCGTTCAGGGTCAGTAGGTTTACGGGATCATGCAATTAAAACTTACTAAAACCATGATAAAGCTCAGGAAAAATCACACAAATAAAACCAAAATAAAACATGCAATAGTTCAAACCGACCCTGTCACAATAAAACCAGCTGCTCTGATCCGAGATGAGGCAAGCTAGACAGTGCTAGCCACGGCGCTAGGCTATGGTTAGCAGTGTGTAACTCAGCCTGCAACAGTCAAGATGAACTGCAGTTATGGCAAAGCAGCAGCGTGATCATGACCAACGAGCCACTAAAACACCCACGGGACACAGAAGACACAGGTCAAAAAAAAAAGTTTTTGCAAAAAAAAGTTTGCAGGATAAAAACAATATTGGTCGCGAGGAAAAGAAAAAAAAATCTAAGACATGTGGTCCCATGCCACAGCAACTTTATAGGGTAATGCTTTACCCTAAAGAGCAGACCACGTACTTCCAGAAGGCTGTGAGCTACACACACGGGGAAGAGGGAGCACATCAGACACGGGTTTAGCCACTGTAACTGCCTACAATTAAATCAGACATCTAAACTTGCATACCAGAGTCTATCCCAAATTGACCATGAGCAACACCATAAGCAGTGACCTACCTGCAGCAGCTTGACCGCTGTTATTGAGCGTTCTGGCACAACACCTGCACTGTTTGTAGCCGGTAGCCGACACAGCAAAACAACAGCTTTCGAAATTGCGACCCTGGTCAGAATGTATACGGGCTGGAACACCAAACTTATAAAATCATTCCGTGACCAAAACCTGAGCCACAGTGGGAGCGCATTGGTCACGGGTGGGAATGGCCAGTGTATATTTACTGAAAACATCAGTCATGACAAGGACATTCTCAATCCCAGTATAGGTGGGTTCCAGCACAGTGAAGTCCGTGGCGAGGATTTCATTTGGTTGAGAGGCCAACAGGTGCCCCATAAAGCTGCAAACAGCTGGCGGAGTGTTTTTGGCAACCTGGCACCTCTCGCAAGACTGGCAACACTGCGCCACATCAGAGGACATGCCTGTCCAATAGCACCGCTGCCGTAGCAGCTCCAAGGTCCTCTCCACACCTTGGTGGCCATGCCTCTGGTGAACTTCGGTTAGCACCTCCTCTTTCAAGGCGGCCGTCAACAGCAGCTGCAAAATTGCCGCGGCACCATCAGGATGATAGACCTGCCGATACAAGATCCCACCCATCTCTACCAGGCGGTCCCATTGGCACAGGAGAGTCAAGGCAGGCGGAGAAAGATGTCGGCGCTCTGTCTGTTTCTGACGTCGCTTCTGTGTCCAGAACTCCAAAACTTCCTGGATAACAGGATCAGCTTGCTGAAGTGGAAGGAGGTTAGAAGGGGCATAATGAGGCAAAGCTGCAAGCAGCTTGGGTCGTTTTGGACTCTTCCAACCGCAGGGCTAGTTGCAAGGGTGCAGGAAGTGATGTGCCAGGGAGCACTAGGGAGTCTCTGTTGAAGGGGCACTAATTGTGGAAGTAGCAGTAGGGGGCACAGCAGAAGTGGAAGGCCCGACACTAGGAACAGGCACGGCCGCAGCCTGTTCCTGCCGCAGTCTCTCATTATCTGCTGTTAATTGTGCAACTAAATCCCTCAACTCTTGCAACTCAATTAGTGGGAACAGTCAAAGAAGAGAAAAAAAATCAAAGGTTAAACCGCAAAATTTACCTCATGATAACAAAGTCTAATAACAAATTGAAAGAAAAACATACATTGCCATCCAAAAATATACAGAACACAAAATAGTTACTAAACCACAGAAATAAAGAAACAAATTAATTAAACCAACACACAAACCAACCACAAGGCCCAAACAAAAAGAAATAACAAAACCTATCAAATAAGAGTAAAAAAAAATGTCCCTACTACACACACAGTTAAAATAACCAGAACCAGAGGCTCGACATAAAATAGACAGTGAAGGAATCCACAAAAATAAGACAATAAAACCAGCTGCACTGATTCGAGATGAGGCAAGATAGACAGCGCTAGCCGCGGCGCTAGCCTTGCGGCACATTGCTGCGTCTCGCAGGTCAGGGTGAGAATGCAGAATTTAGACCATTCCTACTTCCAAAGATGTAATCCTGTGGAGTTGATAAAGTGAAGGTCTGCGTTCACCGTACTTGCCTGGTTCTCTCTGGGATTAAGGAGACTCCTCATTGTGATTGATTCCATTTCCTCATGTGACAACTTGGCATATAACTGTGTTCTTTGTTCCTCAAACAGGCTGCACTCCATTAGCAGATGTTTCACAGTTTGCTGTTTCCTGCAGGCTCCACATAATTCGTCCTTATGTTTGCCGATTTTAGCTAAATCCCATGCCATTCCACAGTGTCCAAGTCTTAGTCTTGTCATTAGCACAGAGTGTTTCCACTCATGTCCAAGGTAGCACTGGTCTGCCTTTACACAATTTTGTATTGAGAAGTAATGCCGTCCTTTTTCCTCATTCTCTCACTGCTTCTGCCACTGAGCTGTAACGATCTCCCTGATGATGGAGCGACATTCAGATATCCCGATGCCCACAGTCAATTCAACACCCCTCCTTAATGCCCTTTTAGCCGCCATATCTGCCATCTCATTACCCTCTTCCCCAATATGGGTGGGCACCCACAGAAACCCTATCATGCCTCCGGCCTGCTCAATTCTATATAACAGAGTGAGGAACTCTACCACCAAGTCTGGTTGGGCCCCTGGATTGCTGCCTCTCAAGGTCATTAGGACTGAGGCTGAGTCTGAGCATATAACTACCCTCCTCAGCTTGACCTCCTCCACCCACTGTAGAACCCATATTATGGCGATTAACTCTGTTATATACACTGACACCCCCTCAGCCAGTCGCTTGAGCTTCACAATTTTGAAATCCGGGATGTAATAGGCAAACCCTGATTTTCTTGTTTTGGGATCTTGGGCCCTATCTGTATAAATCTGTAGATAATGCTTCCAGTTGCTTTTTAGTCTTTCCATTACCAAGTCTGGGCCTACAGCACTTCCCTGTTCTTTAATGGTTTCCAGTATGCTAAAATCTATTTCTGGTGTTGGTAGGAGCCATGGAGGCACAGCTGGCCAGAGAACCTGAGGGGCCACCCCTACCTTTTCCACCTCCAGCTTCTCCACTCGTTTACACATATTAAAAATTTAACTTTTTTTAGACTTTCCTCCCACTTCCCACTCCCAGGCATCAACAAGTACATACTTTGCTGGGTGCTCTCCTTGATGTGCCTGCAGCATAACAATATACTGCAATGCCAGTTTAGCCCGCCGAAATGCCAGGGGAGTTTCATCCATTTCAACAAGCAAAGCTGGGATTGGTGTAGTTAGGAGGGCCCTACAACATATTCTGAGTGTCTTTGACTGAATTAAGTCCAACCGTTTTAGATTTGACTCTGCTGCTGATCCAAAATACATACAACCATAGTCTAGTCTTGACCTTATCATTGCCCTGTAAATCATTGAGTGCCCCTTCCAGCACCCCAAGAGCTTCCTGACAAAGAACGCAATACATTCACCACTTTCTCACATTTGTTCACAACACTTGAACGGTGTTATTGAGCGCTCCGGCACAACACCTGCACTGTTTGTAGCCGGTAGCCGACACAGCAAAAACAACCGGAAGTGGGGCGATCAGAAAGGGACGCGGCCCCAGCCTCCAAGAGCGAGAGAGAGCGAAAAGAGGTATCACTCAGTTTTTATAGTTGGTCAGCAAAACCTGATTAGCTGACAACCCTCTGAGTTAGGAGCAAGACACTCCTGCTACACATCCATCCATCCATCCATCCATACAAAGGCCACAGCAGGTTCAAACCCAGAACGTTCTTGCTGTGAGGCATCAGTGCTAAACACTGCTACACTGTGCTGTTCTGTGATAAATTTTCACTACCTTCAAACAGTCTCTGCACAGCTCTTTTCAAATCTCTACTGTTCAGTAGCTGAGACCTACACAGTGACTGCTTTTTTTCCTCCACTCCGCATGGACCTCTGCTGCTGACTTGAGTACAGTAAAAGCAACAAACTGTGTTTTCAGGAATGGTGGTGACGGTGCATGTGTGTTCCATTATCATTACTGGCTGTGCAGACAGAAAATAAGCAGTATTACAAAGAGGAAGGAGAATACAGCTAAGCGGAGTGTGACCAGCTCAGTGCTGCACCCCTATATTAGGGAGGCCTGACAGCAGCCAGTGCTAGTCCATGCTTGTCTGCTGTTGTGTGTCTTCCGCTCTGCAGCCTGAATGAACAGGTGTTGGAGTCAGTCACTGACAGCAGCAGACCCTTATCAGAGCAGAGTGAAGGCTCAATGCCTGAGCAGAAATGAGTGGTTTCTTTAGACAGGCCATCTCCTGCTGGAGGAAGCCCTGTCATCTGATCTGCTGTGTCCCAACCTTCCCTTCACCCCTCCTTTATCCGAACCACCCACTCCACTGCTCTTTTGCCTCCACAGTCTGTAATGCCTTCAGACACCTCCTTCTTCCTTTCTCTGCTTAGTTCAAAGGAACTCTGCTTCCTGTAGTATACACTACCGTTCAGAAGTTAGTTTAGGGTAGTGGATAACGGTAGAGTAAAACAGTATTTTTTAAGTGATTTGACTGCAGAGATTATGACAGCGCAATCTATTGTGACACATTTACCTGCATGTTTGGAAGCACATGATTGAATGTACAGTAGGTTAACGTTCCCATAGGACATTGCACTGCAATCATCTCATAGTATTTTGTTTGCTGGTTGGAATCTTCTTCAAAGGAGCACAAACATGTGCTTTCAGTTAGTGGACTTAGACTACTGATTGAAAAAAAATTCATGTATTTGTACCACAGGTCTGCAGAGAAATCTTGTCAGTTCACCAGGAAGTTCTTGGGATAAATATGTTTCAGAAATCAGTGGGAGACTTTTGGTCAAGTTTTTAAAACTCTTTTGACTGCATTATTTATTATTTCAGTAAACAGACGAGAGCATGAACTGGCTGCTCCAAGCATGTCACACTACGTTTCAGACTGTTGCCTCTGAGACAGTGATAAGTCTGCAATAAATAAATCAGGTGCATTTCCAGTTCTCCCCTCCAACTGCTTGTACCTCTAAGGATACCTCAATGTATGAGACTAAACACAGCGGTGCCCCTTATCTTCTGTTTAACCCATCTGGTCCATTAGTGAATAAGGACAAACGCAATTGGACTTCAAAAAGGGATGCAAATCACCAGAGTGTTTTCTTTTTTCCATAACAACATTGGAAAGTTCTATTTTTATCAAATATGCTGCCAAAAAATGATTGGAATTTTGGCTTTATTTTGTCAGGCTTCATCTTGCCCTGACAGGCAATATTGTTTTTAAATAACAGAATTACAGTAAGCATACTGTAAAGATGAAATCTTGAAAAAAAAAAAAACATTTACTGTGCACTTTACATGTGATCTCTAGTTCTCCGCTTACTCAATCTGGTTAAGTAAAGTAGAATCCATTTGTTGTATTGGTCTTTATGCTGTACTGGTTAAAGTTAACACATCAACACTTTGCAGTATGGTTGATGCATTGATATATGATGAGTATGTGCAGGATATGAATCACAGAATTATCAAGAACAGGTTATCACTCCACAGCACTCAGTAGAAAATGGGGAGTAATAACAATAATTTTCCCCTCGCCACAGAGCTTGGATGGTGGATACTGTGTTTGTAATGTGACTAATGAAATGTTCCAGAAGCACAAGCTGCATCTGTGATTACAGTAGTGATGATACAGAGCATGGTGCTGAACATGACCTGCATGGAGACTGGAGTCACTGCAATGTGACAACTGCTGTGATAAACAGCAAAAATATAACAAGGTCTTGGGAAAATAACAACCATTGTGATGATGTAACATGCACTACCGTTCAAAAGTTTGGAGTCACTTAGAAATGTTGACAATGTTTATCAAGCAAGAGCCGTTCAGAAGGCAAAGGTCATCTTAGCTGACCCACATTACCCTCTGAATGCTAAGTTTTGACTATTGCCATCTGGGAAGAGGTATACCTTCCCTACAAGGGCCAAATCAAACAGATACCTCAGATCATTTGTTCCCTCAGCTGTAGGGTTTTAAAATAAGCTTTAGGCTTGTGTCCTTGCACTGTAGGCTACATATATGGTCATGATAACTTACCTGATGACATTTATTATTATACTATTTGTATCTATGTTTCTATGTATTGTACTATACTGTTTTTATGGTATGAATTTAAAATCCTTCTTCTGACATATAAAGCTCTTAATAACCAATCTCCATCATATCTTAAAGATCTGTTAGTACCGTATTATCCTAGTAGAATTCTTTGCTCTCAAACTGCAGGCTTACTTGTTGTTCCTAGAATTTCTAAAAATAGAATGGGAGGCAGAGCCTTCAGTTATCAGGTAACCTTGCCAGCAAGTTGATTTCTCGCGATATTTGTGAGTTCACAAATCTCTCAAGAAACCATCTTGCTCCGCTCCCGCATTCACTGTTCGTACAGAGCCAAGTTGGCACGGGCCAATCACGCAGCAGTATTCGTGTGTGGGGCGGGATATCCAGGTGTGAAGACGACACCAAGCGCCAGTAGATCAAAACAAACATGGCAACGGAGGACAACGATCGTGTAGATGCTGCTATTAAGTCAGTTTCAGCTGAATCTCCTATCGCTTCTTTGAAGGAAGAACAACGAGAGGCGCTTTGCGCATTTCTGGATGGTAAAGATGTTTGTGCTTTTTTACCTACGGGTTTTGGTAAGAGTTTAATCTACCAATTGGCTCTGCTCGTTGTGAAGATCCCGCGATTGGCTAAAAACAAACCTGCCAGAAGCGGGACATACTGTTGCATTGTCCAATCCGTGCCTCTTTCCTCTGAACGGATTTACATGGAGCGGTCCCAGATTGATATTATGGAGTACTATCAAGTACTACACAATTATTAATCTGGCTATTGCCAGGTTAGTTATCAGGCGCCTCTCTTGTGGAACCTGCTCCCAGTTTGGGTTCGGGAGGCAGATACCCTCTCTATTTTTAAGACCAGGCTTAAAACTTCCTTTTTGACAAATCTTATAGTTGGGGCTGACTGGGTGACCCACAGGGGTTCGGCTTTTGTCTTCATTGCACAGCTGACTCCCTCTTGGACGTCCCTTCGTTCTGCCCCTAGTCATGCTGCTATAGGCCTATAGGCTGCTGGGGGACTTCTCTTGATGCACTGAGCCCTTCTCTATCTACCTTTACATTCAATATGTATACTGTTATTGCAGTACATTCACTCTGTTTGCCCCTGTGTTATTTCTCCGAGTGTCCCTGGTCCCAGAGCTGGATGCTTCAGATCTGCGGTTGATGTTCCACCAACTGGTCCAGTCTCCACCATGTCCACTGCGGGATGCTGCTGCTGACCTTCTTCCAGCCCTCCGCTTCCAGCTCCCCTTTTCCACCAGTCAACTCTGCCATCGCCTTCACTATACTTGTTATGCTAACTTACATACTGTTTGAATTTTACTGCTTGCTATATATGGAGTATGTTTAATGTCAGAGCCGTACATCATAAGAGTAAACTATGAGTCAGTTTTCATTGTTAGCTTATACTTTGAGTCACATAGCTTGTCATGCATGCATCCAAATGTGTGTTGTGTTTTCCTTGCTTTCCCACCCCTCCCTCTTCTCCCATCCCTCCCCCTTGCCCTCCTCTGTCCCTTTCAACCCGCCTGGCCAGCAGGCAGATGGGTCCCCCCTTTATAGAGCCGGGTTCTGCTCGAGGTTTCTTCCCTGTTAAAAGGCTGTTTTTCTTGCCACTGTCGCCTTTGGGCTTGCTCTGGGGGTCAGGCATATGGGTTCTGTAAAGCGTCTTGAGACAATTTGACTGTAATTGACGCTATATAAATAAAATTGAATTGAATTGAAATTGAATTGAATTGAATTTCGTTGTTGACTGCTGTTGCAAATCAAATTGCCCAAAGTGGGACAATAAAGATTTTCTAATCTAATAGCTAATCTAAAATAATCTAATCTAATCTAATCTAATCTAAAATGTCCTTTTTTTTTTGAAAGAAAAGGATTTTTTTCAATGAAGATAACATTAAATGAATGGCAAATCCAGTCTAGACATTATTATTGTGGTAAATGATTATTCTCGCTGGAAACGGCAGATTTTTTTAATGGAACATCTACATAGAGATAGTTTAAGTTGTAATAAAACATCATCACTTAAAATGTCTACAAAATACTAAGAAAATGTCCATAATTTGTAATTTTATCCTATTTAAGAGTGCTTTTATTGTCCCTTGTTGCAGGGGGAATATGGTGAGCACCAGATGATGCATCAGACTCGAAAGGAAGAAGTCAGCATACAAGCTGGCTAGCAACTCTGTTGGGTTTTGTTTTCTTTTATTGTTTGTATCAGTCACTTCTGATCACAGTTATTCCAGTGTGATTCTTTTGACCATAGATCACAGCACTCACCACCCATCCACCCCTTTAGTCTGGGTTCCTTATCAGGAAAGAGGCCTGCAGCCTGGTACCGACTCGCTTTGCCCAACTTAGACCGATAACCAAGATCAGTTCATTCCTCTTTTCTGTCACCTGTCATGTTTTTACTGTACAGTCCCTGACAAAAGTCTTGTCGCTTCTCTTAAGTTGTAGGTACAACAAATAACAACTGGACTTGTAATTGATCAATTGGAATCAGAAATGGCTCTTATGAATGACAAAGCCCTCTAGATTATATGTATTATGCAAAATAAAGTTTTGTATTATTCATTGAGTTTTATCATTTAATTAGGACAGAAATTTCAGATTTTGCTTGAATAAAAGTGTTGTTGCATACAAAAATAATGTTGAAATTATACATATACTTTATTCTGAATACAAAAATATGCTATAAAAACATCAGAACATTAAGTCATGGTGTCTTGCAAAAAAGAATTAATATTGTGTATGACTTTCAGAGCTTGGAGGGCTGCATCCATACGTCTCATCAATGACTCAAATAACTTATTGATAAAGTCATCTTAAATGGCAAAGAAAACAGTCTTGCAGGGCTCCCAGAGTGCATCAAGATTCTTCGGTTTCATCTTCCAAGCCTTCTCCTTCATTTTACCCCAGACATGCTCAATAATGTTCATGTCTGGTGACTGAGCTGGCCAATCCTGGAGCTCCTGGACCTTCTTTGCTTTCAGGAACTTTGATGTGGAGGCTGAAGTATGAGAAGGAACGCCATTCTGCTGCAGAATTTGCCTTCTCTTACAGTTTGGGATGTAATGGGCAGCAAGAATTTCTTGATACTTCAGGCTGTTGATGTTTCCATCCACTCTGCAGAGCTCTCGTACACCCCATACCGAATGTAACCCCAAACCATGATTTTCATTTCACCAAACTTGACTGTTTTCTTGGTGAATCTTGGGTCAGTGCGGCTTCTGCAGGATTTGTGTTAATTGGGATGCAGTTCAAAGGATGACTCATCAGAAAAATCAACCTTCTGCCACTTTTCATTGTCCAACCTTCCTGCAAGCTGTGGACCTTGACAAATGCAACACGATTTGTTGTAGTCTTTTGTGTAATGCTGGTTTCTGTGCGACAGACTGGCGACCTGTCCAGGGTGTCCCCTGCCTTCGCCCGAGTCAGCTGGGATAGGCTCCAGCACCCCCCACGCCCCTAATGAGGATAAAGCGGTGTATAGAGGATGGATGGATGGATGGATGGTTTCTGTGCACTAATTTGACAATGGAGAACACCGCGTGAGAGAATTTGACAAACTGTTCTTGTAGATACAGGGATTTCTGGCGACCAGTTCACGGGTAACTCTGTTGCAGTTGAAAAAGGGATGGCCCTGGACTGTCGAAGCAGCAAATGCTCTTCTCTAACAGGTGTCTGCCTGACCTGGGCTTGTCATAAACATCACCAGTTTCTTCAGATCTTTTTCTTATCCTCTCTACTTGACATTTGGATACATTAAAGCTGTCTGCCACCTCAGCAGCAGACCTGGTCTTCAGGGTCTTGATGATCAGCACATTGGTCTGTGGTTGGATCTTTGGCATGCTGTCGGGGTCAGGTTGGGCTTCATATGAAGGTCTTGTGTCTTGGGTTTCTTTTTATACACACGTGGGAATGTGTCAGTTACAGTATTTGTCACAGGTGAACTTCTAATCTGTGATTGGTTGAATCATTTAAAGACATGACAAGACATTTGTCCTTGCAAAAACAGATGTCATGGGCTTTGCCAAGACGTGAACATCAGGACACTTTATGACGGGGTCAATTTGCACCCAGTTATTAATGTGAAAGCCCTTGACATTAAAATGAGCCACTTTTTGTGAGAACTGATTGATTAGAAATAAAGTTATATGCCATTTAAGGTTACTATATCCTTATGCGACAAGACTTTTGTCAGGGACTGTATGTCCATCAAAGTGGACTATTGTAATAAAATGTATTCAGTTATCAAGTCCAAAGACTTCTAAACGCTGCTACCAGTCTTTTAAGATGCAACATGAGCAAATGGCCATATTACTCAAATCTTAGTTGCCCTTCACGGGTTATCGGTGAATTTTAGAATTGATTCAAAGATCTTACTGTTTGTTTTTGAAGCCTGGAATGTTTAACATTTGTGTGTACATAGAGTACTAAAGTAAATGTCCTAGAAATGTGTCCTGTGTCTTCATGTGTCTGTCTTTTTCATTTGGCCCACAGTAGTGCAGGAAGGATTGTTCACTCTTTTGTCCCTTTCTCTGACTGAATCAGTGATCTGTTCAAGGGCCTCCACTTCCCAACAGAGCTCAGACTGCAGCTGCGCAGACTCAGGTTACAGCCTTGCATTTACAGCTCCTCTCTTCACTGTGGATGAACAGTGAGGGGAGGACAATGGGGATTGTGGGTGGAAGTGAGATGAGATACCAGAGCTTCTCTGTGCTACAGTCCGACATTTCTTTAGACTCAGGCTGAGGTCATGGAACTGTTTCAATCTTGGAACTGAAGCAACTTAACATTCCCTAATCACAATGTGGTTAGACTTAAATCATCTCACAGTCTCAGCATTGTGATTTGTTCAACCTAGTATTTTCTACGGTGCAGTCCATCTGAAAGGACAGATCACCCAGTGTGACTCCAAACTTATTTTGCTCTCCATCTTGGGTTTGTAGAAGCACAAATACAAGTACGACTGCTTGGAGTCAACAACAACGAGGACAAATTACTGGCTTTAAGCTTGATCAAAGCTGGATTAAAGAGCAAGGATGCGAGTATTTAAGGACCACCTCCACTATGTTATCCCACTACTGCTTCAGCTGTCTACCTAATTTTAAACAGAAAAAGAATGTTTGACATTTTGTGATTGAATTAGACACAAAGTTTTTTTTTACTATTGGAGTGGCACTGTGGCACTCCATTTTTGTATTCATTCTACTTTTATCTGTGAGAACAGATATTGCCAAAGCCACTGCTGACACTGCTTAACCCTTTAAGCTGCAGTCAATTCCAGCCGTTTTCAGTACAAAAAATCGCTAATATTCTATTTTTAAATTAAAAAAATTACAAAAAATACAGGGAGTATTGGACGGGCATCGCGAGGTGCATTTCCTTGAAAATGACCGATTCGGGGATTTTATACCGACTTCAGGACATGTTTTGGATAAAATAGTTTACTGGCTTGTGTCATCTGGATGTAAAAGGTTGGATTATGGCCGTTTTTTGTGGAATCTTTTTTTTTGTGTGTAATAATAAACCCGGAAATGTGAGTCACGCTGTGTGCGTTGAAACCGTGTATAGAGAACGGATGGATGAATATTCGTTTTTGTCGGACAAATGTGTTTTTCTCACCCGCTGTGGTAATCGCATCTGAAAGTGGTTTATACTGGCGGATTCATGAGAATCTAAGCTTTCCATCGGCGTATAGTGTTTGTATAATCGTGTTTGCAGCCGTCGGACATTCTTGAAATTCCTATGCAAATTAGTAGGTATACCGCCAGCGGTACACTGAAGCTTAAGGGGTTGAAAAATGCTTCTGTTTGTGGTGATCTTATGTGTTTATTTTGAATTGAAGCATTAGCATGATATCTCAGTCATGCAACAATTCAAGAGCATTTAACTTCTCATTACAATGATACTTCATTACTTGCATTCTGGAAGCAAGCTTAAGTTTTCTTTGTTGTTTTGTAAGCAAAATATCAATTAGACTTTTCCACTCCAGCTACAAAATATGTCTACAATGTGAATTAACAATCATGTTTGCTGCACAGTGGTGTAGTGGTTAGCACTTTCGCCTTGCAGCTAGAAGATCCCCGGTTCAAATCCCGGCCTGGGCCTGGGATCTTTCTGCATGGAGTTTGCATGTTCTCCCAGTGCATGCGTGGGTTTTCTCCGGGTACTCCGGCTTCCTCCCACAGTCCAAAAATATGCTGAGGTTAATTGGTTACTCTAGATTGCCCGTAGGTGTGAATGTGAGTGTGATTGTGTGTCTGTATATGTAGCCCTGTGACAGACTGGTGACCTGTCCAGGGTGTCCCCTGCCTTCGCCCGAGTCAGGGATAGGCTCCAGCACCCCCTGTGACCCTAGTGAGGATGAAGCGGTGTATAGAGAATGGATGGATGGATGGATTACACCTGTGTTATTTGTAAGATCATCACCCCTCCCTCTTCTCCCATCCCTCCCCCTTGCCCTCCTCTGTCCCTCCCAACCCGCCCGGCCAGCAGGCAGATGGGTCCCCCCTATACAGAGCCGGGTTCTGCTCGAGGTTTTTTCCCCTGTTAAAAGGGTGTTTTTTCTTGCCACTGTCGCCTTTGGGCTTGCTCTGGAGGTCAGGCATATGGGTTCTATAAAGCGTCTTGAGACAATTTGATTGTAATTGACGCTATATAAATAAAATTGAATTGAATTGAATTGAATCAGGGAAAAAGTCCACTCATTCCACCACTACTGATGTCTCAGTAAATATGAATAGTAACATCAACTTATCAGAAAGGAGGACAAAATTGAAGACATTCGTCAAGATTTTGATCAAAAGGCAGATGATCAGAAAGGTGAAGAGGCTTCTGTAGATACACTAACCCTGAAGTTCACCTTATGTGTGTGTGTGTGTGTGTGTGTGTGTGTGTGTGTGTGTGTGTGTGTGTGTGTGTGTGTGTGTGTGTGTGTGTGTGTGTGTGTGTAAAGTTCTCCATCTTGGAACACCTTCTGGTTATTCTTTTGGAACCCAAGGAATTTATGAAAATTCACCAGGAACTCGTGGAATACAGCTGAGAACCTGTGACGCCCCCTCCCATCTCAGGATCCTTGTGGGACCTGGCTGTCCATTTTGAGATGAAATGATCAAAAACAATGTTTGCATAAGAGCATGAACAGGTGGGCAGTAGCCATCAGTGGACCGCGAGGGTTAAATCTTTCCAATTGGGTCTGGACAAGGCGGCTGGTCTGCCTGTCTACTTGCAGCTGTTGCACCACTACCAGTGCATGCAGCAATGCAACAATCCTGTCCTCATGGTCCCACACCTCTCACTGGCCTGCACCCTTGACTCACCCATTTTCTCATGCCTCTCCATCCTCTGATCAGGCTTCTGGCTATGACACCAGGACTTATGGATAATATGTGGTTATCTCTCATCCCACCGGCGCACTGACAAGTATCTCTCTCACATAGCACGATGCCGGATGTTTCAGCACACAGGAGGAGAAGGCTTCCGTGTATCGGTGTGTGGAAAGGCAAGAATGTCCCTCACCACCCTCACGGCTCCGGAGATGTGACCACAGGCAGGATGTTGTGTTAAGAGCTTATAGCTGTAGGCTGATCATAGCTGACTTCCACTACTGTAATTGCACTCTAATTACACTGTGTGTGTTAACATGTGTAATTACATTGTGTCCCCTCGTAGGTTTACATATGGGACTCTGCAGCTGACCTGAGTAAATACTGGAAGCAGGGACGTTTTTCTGCCTGTATAGAAGCAGATCAGCGTCAGAGGTAACTGTGATCTGTCTCTGCCAGTGATTTATCCAGTTCTGTTGTGCTGCTTACCCCCGGGGCTCAACTCTCTGTTACAACGCAACAATCCATCATCCTGTCAAAGTAGAGAGACAGAGCCAAAAGACTATATCCTCCATCTACTTAGACCAACTTCTGCGCCTGTTCCTCTGAATACACAATACGCACTCTCTCTGTTTGGAGCATTCATTATTTGTGTTGTCTAGCTCTGGGATTTACTAACATTCTGTTGACCGAGAAAGCTTTAATTTTTCAAGAGTTTAAAAGAATTTCTACTTCAGTGTTCATGTGACATGTGACATTTGTTTGTTTATACATATATATATATAAGTATAAAATAAATATATATATATATATATATACTTTTTTTACACAGCTGTTTGTTGTTTATTATACTATGTTGTTTTTGTTTATTTGGAAGTGCCAACAAAGATTCATTGCAGAAATGCAATGACAATGAATATCCTTGAATGCTTGAATGTTCAGCTTAAGAGTGTAATCAGAGTAATCTCCAGGTTCCTTGGCTAAACTTGGCTAATGGGAACTATATAGAAATGTAAACCCTTTAGTGTCACCTGGGGGAGCTGTGCAAAGTCTAATAAATGTCCTTGTGACATGGCACGGCTTAGCTCTGTCTGGCACTGTGTGATAAAAATGTTGTCATCCAACCAAGTCCAAGAAGGTTAGTCCAAAACTTTAGACCATGAAGGCTCTCCACACTAATTGAGGTTTTCTCTTTTTGGCATTTTCATGTTATCCACCAAACACAATGATCTGCTGCTTCTTTTTTTGTTATTATTTTTTATGTGTGCAGCCAATTATTAGGACATGAATGACTTTGAGGAAAACCATTCAAAAGTTTGCAACTTTTTGAACAGTTGTGTTATTGATGGTGCAACATTTTGTTTAATGTACACCTAAGCCTTAAAGCCCCAGTGAAGCCCCCTAGAGGCCGCTGTGGTCACTACAGCCCACAAACATGACGAGAGCAAAGTTTGTTTGTGGTCTGTATTGGACAACAGGTTGTAGAATATCTACAATAGAATGAGTCCATCCTCTTTGGATCACAAACACATGACAGTCTGTGTGAAAGCACAAGCACGTTGCTTCATTTATTATTGCCCTTCAATGGGGCAATAAATAAAAGGTTGGAAAGTCACCAAAACCTATCAGCAGCCAACTTGGACCACAGGAATGTACTGCATGTAGCAATGCCACCTTGCATCAGAGGTTTGGAGACAAGGACTAACTGCACCTTCATTCATAGACAAACTTGCCTTTATGTTTTAATATCACTTCAGCACCGTTTCCCTTTCTTCTTCATTAAACCTTCTGTTTTATACCCTTTCCCCTACCTTCCCTTGTGCCTCTTAAACTAGAGTAGTTCAGGTTCCAGCAGGGGAATAGTGAAAAGTTTCTGAAAAACTGCCATGAGGCAATCACACAGCTCCTATTTGTTTTTCTTTAACAGATCTATCAGCAGTCAAGAGTGAAACAGGTCTAAATTTGAAATGATCATAAACCCAGTTCAAAGACATGTTGTGCAAATGTTCATGGAGATGTATTTCATGATCAAGCACTGCTATTGAGCACTTCTTACCCGTACAGTAAATTGAACATACTGAAGGAATAAGTGGTGTACAGTTGAGTGTTGTCTGCACTTTGTTGAATGATATCATTCACAGTAGGCTCCTGTGGGAAAGGCTTGTCCTAGATTTAGCCCGGCATTTTGTTTCACTTGATGTTGTTTATGTCCTCTTTCAATTCGCTGTGGACTTCTGCTGCAGCATCATGTACAGATACAGGCCTCAAACATGAGGGCAGTCCTGCCATGTGTTTGTATATAGTTATCACTGTCTCAGTCTACAGAGAAAAAATGATGTCAGTTTTATGGCAGAGTCTGATTTCAGCAGGGCAGTAGTTAGTATTAACTGGTTTAATGGTAACCTACTGGACAGTTAGTGCTCCCAGCATTTAATCTAGATGAACCACAGTAACCATTTGCATTATAGTGGTAGATTGAAACAGGTATTTAATCACATTTTCTTTTGCATATTCACTGGAAAGAAGATACAATAGTTTTTTTCTTCAGTGGGACTATGTTCTAGATCTACACATTCTGAAGGAAACAATCATACAGAGTTATAGCTAAGCCATTTTAAGGCAAGGCAAAGGCTTATTTTTATGGACAAAAGTCCTAAATGTTTCATTTTAATACATGGAGTTTATTTTTGTCTTCTTCAGTGACTCAAGGGTTTACTGTATATTCTACTGACTATAATTCTGAAGTACCTTTATGTTCCTATGTTCATATGTTCTTAATTCCTCCTTAAGTGTAAACCTCCGTTATTCTCTCCAGACTCCTCAGCAATGATTTTTAGTGAACACACAAATGTCTGGTAATGACTCATTGATGTGAAGTCCAACTTTCCTTCTTTCAGGTCATTGCAGGTCTCTAGATGGCCATAATAAAATAATATCCAGAAACTACTTTGAAGATGAACAGCATACTGTGACACGTTTGAAGTTCATCATCAGGTAAAATACAAAGGTGTTTTGTGAATGGTGTGTTGAATTACTTATGCTTTGTGCTCTCTAAGGTCTGCACAGAGCTTTTGGGTTTCAGACTTTCCTGATATGAATGGGTAAATGATTGTTTTACATCACAAATACATGTTCAGAGAATAACACGAGTTTGAAAGTTTAAAGACAGGAACTCAAACTCAAACCCCAACTGAAGGATATGTATGCACTCAAGTGATGACTAAAGTAAAACTGCAGAATACCTGAGTGTTTTCGATTGTTTGTTTTCTTGTTCCACTTCTTTTCTCTCTGAGCATCCTCATGAGGGAAAAACTGAGCACAAGAAGTCAAAGGGAGACAAAATAATCTTATGTGTTCAGGAAAAACAGAAAAGAACATGTCTTGAACCACTTCAAGGTTAACATTATCTACCAGTAACAATGAAGGACTATGCCAGTTTTCAAGGATCCAGTACTGTTTCTTCATTATCATTGACAAAACTCTAGAAATGACGTGACAAAAATTAAAATAGCCAGCAAAGTATGATCAGTTAATCATTTCAATCTGTCTGACCTTCTGGAACATGAGTACCCATATGTTACTGAAGCCCCATTTGAAACACATCTTAGGGAGGTGGGGTAATTTTAACATTATTTTTATCCAGCCCAAAGTGCATACTTAGTTCATTTTTGCTATACTTTGTAAATTCATCCAGTACGATGTTCTAATGTCAGCTATGAATAAAAAGTGTCCTTCTGTGGTTAGTCTACCATGCTGCAACTGATTGTTTATTCTTAAAAATGCTGAATAAATGAAAGGGAAAACTCTGGAGTAAATAGCTTCACAGTATTTATGATTATGCATTGTTATTTTGCACTGATGCTGCAACCATGGTTCCCACAAACAGAGATGAGGCATTCAGTTTCTTTACATGTTCAGTTTTCTTCCCATCTATGGAGCATACAAAGAGTGAATCTGACCTCAAATGACAATGTCTAGTAAATACCCAGTTTTAAGGGACATTTCTTGCTGATTGCTCTTAAATTTGGTGCAGAAATTCCTGTCCCCAACAGGATGCATTCCATTCACTCAGACTTTTTATGTAGCCAATGAGGAAGCTGTATCTCTCTTACAGTAACACAAACAACATAGTAGCATTACGTTTCTGCATTTTGGATCATTCCATGTCTATATTCTATCTATATGTAGTCAACAATCACAAATGAGTTTCAACAGTCTTTTGCACAACATCCAAAATACAATACCTTCAATCGATGAAACGTTCACAAAACCTCTGAAAGAGCAACAGAGGAGGGAATTTGTCTTCCAGGACAGACAGGCATGAAGCAGATGTCAAAATACTTCACATCGGAAGGTTACACTACCACTGTGAGATCCGCTCAGTTCCCAACCCCTTCGTCTGAAGATCAAATTTAACTGTAAACAGAAGCAGATGAACACTTTACACAAGGAACTGAAGAGGGAGCGCTTAAGTTACAATTGTGATTGATTACATTCAAAGTGGGATATTCGAACAGCCGGGGTCCGGTCTTTTCAGTAATATGACCTCAGGATCAAAGAAGGCTAACAGACTCAGGACAGTGTCTATCAGCAGTGCGAGGGCCGATTTGTTCTTTTTCTGTCAGTGCTGACAGGAACGTCTGGAACACTGCTGCAGAGAGATAAGACAGTTGTGTTGCAGGAAACAGAAAGTAGTTTTTTGCAACAGAAACGAAATGCAACTTGCATTCTATTCTAAAACCTTCATCTAGGTAATAAAGAGTTTTCAATTCACCGTGACTGACTGTTGTAAGACTCTGGAAGGAAACCATGCAGACAGGGAAAACATGCAAACTTCACACTAAGCAACTTAACTTCCTGTAGTCTGTGACAAAAAAGTACTAAAATAAAGGGGAGAAAACTCTGCTAAACCAGCACATCAAAGGTCTCTTGTATATACAATATATCATTAAGCTTATGGACTAAACTAAAATTAAATTTCAGGGACATTGAATGTTTTGTTGCCTCTGATATATATTTTTAGTCATGTGTGATCAAAATGGTTGCATTCCAGAGCCATTTAAGAAACGATGGAATTTTCATTTTTTAAAAATTACTTCCTGTCGATGGCGTCCTCGTGTACGAATGCATTCTTGAAATCTGCTGTTGAGATTCCTCATTGACCGCTGCAACATCTCAGCTGGGATACTGTGAATTTCATCCTGAATTCTCTGTTTTAACTCATCCAGAGTTCTTGGTCGACTCGTGTACACTTTACTCTTGAGATAGCCCCAGGTAGATTTCAAGAATGCATTCGTACAGGAGGACGCCATCTACAGAAAGTAATTTTTAAAAAATGAAAATTCCATCATTGTTTCTTAAATGGCATGTTTTAAGGTTTCAATTACTATGAATAAAATATTTTTCTTCCATCACTCTTGGTTTTATTGGGTTGTTAAAAAGTTCCCGTTTTTTGTGTCACCCTGTATTTAAGAATAAAATGTTTAAATATAGGAAAGTAAAAGATTTTTCTCCAACATACAGTGAAGCAGAAGCGTATAGTGTTGCACAAAATGAAACTACTTAAACACGGGTCTCAAATCTGTACTCGGTTGCAATGCTTTTCCCAAGTCTAATGAGAATTCAAAATGATTCATGAATGCTTGCTTCAGCCTACACTTTTATCTTTGATCGTTCTCCTTTTTAGACTGTGTTTAATGCAACTTCACTTCTGATGTTCCAATTCTAAAATAACCAAGTATGTAAACAAAGAAAATAATGAATAATCCGCAGGAGGACCAAGTCTCCTGTTGAATTGTTGATGTGATGCTGTGTATAGCTTCACTAAAAATGTCAACTTGTAACTTTATTTCATTTTTTACTGCAAATGTAACTTCAGTCTAGCATATACCATTGTCGCTCCTACCTGTGATGTGATATTAACCTCATGTGGCAGGAATGCTACTCTTCTTGATCTTTTGTTTTCACTTGCAGTACATTTCCTTTTTTGTTCGTACCTGTGCATGTGGAGCTCTCTCTTCTGCTCTGTAAAGAACCTCCGCTTCTTGACACAAGTCTTTCACAGGAATGTTAATGTGATGACAGAGTGACAACACCTGCATGAATAGTTGATGCTGTTCCCTCAGGAAGCATGTGAGAACTGTCACTGGGAGGGATTAGGTGAGTTCATAATTTGTGCTGAAGAGCAACACGTGCCCTCAGCCACAGATGTACTTATGAGAATTGATGTTAAAATTTTACCTGCATAACATACTGCCTTATGTAATGTAAATGTAATCTAGTCCTCAGGGGATGAATCCTAACTTATTTGGTAATCTCTTCTAGTTCCAACTTAAGCTTTATCTTTTCACCATCATTATTTAAATAGTAATATGTCCAAATACCTGTTAAAATAATGACATTATTCCACTGACATAATGACACCGCTTTGACCATACTTATGTCACCATGTTGCTCCAGAGAAGCAACACCTCCTAACATTTGCATTTCTATCAGGACAAGAGGTCAAAGTATAATTAAAACAATCACAGCTTACAATCACAACTTACTGAAATCTCATCTGTTTCTAGCTGTTTGGTTGGTTACAGTTGTCAGATGTAATACAGGAGGTGCATGCTCCCACTCCCATCTACAGCCGATTTAGACGTACCAATTACCCTACAGTAAAATGACTTCAATTATATAACTTAGATTAGAATTAGCAAATATATTTACACTTCAAGTTTTCATGTTACATTTTCAAAAAATTCTGAGGACACGTTGGTCTGGGACAATCCTGCTTTACCTGGAATTGTTTTTTAAGGAATATTTAGTATTCCTGATAGCCACTGAACACACCACCAGAGCACTGGGTCGACTCCTCCAGTGGCCTCGCCCCTGATTGAGGGTATTAAAAGCTGTACCATCATGGCTGCCATTTGTCTCTACTTAATGACTGTCCCATGGGCTCCTCTGTGACTCTGAGGTAGGTGATGTAATCAGGATTGTTTAAAGGTTTATTCATTCATGTGTACATATTGATGAAGTTGCATTTGTTTGACAGTCTCCTGTCTGCATTATAGTGGTGTCTGGTTGGCTGACACTAATTTTGTCTGCTTTTGCATAATATGGATGCTACCGATCCCCCTCAAATCTGCGTAACTTAGACTTCTTTCCACCATGGCTGATTTTGACCAACACTTAACAAGAGTATGATGTTTAAAGGTCATCTGTCATTACGTTAGGCACAGGTTGCTTTTGGAGGAGTGTTGGGCATATTTTGAGAGCAAGAGAGAATTGTGTTAGTGTGTTCATGACTGTAGACTTTCAGTGGTCAACATTCTGATTGCATGTGTGGACAGAAACCAGACCAGTCTGGAGATAAACTGCGCAGAGGCTTTACCACGGAGTGCTTATATATGTGGTGTGGTGTGAAGTGCACGCATGGGCATATTGATGAATGAGTACAGCTTTGTGGGTGGCAAATGTGATGTGAGAAGGGAAAGAAATGAACTCTGACCAGAATTATAGTGCATTATTCAATCTAGTTATGCTGTAGACACAACCCTCTAATTACCCAGACTAAATGAGTCTCAGGGAAGAAGCCTTACTAAAAACCTTGGGTGTACTCTGCAAGAGCACTGCACAGTGTTATCTCCATGTCACCAGTATTAAATGTCTGGTGCTGATGTGTCTTCCTGAATTCAAAACCCTAAGCAGAATAGCATAGGATAAGATAAGATAGTATGAAGGAGTGTAAGAAATCTTCGAGTCATAAATCAAAGAAAACCAGTTAGACAATGAGTAAGCAGGAATTGCAGTCAATTGCAGTCATGTATGCTCTGAACCACCAGAGGTGTTTTAGTGAAATCTCAGAATATTCAGTTCCAGAAACAGAGATGACTTAAACTGTGGGTTAGTTACTAAGGTAATTGTAAGTCTGTGAAGCAGGGAGGTTTTCTTTGACAAACCTGAGTTTGTCTCAGCACTCCCCTCCTGTTGAGCTACAAACAGATGTCTGACACACTGCTTCATTTCCTCATTCATACAGTCCATATCAAAGCACATTTCAGACCACAATGTAGAGGTTTACATCAGGAGAAGATCAAAATCCCAGTTGGATATGAGTTTTATCCCCCAGGCCTGTCTTTCCTAATATTAGAGCTTTCATGATCAGTCAGTCCATGTAATGATAGAAATCTGTGCTCTCACATTTAAATGTTCGGAAGGCCGGATATGCCCTCAGCTCAGAATGAAATCTTTATGATACTGTGGCTCTGTCTTCTAAAAATGTGCTCTCAGTTTCACCTTGTCACATTTGAAATTGCAAATCAACAAAATTTTTATTTTGATCATGACGTTACAAATTATGGATCCATCAATACTCATGTCTGTTGCAACCATCAGCATTTCAACTAGTAGTCTATTTTGTTAAAGGATGAGTGAGTAAACTGTGTGCAAATTTTATTGCTTTTGCACACATTTTAAAGCTGTTGTATGCAGTCATTTTTGGCATCTCAGACTATTGTAACCAAATGGTCTGAAACTGCACCTCCTTCTGGCTCAATTTTCAAACTCTGAATGATCTTGCCATTGATGGGAAATTTGGAAACCAGTACCTCAACTGACTGAATTAAAGCAGTAAGGAAAACTACAACCAATTAATGAATTACCACTCATTTTTACCCTGGATTTTATTACATTTTGTCAAATTGGTGATGTTTAAAGTATGGCAGATTATCTCTCAACAGTTCCTGTTAGTAATATATGGATTCACAGACAATTATGACTGAGCTACTCTAATCCCTACTAATCTCTAAAGTGTGATTTTCTTCAGGCAGGCTCTGAAGTGTCATTTTTGTTTTGATTTCTAGTCAGATTTATGGATGACCCATATTTATCTGTCTTCCGCTTTAGTTTGTCCTCCTGAATATACGAGTTCATTTACTTAAAGTTTGAAGTCCTGCCCAGATCAATGTGTTATATTACCAGGAACCACAGGAAACATTGTATCCTCCACCTCTCCATGTGACCCTTTCCATTTTCCATGTTTAAAAAATACTAATAGCCTACTAAATCTTATCTAACATAACATTTTATGTGCATTCTTATGCACTGATTTATTATATTTATGCTGCTCGTGTTTACACTGACAACGACAGCCACTACTTGCTAAACCAACTATACACCCACACATTCACACAGGAATATTGTAATCACAGGAGACAGTGAAATGGCAGGGCTGCATTCTTCCAGCCCCGCTGAGCAGAGTAGCAGAAAAATGTCTTAGATCACCATACTCTGACATGTTTGGCTGACCTGATAGGAATCCACTGATAAGAGAGAAAAGATACAGCACACTGAGAGGGCCAAGCCAACAGTGTGAGAAAACACACAAGAGTATCAGATTAAGCACAAACAATACAAACAAGCTCTTCTGCCTTGCATGTTAGACTTTTGTTTATGATGCGCCTACACTATCACATGCTTTAGTGTATTATATACTACACACAGATTTCCCTAATGGCTAGCTATGCGAGATAAGACCAAACAGCAGTCAGAAGATAGTGAATGATTGAGTGCCAGTGTATGTACGTACATGCACAGTGTGTGTGTTGGTGAGGATGTGGAGAGCAGAGCAGGGTTGAGAGCGATGATGGGATCTGTCACCACAGCCAGTCAGTGACAGGGAGACACAGAAACCTGCCCAGTGAGACATGGCTCCTCGGTGTCTCCTCAACTGGAATTCCTGGGAATTCCAGCCAGCTCAGATTGTTATCAGATCCGAAGACACCCTGTCGCTCAGCCAGATTTTTTGTTATTAATGAGCAAGATACACCATGCAGAGGAGATATGCTGATCATTACCAAATCACATGATATGGGTTTGTCTGCTTTAGTTTGAGCCATTCAGCAATATTGTGATTTATATTAAGAAGGAGTGGTGGTCTGAAGTTTTCTGAGGTTTATCATCCATTCCAAGGGAAATAAAAAATCATGCAACCCTGATGAGAAATTTCAACCACAGTCAATCTTTAGAGTTTACAGGAAAAATTCCGCCTACATGAGGAGCGTTCTTGGCCATCTGGATCTCAGAGGTGTGCTGTTATGGAACTTGCCTGAACTGTCTATAATGACCTCCCAGATGGAACATAAGGAAATGATCTGGCATACCAGAAGACTGAGCAGAATTCTCCTGTATACTTTTCAAACCTTCTGTTGTCAAAGTGCTCTGATTTAAAAGTAGCTGTGGCTCAGGTGGTGGAGCAGGATGTCCACTAATCATAATGCTGGCGGTCCAATCCCTGGTCCCTCCACGTGCCAGATTGTCCTTGGACAAGATACTGAGTGTGTGTATAAATAGATGAATTTGAAATACATTGTAAAGCACTTTGTAGAACCTAACTAAGGTTTGAAAAGTTTGGTCAATTGATCACAGGATAAGTCTTGTCATATACTTTCCTCATTAAGGATCCAAACCAGTGGATGGATGCCTCCTTAATAGCAAATGCTGTGTGTATTAAAGCCTGATGTATCTTATTCCTTTAGGCCACAGAGCTCCATTGTTATCAAGAAATTATAAAAAAAAAAACACATCAGTGTGCTGCACTGTTGCACTGCCAGGAAAATTGTCTAGATCCCCAAATGTGTATTAAACCCCAGCTGAAAATAGTAATTAACAAATGCATAGTTCCCTCCTGTTTCAGTAATGCTTGATTAAAACTGTCATGAGCAGCTGTTTTAGGAAATTTTGCTTTCATGGTTTACTTCTTGAGTGGGAACTAATGGACTTTGGGTTAGTGCACAGAGAAGGCAGTGAAATTATGGAGAATTCAGCAAAGGTGAGAGGATTTATTAACATAGCCTAAATGTACAACACAAGCAGCTCCACCCTTTAATTCAGTGAGTCAACTTGCTTGAATTCAGTTACATTTTGCTGCCAAACTTTGAACTTTGGAACAAATGCAAGCACTGCACTTTTCCAGTCAAGTCTATGCTTTATGGTCAGCTGTAATGTGATCGTGTATCAAGTTACTAATGCCAGCACAACTGTGAATATCCAGTGTCATTAGAAAAACAAATACAATGTCTTTGCCAAACCACCGATGTCACACTTTAAAAGTCCAAAAATCGTCCAATAAAGTGTGGAGAACTGCAATTTGATGTCCAAGAAACTTTTTTCCTCATACTAGAAACACTCCCACGACCAGGCTCCAGCCTATAACCCCTCATGTCAAAAACCCTGTTCAGCTCTGCTGTCTCAAACTGGTCAGCATCATACGTTTCAAGAGTCCCATGACAGCCACTCGCCAGCATCAGCTTACTCATCTCTGATTTGTCACCATTGGTTTTGTGCATCATTAAAAGACTACAATGAAATCCATTCGACAGTGTAACCAACTCTGTGTACTATATGTGGGTTGAGAAAATCCATTACCCATAACAAGTGCACTGTAGCCCTTAGATTTGCATACAACCCCATCACCATCAACCCGTCCTCCTGGATAGCCATAAATACACTTAAATTTCTGCTATAGCAAGACTTTATGTTGCTTATTCAGATATGTTCATCAGTTGTACACATTTGAACAAGTTCAGAGCTTTAAAAAAAAGGAGCAGTTTGATATTTCTGACAGGTAAACTTATCTTGAGTTATTTTGTGTTACGCTGTTGTTGTAATATACACCAACATGGATACACCCGTTCATTTAAAAGACAACACAGGTGGAAAAGATATGTGTACCTTTGACCATTATTATCGGTAAACAATGAATTAACCGTACCACAAGGGCTTCCAACTCTGATAAATCTAGTTATTCAGAAACTATGAAAAACACTGGACTGCTCACTGCTACATCGACTGACACATTCCTTCATTACCATGAACACACACTGGAGTTTATTTAAAGTCACTTAAAACAGACACTGTCCTGCTGTCAAAAATTCTCATTAAAAGACTAAATGTGGGTTAATCCACTGCTGATAGTAATACTATCAATCCATCCATTATCTATACACTGCTTAATTCTCAGCCCTGAGACAGGCTGGTGACCTGTCCAGGGTGTCCCCTGCCTTCGCCCGAGTCAGCTGAGATAGACTCCAGCCCCCTCGCGACCCTAGTGAGGATAAAGTGGTGTATAGAGAATGGATGGATGGATGTTTAATTCTCATTATGGTTGTGGGGGGCTGGAGTCTATCCCAGATGACTTAGGGTGAAGGCAGAGGTCACCCTGGACAGGTCACCAGTCTATCACAGGACTACATTTAGAGACAAACAATCACACTCACATTCACACAATTTAGAATCACCAATTAACCTCAGCATATGTTTGGACTGTCGGAGGAAGATGGAGAACCTGGAGAAAATCTACACATGGACAAGGAGAACATGCATAGATCCAAGGTTGGGACGCGAACTGAGGATCTTCTAGCTGCGAGGCAAAGGTGCTAGCAAGCCCATGGTAACACCAAAAAAAACTGAGATATTTAAGCTACAGTGCCTATGTGTTTTAAGACAAATACTGAACTTTTTCAAAATAAAAATATCAGTCACATAGTTGTTTAAGTCAATTCAGATCAATTTTTTGTATACATAGTACCAATTCCCAACATGTTACCTTATAGCAGTTAACAAAGTAACATGAAGACCTTATGAATTTTAAACTGAAATCCCAACAGTTCAACACACCTTTTGGTTTCCTTATGAACAAGCAGTTGTCAGTAGTGGGAAGGAACCAAAAAAACTCAGAGAGAACCAGGCTCAGGGAGGGCGGCCATCTGCGGGGACTGGTTGGGGTGATATTGTTCCATTTTTCAGTTTTTTTCTTTACTTTTTAAATGGTATTTGTAAAACAGAATAAAATTAGCCAAATCCTTCAAGACACCTTAACAGAGCAAGCAATGTAGTTTAAAAATTTGTTTAAGTTTCCAACCTGAGCTAGCTGACTTGATAGCGATTCTTTTAGTTATTTGAACACAACTTAGCATGTAGGGTGTTCCAACCACCTTGAAAAACTTGCTATCATTTTTCTGTGGATTTAGGCTGGTATTATTTTCTTCAGTGTCTTCGTGTAGTTCCAGAATGACTATGATGATGAGGTAAGGGCTCTGCGGGGCCGGACCATCTGTTGTAGGATTCCTTGCTCGCTGAAGATAGCTCTTTATGACTCCAGCTGGATGTTTGACCTTGTTGTCTTGCTGTCGAATGAATATGCTACTGAATAGATGCTTCCCTGATGCAATTGTATGAAGGATAATTTTATGTGAGAGGCTAAAAGGCAATGCTTGACCGACACTGCAACAGTAGCTAAGGGCTTCAGGCTCAGTGGAGAGTCAGTTCACCTTCTGCACAGTTGAGTACACAGTATGTTTGTGTACATGGGTGTTGCATGTGTGTGCACGTGTGTATATGCGTGTATATATTCTCATGGATCCCACTAATGATGGCAAAACAATCAATCACCGTTGGAGGCTTAAGCTTCTAATCTATTATTCATAGGCTTCTCCAGAACATTTTGACGTGAAGATTTTTGAAGCGCGTACATGCATGTTGCTGTGGCAGCACGCATTTTCTAGTCTAACTGATCAGTCAACAGATCAGAGGGTTTGAAAACAATGCTTGTTCGACCAAACCATCTATTCACTGGATTTAAAAAGACTGTGTGTGGATAGTCAGTTTTCACATGATTGAAAGCGGCATTCTTACCAATGTCTGGGAAAACACACTTTTAAACCAGTGACCTAGCCCATCAGTCTATGCACTTTGCAGTATGTTATTATACAAATCAAGCTTCATTAGATCCTTAATTCCTTCCATTCAAATATGCTTTGATCTCCAGGCAGTTGAATGCCTGTTTACCTGTAATGGATTCCATTTTGGAAACACAAATGAAAAGAGTCTGAAGCCATGAAACCACATTTGAAAAATTGTGTGCAGATGTGATTTATATACACTCCAAGATTTTTATCCAAGCCTCCCTTTGATAAAACTGACCAACAAAAGGAAAACATTTACTCCTCTGCACAGGGTCCAAACATTTCTTCTTCTTCCCAGCCCCCAGCTGCATATGTAAAGACGCTGCTGAATGACTGATCCAGCCTTCCTGTCTATCTGGCAGCAGATCTATTAGTTCAGCTGCTAGGTTGACTTGGATAGATGACATGCTGGCTTCCTTCCCCACCTTTGTGCCTTTCTCATTCGGTATGGACATATGCACCAGTGCATCTGGAAAGCAGCCTCGAAGCTTTGTGGGCCACAGCTACACCAGACACCTGACCTCAACACTGGACAGGAAGGACGTGCCCAATAGGATTTGACCGTGACTTTGAGATGAGAAAACACACATGAAGCAGGATATTATATGCACTTCGCATGCATTTCAATCCTGAATTATTATGAGTTAATCTTGGTTGTCAGTCAACTTTGACCTTGTGGAACACAGGCAAAGTCTCCTGCAGCTACTTTTCACTAAAATGGAAACACTAGTAAAAGACAAGAGACTGGTTTTATACACCCACCACTAGTGGGCGCCTGAAGGTCACCGAACATCACCTAACATTTCTCATTGATACACACAGCTTTTTATTAATATGTTATCGAGAATTTAATGGCTGTTATACATGAGGATGACAGAGAGATATAAAAAAATGACAGTAAAATTAGCAAGAGCAGCAAGGTCTGGTTAACACGACAGTACAGTGTCTCGGTTTCCATCCATCGCGCCCGTAGCACATTTGCAAACAAATTTTGAGAACGTCTAGTAATTAAATATAATTGGATGCTTATTTCCATCTACTATTTTCTAAATATGGAGTTTGTTCATCAAAACAAACAGAAGGCTGACATCAAAACAAAATGGAAGAAGAAGACTCAAGAGGTGGAAAAAAATCAAGAAGAAAGCACTATTCAAAAAACCTTTCCTGTGTATTTCAGGTGTTATAAGAGTATTTGCTAGGTTTCTCCATAGACCCACACAGATGTGATGTTTCCATCTGCTACCATTTGCCATCTCTCCAGTAGGGAAATGTGCTGTCAGTGTTCAGTATTACCAGATGTTCAATCCTGAGGTTTGGTGACCCGCTCTTCTTTGCTCTCTTGGCAATATTAACTTATACAAGCCCTGTACACCCTTTTGTTGATCTGACGGCAACTGAACATGTCGGCTTCATCAATGTGCACCCTGGTCGCACAGCAGAGCCATTCAGTTGCAGTAACTTCTCTGTTTCATTTACAAGCCACTGGTTCTGAATTAGTGCTGCACAGTGCATAGTGGTTAGCACTTTTGCCTTGCAGCAAAAGATCCCCGGTTCAAGTCCCGGCCTGGGCCTGGGATCTTTCTGCATGGAGTTTGCATGTTCTCTCTGTGCATTCGTGGGTTTTCTCCGGGCACTCCGGCTTCCTCCCACAGTCCAAAAATATGCTGAGGTTAATTGATGACTCTAAATTGCCCGTAGGTGTGAATGTGAGTGTGATTGTGTGTCTGTATATGCAGCCCTGCGACAGACTAGCGACCTGTCCAGGGTGTCCCCTGCCTTCGCCCAAGTCAGCTGGGATAGACTCCAGCACCCCCCGCGACCCTAGTGAGGATGAAGCGGTGTATAGAGAATGGATGGATGGATGGATGGATGGATGGATGGATGGATGGATGGAACAGCTTTATGCAAACTTGGTTTAACCTTTTCATTTTTGACTGTACATCTTCCTGCCATGTACTAGAAATCAGAGTTTTTGTTTGTGTAAGAGCAGGCTGAAGACCAAATTGTTTATTGTTTTCAACGTAAAAGAGAAATTAACTCACTTAAATCCACCTATTATGAAATAAGTTCTTAAATCATTGGCATGGCCGTGTCCGCAGCCACACAAAAGGTTGTAGCATCTACACACTCACAAACACCATTACCACGTTTAGTTACTTTGAGTTGTAGTCACTAAAATTACATACAACACACAATTTGTTTTGTTTAAAATTGGTTTATTAGCACTTTGACAACACACTGTTTTCTGGATGGAGCGCACATATTTAGTTTACATTGTCATTTTGCTATTTGCTTGTATTACTTAATTTCTCCTTTCTTTGAGCTACCTGGCTGCTGTGTGGCATTTCCTGCTTGGAGACAAACTAAAGATGAGGCTGAGGGCTCTTACATCATGGAGGGGGATCAGGGTTCCATTGTGTTAGTTTTAGTTATTATGTATTTAGTTTCCCCCTGTGTGTTAAATGTGGCCTGATCAACTACTATATATGTTGCTCCAGTGTCTCATTCTGGCAGGTCTGTTTGTTGAGTTGGTGTCTAGTTTTAGTCAGGGGCGTCACCAGACCTAATACTGTACTGGGTCACACCTGGGGCACAAAGCATTCATGAGAGTGCGCAAAGTGTGCGAGAAAAAAAAACATATTCGGCACTTATTCACATAAAAAAACCTAGATAGTTCTTTAAACCATTCAATAACATCAGACTATGTTGTTGTCTAGATCTTTGATTAACCATCTGAAATGTACTGCGGTAATGCATTTGGCCTACTTGTGCACTTTACTCTCAACTTCTAAACCATTACTGATAAATGCAAATAGGAATGTTTCTGGTGAAAAATACAGAAATTTTACTATTTTTTCTGGCAACAAAACCAGATGCTTTAGCTGAAGCCATTTTTCTGGGAACAAAACAAGATTCTTTTAGTCAAAGACAAACCAATTAACAAGACAAGTCTGTGCTGTTTTTCTGTGAAATGAACTTGAATGGTTTAAACATTTGGCTCATGACTTGATGATAGGGAAAAATGTTTCTCTTCCTGAAGATAGACCATTTGAGAACCACTGCACCATCCATAGGCTGTATCTGTCAACTAACACAAGCTTACTCAAAATCATCATTGATGCAGAGGTCCTGAGCAGAACCAGCAGACCATAACCAACATTATGTTTCATGCTGATGAAACTCACTGGAAATTCCCCCGAAGCTTGTACAGCAAATTAATATGGTTTGTCCTGATACAAGGACAAGATAAGTAATAAAGAAGAAAAATATGTATACACACACACACACACACACACACACACACATATACATATATATATATATATATATATATATATATACATACATGTATATATATATATGCTTAGAAGAGTAAAGAGGAAAAGAAACCCAAATTCGGGGAAAAGTGGGGCATGCAGAGTTCACACAAATCAACAAAAATCTGAAAATTTCCAGTATTATTTACAGGTGACATATATATAGGAAAAGACCTTGAGCTGCTGCTGTTAAACAGTCTGACAGCAGCAGGTATGAATGACCTGTGGTAGTGCTACCTCCTTGATGGTGAGGGCAGTAGTTAGTTAGTTAGTCAGTCTGCTACTGAAGGAGCTGCTCAAAGCTCCTTCAGTGTGGTGGAGGGGGTGAGAGGCGTTGTGAATAACGTTAGCTAACTTAGCATTAACTTAAGACAGACTTATGTTGCCAAGCTAGCTAGGACTTCACTTACCTCTCTCATTCCTCCCTGCTCTATCCCTGCTGCGGGCGAATAACTTTCTGATATCCATCTAGGAGTTACAGTTCGAGTCAAATCAAAATCAAAAAAATATATTTAACAAGTTGCTAACGTTACCTACCTCACGCAGTGATTCTCATCGCCCCCCCCCCCCCCCCCCTCTCTCTCTCTCTCTCTGGACTTCAGTTGATCAGCTGAAGTGAATAAATTACCATATTAATTAGCCATGTGCACATTGTTTGAGTGGAGTGAATACAGTAGCAATGAATTACCATACTAAGTAGTATGTGCGCTGTAGTCTATGCTATGTAGACTTAAAACTTCGAAGTGATTTTTTTTTTTTTTTTTTTATTGGTGAAATTTTTACTGGGGCACTGCAGATCAATACTGGGGCACGTGCCCCAGTGAAATCTCTCTGGCAACGCGGCTGGTTTTAGTTAGTCTTATTTTCAGTAGAGTTATATTTTGTTGACCTCTTTTAAGGGCCCCAGTACCTTTGATTTAATTACCTTCAATCACTTGTTCTGTAAGAGCTTTTTTTTTTTTTTTTTAATGAATCTATATTTTTTGGAACTTCAGACCAGTGTTTTTGAGCTTGACTGTTTGGTCCACGAAAGTCATATTTGCATTATTTCCTTTCATCCCATTTTTATGTCAACACAAGAAAATCAGTTCAGATGAGTTTTCCCAATTTTCTGAGGTTTCTCCAGTGAACTATCTGCTGGCCTCTATTTGAACTCTGGCATGGATCACTGTTACTTTCTTTAACTGACATTCTATAGGCCTTCCATTATAAGCAGCTACAGAGGAATCACATCCACGAGATTTTATCAGGCAGGCTGTGAACTGTCTTGAGTAACCTAAGTACATACATGGATTTTCAGATATGAAAGGTTTGGCAAAGGACAAAAAAATGAAATGATATTTCCAATAGTTCCAATAGACCCTTTAATGACCCACATCACGAATGACGTCACAGCTTTAGCTGGAGGCAAAAGAGGAAGCCCACGGCCGTGACCGAAAGGTGAAAGACTGAGGAACTAGGCTCTATCAATTTTTCTGAAATGTCGTCCTGCTGTGTTTTTGGATGCCAGAATAGGAGGAATGACATTGGCGAACGCAAATTAAAGTTTTATAGGATTCCACCGAACACTCGTGCTCAGAGGGAACAAAGACAGTTGTGGTTAAATGCACTGAGGCGAAAAGACTGGACAGAGACGATCAGCTGCAGTCAATTCCAGCCATTTTCAGTACAAAAAATCGCTAATATTCTATTTGTAAATAAAAAATATTCAATTCAATTCAATTCAGCTTTATTCCAGACACTGGGTCCAAATACACACACCATAAGAACAAGGACACAACAAGACACAGAAAAAAATACAATCATAAACAATAACCCGTTAAATATGACGAGAAATACAGGGAATAATGGATGCGCATCGCGAGGTGCATTTCCTTGAAAACGACCGATTCGTGGAGTATATACCGGCTTCAAGACATGTTTTGGACAAAATAGTTTACTGGCTTGTGTCGTCTGGATGTCCAAGGTTGGATTATGGCCGTTTTTTGTGGAATATTTTCATCTGTGTGTAATAATGAACCCGGAAATGTGAGTCGCGCTGTGTACGTTAAAGCCGTGTACAGAGAAAGGATGGATGGATATTCGTTGTTTGTAAGACAAATGTGTTTATATTATCCGCTGTGGTAATCACATCTGAAAGTGGTTTATACCGGCGGATTCATGAGAATCTAAGTTTTCCATCGGCGTATAGTGTTTATATAATCGCGTTTGCAGCCTTCGGACATTCTTTAAATTCCTATGCAAATTAGTAAGTGTACCGCCAGCGGTACACTGAAGTTTAACGGGTTAAAAATGCTCGAGTTTGCAGCGCAAACTCCCAGCACAAACTATATACTACCAGTCCCGCTTGACTTCTTGCTCCGCTTTTGCCTCCAGCATAAGCCCCGCCCACAAAAAACGTCACAATGTTTGTAAACAAATAAAGGGTCTATACGTAGAGTTTTTGCTGTTCTTTCCTTATCGCGTCTTGAGCTAACACTGTCATTACAGTGCTTAGAACAAAAGACATTACACATGTCTCAAAGATTTGCTAGTATCTTTAAGGACAGTTTTAGCTTATGTCTCAGTTAAAAAGGCTCTTGCTACATAGAAGTCTTTATGAAATTGAAAAAAATATAGATTATGCAGCAACTTGGACATAAAAATTCTGTGCTACACACCTGAACACCATGATTTATTTACCAGTTAGCTCTGCTCAGGTCTCATTAGTGTTATTCAACTTGTCAGTCACTGTGAGTTCATGTAAGGTTGAAGTGAGGCAGATCAGCAAACAGTAAACTAGTCCATTCTCACTTTGGTTCGTAGACTTTGCAGTAACAGGGGACATAAACCTCAAGGTTACAGCAACCATTGCTGTCCATATTTCAACAAAGTTGAGGAAAAAGCAGGTTTTGGACTAAACTGTGTAGTCATATTTAAGGTAAATGCAGTTGCACAGCTCCAAAAAACAGAAAGCGTGACCACATTCTAATTATGGTGATTAAAGAGACTAGGAAAGTACAACAGTGTTTTGAATACTATCTTGGGTTGTCTGAGTTGATGTAAATGGGAGAGGAAACAAACATAACTGAGGAACAGCTAAGACCTGAGTTTTTATAGATTTTTCAGATTTCTACAGATTGATAAAGCACCAGTTATTAGTATATCATGATTGTGTATTTTCTTCACATTGAGGACACTATATTGATATCAATTCATATTTAATCAATCAATGTGTATCACATAGCCTACAATTCAGGCCAGGTATGCTCACCTCAAGGACTGAGATTTAACCAGTAAATAAATTAATGACATCACTTACAAGTGACTGATTTACTTCCTTGAAGTGATGTCATTAATTTATTTGCAAATCAATACAGCTTGATATTAGATATCAGCAGTGTTAGGAAGTGTTAGGAAAGCTGCCATTACTATATCAGCCTCTGGAGCTTCATGCTTGGGGTATGAGGAAATGTGAGACCGCTTTTTCTCTTGGTCCTTACACTGCACAAATGTTGCTCTCCTATCGCGTGCTGTTGCATGTCCTTCGTGTGCCTCAGAAAACACTCGCTGACATATTTTGCACTTTGCCTTATTTTGGCTCATACTTGTTTCACACATGACTGCATTTCTGCACGTTTCCATTTTATTGGCACATACAGCGGAGTACAGAGGTCAGACTTGGACACAGCTACCCTGCCTCTGAATGGCTGTGACCCAGATGTCTCTGACCTTATCAATGATGATGTTTCACTCTATATGCTTAAAATTAAGAAAATTAATCAATGACTGCTGTAAGTAGGGAGCCCTAAGATGCTTGATTGAATTTTGGATAGTGTGCTAAAGACAATGTGGAACAAATCTGAATATTGATTCAAAATGGGATGTAAGGTGTGACTGTTAAAAAAGGAACAGTTCTGTATTATACAGGATGTGTGGCAACCCTTTGTAGTAGTAACCACCGTGCTGCCAAGCTTGAATTTTGCTAGGAGAGTGGTTAATTAGCCTAGTTTGCTAATGTTCTCACTGATTTGCACAAGGCAATACTTTCTGTTGCGGTGATGGAAAATAAACATGCTGTTAAAACAGAGCAGTGGTTTGGGCTGTAACATCCAGCAGTACCAACTTCTAAAAATTCTGAACGAAGCGAACACTAAGGATATTCAATATATAGATTTTTTTGATTGAGAAGTGTGGCAGATTGATGTGAAGATGAAGTAACCATCAATTCTGACTTTCTATATTCAGCACACATGCAAAGAAATGTCTGCTTTAACTCAGTCTTTTACAAGAACTTGGCTTCTTGTGTTAGTCAAATAAAATGGAATGTATTCATCCTATTGTTAACTGGTGGATGAAGCCAATCCTCACACTATTCATGCAGAATTGTGTTTACTTTAGATAGTTTAGGTCTTTCCAGTATCAGCTCACAGTGTCACAGTGTGTGCTCAAAGGTGTCCTTGTGACAATGGCAGCAATGCATGGCACTGAAAATAGTACTGAGGCCATGACTTGTACCCTTGTGGAGTTGAAAGGTATGTGCTAATCCATCTGACCTTCGCAGGGCAGCAGAAGGACGAAAACAGAGTCGCTGAAGGGGTTAGGGTGCCAAACTGATCTGGCAGAAGTTCAGAGAGACTCAATCTCTGCTACAAAGCAGGCCAGCGGAAACCAATTTAGCCCACCCAAGGTCATGGCTTCTGGGCAGCTGGAGCACAGACAGGTCCGAAGCTTTCTTCTGTCACGAAACCGCAACAATCTCCACTTACACTAGTCCCTATGAGTTGGAAAATGGGAAGAAAATGTTTTACATTTTTACATAATATAACTGGGTAATGCAGTATACATCAGTGAGAGAGCCATTTATTTTCTTCGTGTTGTGTAAGATTAGTTCAATCCTTCTTGTGATTTGGAATTCTAAACCAACCATGGTTTCTCATTAAAGGATTCTTTTTCCATTTGCTTTGACTTGGCTAATGGGAAGTATAGCTCTTGGTCAGTAGAGATTTGTCTTTGAAGTTCACTGTGGTTCCTGAGTGATGATGTGAGATGGAGAGTGAAGCAGACACACATTCACCACAACAAGCACAGGAGGATTAACAGAAAGCAGGGTGACACAAAACTGATGGCTGCTAATGTTTTCTATCCCTTTTAGCCCAGTCAGCCGAAAACCCCACCAACAGAGGCTTTACTGTTCATTTCAATCTAAGGTAGAAAAAATGTTCAGGGAACTTACCATTAGTACAGCTAATAAGTTAAAGTTTGTCATTATAGTTGCAGTAAAGACAAAGTCATAGAACAGAGAAGTTTAGAGGAGACATGTAGTGATGAGACATTAAGGCTTTTGAACATTTCTATACAGTCTTTCTTGTTAAAATCTCACCACAGTTCCTCTTTAAAGATCCTATGTTGTGCCTCTTCTTAGCAAATTAATCAAAGTTTCACACATCCGTGCAGTGTGCCTTTCAGTTTTTCAGCTCAAAATACTGCAAAGATTCATTCATGTCATGATGAGTGCATAACCACAGGTTTCAGGGCTATTCTAAACAGTCTGTTGTGCTCCGAAAACCAATGATCTGCTGCTGTTACCGCCCTCCTTCAGGAGCAACAAAGTGACTCTGTCAGTTTGAACTGGAATACCATTGGTCATTTCGGTGTTACATTACACCGGGGTCAAATTCTTACTGCCTTATAAAGATAGGAGATTAACTTGCTGTGGCGTGGCCACAAAAAAGTAAATGTCCTACATCTTTAAGAGTTAAGTATATAACAGCCACACAACATGATAAAATTGAATTTTAACATATGCGACCTTTAAGAATGTGGAAACCTCAGAACTAATGGGTTTGGAAATACATTACCAGTCAAAAGTTTGGACACAGTTTTGCATTGAATGATTTTTCTTTATTTTCATGACTATTTACACAGTAAATTCTCATTGAAGGCATCACAACCATACAGCCATGGCCATAGGTTTGGACACAAATACCATGATGCTTGTGAATCTTAGAAAATACCACAAAATTGTCACTTACAATACAGTAGACAACTCCTGAGAACTATATTAAGTTTCATATTTTAAAAAAAACATCAAAAGAGTTTGGTGTTATTTTGTTATTCTTACCAAATTCGGTTGTGAAAGTACTGCATTTTTTTTGTTATTTTCTTCTAATATTATGTTTTGGGAACAAAGTTGTTCCAATTGTTGGAATTTATTGATAATATTACATCCCTTGTTGATTTGTTCACTAATTAAACTGGTGCTGTCAAAAAATATTAGTTATGTTCTGTAATAGACATCAAAACAGACATAGTAAGTCATGCTGTGTCCAAACTTATGGCCATGGCTGTAGACTGTATATAAAGATAGACGTAGCATATGGCTCCAAAATTGAAGCCCACCTGGAAGTGTCAAAAACTTGCAATATCACGCTGTCCGCGAGGGTTGGTTCCAAAAAGCTTTTGCTCCATAGACCCCAATTCATTTTTGAAAAAAATTTAATTTGATAGACTGATTTTCTACAGCTCAGGATTTTTTTTCCCGTTAGTTCTCATGGTCAAAATGAGAGATCAGGTGGCCGATCTTAAAATAAATCAATACTGAATTTTAAATCAATCGTTAAAGTTGGCCGAGCCAGGGGGCGTGGCTATACTTGATAGACAGTCTTGTCTGGAATGATTGACAGATCCTTTAGGGCGAGGCTTTCAGCAGTCTGGCTTCAGTCTGGCCCGCCCATAGACTGGTCCTGCCCCGAGTTGCTCTCCGGTCCAGCCTGTTTGATGACGCTTTTTTACGTCACTGGCTCCAAAAAATCCAAAATGGCGGCCGGGAAGTAGCAAAATCCGGGCTTCATTTTCTCTGCATTGAAACCAACGGGTGACGTCACGGCTAGTTCACGCGTGATCACAACTAGGAATGAACACATGTAGAATTATGTAGTAAACAAAAAGTGTGAAATAAGTAAAAACCTGTTTTGTTTTGTTTTTTTATTTTAGATTCTTCAAAATAGCCACCCTTTGCTTTGATTACTGCTTTGTACACTCTTGGCATTCTCTGGATGAGCTTCATGAGGTAGTCACCTGAAATGGTTCTCCAACAGTCTTGAAGGGGTTTACAGATGCTGAGCACTTGTTTGCCTTTTTGCCATCAGCTGGTGGAAATTTAAATAGTTTTTAAATTTTTGAGTCAAGTGACAAACCTTGTCAGAATTTAATAAAAGTTTTGAAGGAGTGTGTTGGGTAAGTGGCCTTTTGCAAAAAAAGGGCATCTCCAGTAAGGAGTAGGTAGTACCATGACAATGACAAGAACCCACATAATATAGATTATTATGGACAACAGATGGTCTAGTGGAATTACCAAGAAAACAGAAGTCATACTAAATATAGCATTAACCACATCAAAATGAGAAAATTCCTCTATACCCAAATAACTGCATTTGGTCTTGGACTACCCTGTCATTTGATGTTGTATTGTAAGATATGTAAAACTCCCTTTGTAGAGAAATCTGGGCCAGGCTGATCCATGTGGTGTGGTTTTCTTAGAATCAGAAACTGATTCTGCCATCATTCTCAATTCGTGGAATCCCCCCCCCCAAAAAAAAAAAGAAAAAAAAGAAAAGAAAGCAAAAAAAACACATTAACCAGTTTGTAGAATCAGACTAGGAAACATCAGGAATATGTTCATTTAATTTTTTAATCAAAGTATTAATTCCAGCTGCTGCAATGGAACCCAAGACAGAGACAGGAAATTCTAGTTTACTAATTGTTGGAATACTGAACTCAATAATGAATCCAAATGCTAAGTTAATATGTGCTTATTGTTAAAGATGAACAGGAGAGCACAGAGCCTGGCCTTTATAAGTGTGTGTGATGGATCATCAATTACAAACTGAGAAGAAATCAAAGACAAATTGTAATACTTTTTTGGCCACTAGAGGAGAGAGGAAATAAGATGTAAACACAACATATCAGCACCCTTACACATCTGACTGTTGCGGAACTATCGATCACCAGATGAATGAAATGCTAAAATTCACCTTTTTTTTTTGCACTATTTTTGGTCTTTACCAACTCCTTTGTTACATATCAGTCTTTAAAGCTGCTCCAGTATGTTCACCAGCTAGTCTTTTCATCTACTAGTTTTATTCTGTATCAATGTAGTTCCGTGATAGTTGTCTGCAGATCTGTAAGGACACTGAAAGTCGGAATTATTCATATCAAATTCAACATACAATAACTCCAGTGTAACAGAATGGAACCAAATATAAGCCTAAAATAACACCTGAAAGAGAACACCTGTAATACCTCACAGGGTGTAGGTCTCCTGGTGACTTTATTTTGATAGCCTTACTGGTTCCCATATAGTAACATGTTTCCAGCAGGTTTGCACCCTACCTCATTTAGAAAAACAAATCCTTCCCAAATATGGGGCTTGAACTTTGTGTCCTCTGTTTTTTGCTGTGTGATCGCAATGCAAAGGGATTTTCTCTGAATGTAAAAGACCGTGACTAGTACCTCAGAACTGTGAGTACTGTGTTAAAACAGTCATGAAGCAATCTGAATATCCTTCCAAGCCTTCCAGTATTTTGGTGGCCCAAATTTGAGTTAACGTGATGAGCTTGAAACAAATATATTGATAAGAATTAATGAGAGTAGAGTTGTCTCATTTTGTAAGTAGTGAATCATCAGCATTCAGTTTGATTTTATGATCAAAGTGCCAGTAATTCCTCATAATGTGAAGAGCTGCAAGAGCTGTGGTCCAGCAAATAAGAACAGAGGGGCAGACAGTCTTGCCAAGAGTGCTGATCTAATTCTGTTGTTGACTTTTTTCGGAGAAGAATGATACTTTTTGTGTAATTGCAAGTAACGAACCTCATATGAGGCCCTGCTCCAAAACACAGTCAACTGAAGTGAGTCGCTCCCAGTATTCCAACAAAATTTCTCCTTACATTTGGAGCTCCTTTACCCTCTTCAGCATGATGGATGCAGGGATGTATGTGTACACAGCATGACCTCATGTCTTAAAATCTACCTGTGTGTTTGTTTAGTATGCTGCATGTATTCTGGGCTGGAAAAGTCATAAATTGCACCACACAGGGAGGTCGAGCTTTGTGCTTTTACTTGTTCCAGCTTTAACTTCCACAAACAAACATACACTTTGTCACAGTTTCTCCTTTGATATGATCCGAGGTCACGCCCCCCTGTTGCTATTAAGACCCTATAAAGCAGCGGTGCTGGTGCCAGTTTGGCACGCCATATCCCCCTGAAACCCAAGCCTGAGTGCTGGAGCCTCGGTTGCCGTGGCAGTTGCTTGTGAAACACATGATTATGCAAACCAGGCTGTTTACCTTGGATTACAATCAATATCTAGCTGCCCTGTGAGATTTGTATTAAAGCGAGCGGCAGCAGGCGGCTTTACCCTGTGAAGTGGGCAACGGCTGCGCGGAACAGCGAGCAGGACTGTGAGTGCCAGATAAAAGATGAATTATAGATATCCAGCCCCAGGGCTAAACGTGGAGGTGGGTGGAGTGGAGTGTGGTGGGGTGTCGGGGGTGGTGTGGGGGAAGCAGCCCATGTCTTGAGTAATGACTCTCAGTGGTGGTGCTCTAAAAGGTGAAAAGGTGGGCATATAAGAAGAAGGCAGATAAATTACAGGATTTATTTTATTGGTGAAAGGAAAGAGATGCGGGCACATGGCTCACTTATCATCCTGTGAATTATGAAAAGAAAAAAATGGTTCAAGAGACTGTTAAAGATGTGTCAGGGACAAGGATTTTCTCCGGTAGAACAGAATTACAATTTGGAGCTGCTCAACTTCAAACACATTGCAATACCTCAGAGAGTGACGGGCATGTAATTTCAACACTGTGTTAGATGTGCTGGCTCTAACTCTGATGTTGCAGCTGTGCAAAAGTTGTTAAATGTATACCAGCTATTAAAATGACATGAGTTTCAGTGAGCTCTGCACAGGATGGTGCAGTCCAAATCCCCAGGTGAGCCTCCATAACTCCTCTATGAGTCTTTGATTTTTCTACAGCCTCAAATCAGAGGTGGCATCCTCCAAACCGGTATGATACAGTATTACATTTTATGTAATAACACTACAGATAACTGTTATAGTGTTCATAGTGACTCCTTTATTTATTTTAATGACTGTTAGCTTCTGTACTGCTTGCTGATCTCCATAGATAAAACGAAACATAATTTGGCCCTACGGAACAATACATAAAACCTCATTTTAATTAAATTGTCAACATTCCAACTGCGAAATTACAATGTATTACAGTAAACAGTGTGTGCTTTGGCCTTATGGTCATTTCATTTGCACAAAAGAGAAAGAAAAGAGCACAGTTTAGTGCATGGCAGTTCTGAGACCAAACAAAAAACCCTGAATAATTGTTTTTGGCAAGTGTAAATCTAACAATTCACCAAAGATTAGTTAATTCATTTGCCCATGGACTGAAATTACTTTTGTACAGTGATCTACTCTTGTCTCATAAAGCAGCTACGCAGTGTCATTTGTCACCCAAACCTTCACCCAGAGAGCATATTTACTCTTTTGGCCAGCTATGTCAAACTTTTATTTCATGTCAACTCACAGCTGCATAGCAACCCAAAATTCACAGTACAGAGTGTACTTAATACATTTTTCAGCAGCAATGATAGTCCTACAGAAAAAATAGCAATTATAGCAATTTATATGTGTGTGTGTGTGTGTGTGTGTGTGTGTGTGTGTGTGTGTGTGTGTGTGTGTGTGTGTGTGTGTGTGTGTGTGTGTGTGTGTGTGTGTGTGTGTTACTTTCATGCACAGCAGAAAATGCAGGAAAATAATATATCCATAAGAGAGGACTGAAACATAAGGACCCCTTTGGCCAAAGTGGAGCTTTTGTTTGTTTGTTTGTTTGTTTATTTGTTTTTATCTTGTTAACATGTTCATATTGTATTTTTTTATGCTGAAACATAAATCATGAGTAAAATAAGCCATGGTTGATGATTTCCACTGTGAAACTGCAGTGTACTGATGACCATCTTGAAATCATTGAATCAGAGTTTCTTTGAATCCAATCCTGCCAACTCAGGGTCATTCTGTATCATTAACCTTCCTCCGATCAGTTTCTGTTTCGATTTTAAGGCAGAGACAGATTATTTTTATGGGAAAAGAACATCGAAAAGTAGGCCTCTATTAATATTTACGTGGCATAGAAACGTTGGCCTCGTCCATGTATAGGTACACAGTTCTAGCCTCATATTCATTAAAGTCCTATCAGCAATGGCTGTCATGTGAATATGGACAGCAGCAATTGATTTAGTAAGAAAATACCTTTTAGAAAATGTTCTCAATCTCTGAATAAAATTTAAATCGACTCATCCATTTATCCATTTATTTATTAATTTCACCTAAACATGTCAATGAAATGAAATGAAGTGAAATAACATTTTAGTTAATAATATACGCTTCTGAATATATAAATAAATAAAAAACAGCCTCCATCCAGGGATGCACAGATGAAAATTGTATGAACTTAAAGACACTGACTTGTTATAACAAGAAAAGACCAAGTAGAAAAAAGTTTAAGTTTGTGCTTCACGAGGCTTCCCAGCTATGCCAGTGAGCTGAAACCAGCTCACCTGAAGCGAATGCAGTCATTTTGAATGCTAGCAATTTGCCTGTCCTACATGCATATATGACATGCAAACTGTGTATTCTGACAGAGGTCTGTGAATGCTAATTCATACTTGTTGCTTCTGAGAGGCTATGCAAGCCCCTTGGGTTCCTGTGACATGAATTTGGTTTTCTGTCTATGTCTGCATGGATCATGTGAGCTCAGACAGTATGAAAAAAGCAAATTGGACACTCCTTTTACTGGAATTTACATCCCCAGAAGAATATACAATAGACTGAGTTCACGTTGATGTTTTCACTGAGAAACTAATTCTAAACTTTGTCACTTCTTCTGGAAGGATGGTCTATAGAAGACTTAGTCAGCTGGAACTCACTGGTTTATATTAGCAGTTTTTCCCAAATTCATTTGAATGTGAGCTGCTCATTGATGCATATACAGAAAATACAAACAGTAATGTTACTGTTTTCAAAATCCTTTAACCACTTTACTTTGGGAAACAACACCAAAAACCTCTTGGCAGCAGCCCACCACAGAGCCAAAGCATTTCCCCCCATAGTAGACCGATGAAGAGGTGCAGCCAGACCATTCTGTACTGCACAAATGTCTGGCTATGTGAGACTGGTGTAAAGGCCAGTTTATGATGTCAGACTCAAGTGCAGAGTGCTCTGGAACAAATGACAAACATCATGGTCAGTGATCTGGAGCGACTTCTCAACCAGTGAAAGGAGTTAACTGTGCTTCCCACAGAGTGTAAATGTCTTCATCTGCCCACATCTACGCACAGCGAGGCGGTCGACTGGACACATACCAGAAAAGTATTCTGGATGCTCATGTCATGTTCCATATGCATATCATAATATTTCACTGTTATCCCCATTTTTGGCCATTTTTTTGCAAACTGGATACACATTGAGTTTTTCATGTTGCCTTGCTGAACACAATGACCAAAGCACCTCTTCTTCCTGTAGACATTGCATTGCATTTTCTAATTCGCATTTGTAGAAAGTGTCCATGTATGCATACCCTAGCTGTAGTATGTATAGAAGTCTGTCATTCTGAGTGCTGTGTAGCAAACTGCTTTACCACAAACACAGTCAAATACATGTCTAGAGAAAAAATAATGTTTAATTAAACAGAAGCTCCAGAGGTTGGATGCAATGTGACTTCAGGAGACAATCAATCAGAACCCTCTGCCAATTGCCAGCAGACATTACAGTCTTCCAAAAGACTTCATCTCTTGTTCATGGACCAATAATTTCCAAAATGACCACCAACGTACTTAACAGAACAGAATTAGCAACAAAGACCATAATAACTCATTGAAAAATTATATTTACTTAGTATTTTGCTTAGAAGTTGGAGGTTTTTAAATAGAAGTCAGTTGGATACTGTATGGTTTGTTTGTTTGTTTGTTTTTGGAAACGGCATCTGGTAGTCATTGGCAGCATTGCAATTTATGTTACCTTCACATTGTTGGTGTCACTATTGTTACTACTTGATCTAAACTGCATCTAGAGTTCTTGTGTGAGCACAGGTTAGCCATTAATCCACCACTGGCTTCTACTGGTGATTCTGTGAGAGAGACATGTCATAAAATAATATTCAGATCACAGGGGACTCTGAAATGCAGCATAAGTGTGGGGTTTGACAGTGCAGAGATGCTCTCTTTACAGGTGTAATTATTACTAGTGGTAGCAGTCATGTGTTGATCTCAAACAAATTCAGCTCCCCTGAGGTGTTGAAGCTAGATTTCTTTAATGACTGCTGAAGTTGTGAGTGGAGACAGTGCTGTAGATGGATAATAAACTACAATGATTAGCCATGCACAGCAGACCGAGCTGCTGCAGGATTAATGCGTCTGACGGCTCACATGTGCAGAGCAACAGTCATCACTGTTTCACTTCCCACTATGCCTATGTGATCAGTGCTGCTGTGTTCTGTGTGTGTGTGTGTGTGTGTGTGTGTGTGTGTGTGTGTGTGTGTGTGTGTGTGTGTGTGTGTGTGTGTGTGTGTGTGTGTGTGTGTGTGTGTGTGTGTGTGTGTGTGTGTGTGTGTGTGTGTTTGAAAGAGACTGGGAGATTTTCCAGTGGTGAGGAAAAAACTGAGCTCTGACTTCAAAGGTGTGTCAGGGCATGCAGCGCTCAGCCAGCCTGGCGTAGATGCCAGCTCTGTGTGGCCATGTAAATTTCATGACAAGTATCTGTGTATGCTGTTATCCTGCTATAATCTTGCTTCTTGCACATACATATTTATTACACTTGCATACAATTCTTGTTCAGACAAACATAACCACTCAAACTCATTAAAGTGCGTTCTACACCACTCACACGTCTTTTTTCTCTTGTCATCATCCCATTGGTGTATTGTGTTTCTCTTCAGCTTGCCAGCTGTCAAATGGAAGCCAAAGCTCCACTTTACCTCTTCATTTTACCCCTCCTCTCTTGCTCTTTCACCTCATTGGCCTTCTGTCTTCCACACCTTTGTAGCGTTCGCCTCCACAGCTTTCTGAACCCAGATCCTCTCTCTGGGGCTGGGCTGTCAAGGTGAACTGAGCCCTTCTATCTGCCTGAGAAAGCTAGAAGCTCACTCAACACAGTGAGCTGGCCTGGAAAGTCTAAAATCCTGATCACTGAAATGGAAGACCTACATTTACTGATAAAGAAGTCATATTAATGAACAACATGGGGTTATTCCTCTTATTTTTGTTTCTTTATTCATTAGCCTTTATGTGTCTTAAGCTTTATTTGGACAGAATAATATTACAGGGGGAATCGGGAGATAAAATATTCTCTGTGATCCCCAATAACGCAACACATCATCTGAATGAGATTTTCTGCTTGCAGGATCTGGTCAATATTAAACATTCAGCAAGGCAAATCAAAACAGAAAGAAAAAAATGGAATATAGGTTCATAAATCTGTGTGGAACTCAACGGAATAAAAGACAACTTAGAAGTGGCCTGAAACCATGGTCAGCTTTACTCTATTGTTTTCATTTGCTCAAATTTATCCCAAAATATTTACGTAGATCTTTGTCTTTAAGAAATGGAAGGCTTCTATGATTTTCTTCTATGAGAAGAAAACCTAATTTTTCCAAGATTTTACAATACTCTAATGAGATAAGAATGAGCAGCAGCATTAGAGCTACCTTTACTCTAACTGGTCGATAAAAACTGATTTGGGAAGGTTGTTGTAGTTTGGGTTATCATAGAACTTGACAGGTAATCCTTAAGTTCATTTGTTGTCTTCAGTTTTCAGTCAAAATTTTTCAGTACATAGCAAAGAGAAAATGCTAATATGTAATTTGGCATGTTCAATTTTCAAAAATGAAAGCAAAAATTGGGCCGATGTTGCAACCTGCAGCACAGAAATGCGTAATTTTATTCTAATAACAAAAAGAAACATAAGAATAAGAACAGTAAGAATAATACACATTTGCCACAATACAAAAGCTGCAGTAGCTGTTCTTTTTTGTTTTGTTTTGTTTTTTTCCCTTACTCTGACAGTGCTTTACATTTTCGAGCTCTGTGAGGGTTGGTTTCAGAAATACTGCACTGGGCAAAGTCATTTCTGACTGTCTAGTGAAAGTGCAATGCTGATAAATGGGGTGACCATATCCTGCAACAGACACTTACAAACTTTGATGCACAGCTGAAGATGCAGGAAACGTAAACTTAAATGAAACAACAGTGTCACTGAAATAATCTTTTAGGTAATAGTTTGCTCTTAAGCCTGAGGCAGTCCCCCACCAGTAGTGTCCAAAATCCCTTTTAGACTGTTTTCACAGCACACATGTTGACTTGTCAATTAAAAAAATTAAATTAAATTAAATTGAATGTATATAGCGCCAGTTACAATTCAAACTGTCTTAAGATGCTTTACAGAACCCATATGCCTGAACCCCCAAAGCAAGCTCTAAAGCAACAGTGGCAAAAAAAAAAAAAAAAGCTCCCTTGGTATGATTTGTCATATCAGGAAGAATACAAGTGGAATAAACTTCGAACTTCAGTTCTATCAAGCCTCCCAAGAAACCATGCCAGTGAGCCGAAACCAGCTCACCTACAAGAAATGCAGTCATTGCTTAGCAGGTAGTATTAAAAATGACAACTATGCCTCCATGGTTTCTGCACCTGTCCTTGGGTGCATCCAGAAAGGAGTAGAATCAAGAGTTTATACCATGTTCTAGTCAGTTTGGAGCTCACTTGTAAATGTGCAGTTGGTCAACATCTAGATATTCTACTTTGCCCATTACTGCCCATATAGTGTTGCTGCACATACATTTTTGGTTGTGTTGTTGTCTGCAGAGAAGTCTACCTTGACAATAGCTTAATTTGGAAGTTGAAGGTGATTTTTAGGCGGTAATGAGCATTTGTTCTAGACAGGCATACTGATATCACTGGAAGGGGGGGTCTTGCTGACAAAAGGTGATATCTGAGCACAAATTAATTTCTATTAAACTGTTTTGATTCCACATAGCCTTCAGCTTGTGTATTTTGGGGGGAAATTCACAACATCTGCTGTTACTTACAAAGGTACAGATTTAGGCATTTTGCAATATGCACAAGCATAACCAAAGTGCTTGTCAGCACTGCAGTGGTTTCATGTTGGCCCTCGGTTTTCCAGTGTAGTTCTTACTTTGTCTTCATATCAGATGAAATCTCTGGAGCATTTGATATCCATTAAGCTTCTGTGTGTGTTTTAGAGTTTCTCTGGTAAGTTTTAGATGGCAATTGATTTGTGGGACAATTATACTTTGGTTATACATAAATATTTGGCATAGCATTTGCCCTTGTTTGCAGGAGATTCTACAAAATGAACGAAAGCAGAGACATATGAATGCTTATTATATTAGTGGTCTTATGGTCTGTGTGTGCAGGGCGGTCAGAGCTGGAGAGTTCATGTACTGGAGGAGTCCAGAGAGCCCACAAAATGTGGTTGTGTAAAGGAAAGCATTTAAATATTATATTATCTTTTTGCCTGTCTAGCAGTGGAACGAAAGGAAGACATAATTTGTTTACTCTGTTTACCCATCAATCGGCTAACACATTGTTTCAGAACAAGACAGTTATTACATAGAGAATAAACTGTAGTGGTACCCAGAAGTTAATCTCTCAAGATTACCTGCTTACTTTTCATGTAGCACAACTACCAGGCCAAAATTCACATGGATACCTAATCGTTAATAATAACTATCAGTAATTAGGACCCAACATTGTTTTGTAACCCATTTTCAGTTGGTTAACATGCAACCTGCATTTAAGTGCCAAAGCCTGTCTGTTGGCTCCAGTCTGTCTGGTCACGACTGTCGGACCTCCCTCATCATGAAAGTGCTTCAACAGAGCTGAAACGCTACAGACTAGAGAGCACTGTTTGCAGAAATATTCCGACCGACTCTGATTTTTCATAGTGACTGCAGAGCCGGTCACTAGGATTGAACTATTGTGCTGCAATGCACTATGGGAGTTCGGAGTGTTCGGGGGGTTTAAATGTTGTTATTGTGGTTTATATTAGTGTTATGGTGTTACAAGTGTTTGTGTTTTATTGTGTTTTTGTGGTTTAGTCAGTCTCGTTAGTTAGCTAAGTGTTATGTTGTAAGGACCATGAGTGTGAAGTGTAGTGTGTTTGACATCTTCCTGCTACAATGCCTGTATTGGGTGTTCACTGTTTGTCAAAATTAAAGCATCTGCTCATTGCAGACTGTATAAAAGACAAATGTCCTATCTCCAGCGTTGTTTTCCTACACTGCTCACCACAATATCAACTGACGTTCCTGACCTGTACATGCAGGAATTTATAAAGAGCATGTACCAGCATTCCTAATTAAGTGCATATAGTGTATACATGTGTAGACAATCCCTAAATTAACTATTCAAGATTTCATAGTTTTAAAAATTTCGCATAGTGTTGGTGTAAAAGATGTTGGCTGGGTTATATACTCAAAAATACAGGGTTTATAGACACTATTTAAAAGTAATTAGTTATTTGCCAGGCTGAACAGCATCGAAACAGTTGGATTTGACTGAAGGGCCTGATTGAAAATATTTGCATAGCAGCATTTAGGCCTCCAAATCCTGGGAGCAGAGAAACACTCACCATGCTGACTCTGTCAAGGGCTCATTGACTAATGTTTTCAGTGTGTGTCTTTCTTGCAACAGTGTCATCTGTATCCTCTCTTCTGCTTTACTCCCCTGGGCTCTCTGGGTAAGCAGTCATAGTGTGATAATTAGAAAAGACTGCAAAGCTACATTTGCAAATTTACACCCATGATACAGAAATTCCTGTGAAACCACAGTATGTGTCTTATCATAATGCTACCATAACTACCTTTGCTTGGCTGTAGAGTGCATCCCGTTAATTGGCTTTGGTTAAACTATCCTTTGCTTGCATGAGGTTTCACAGACAAGGAATAAAACACAGCAGGTTTCCAGCTCCTTCCCATGCTTTATGGTTCTGATACGTAGCCTACAGAGAGGAGGCAGAGTGTATGCGTGTCGCTCCATGTATTCAGTATTAGCATCATATCCCCATGTCTGCTCATTAGCATCCTGCAAGAGCCAGTTTTCCCACGAACAAAGTTGGGGGGTTTTCAAGAAGTGCACAATCACAGGCAGAGCAAGGGACTAAGATTTTAAATTCCTGTCAACCCAGTCGACTATGTGTGTCTGCCTCACCAATGACTACCTCAAGATCTTAAAGATGCTATGTGTAGCATTTTGTGTTTCTCAAAAGAGAAAGCTGTGCTCCTAATAAACAAAAGCTGTGACCTGCGACACACTGCTGTGACTGGTTGTTAGTAAGTTGTTCTTCGTACTGAGTGATCTTCCTCTGGAGCACCGCCTTCCCAACTGAACCGCAGCACTTCTTGTTTCAGAGAAGATGGTGTAGTATGGTAACAGCATTTGATAACAGCCAATGTGGATTCAGATCAGGTAATCAGGATGAAGCTATGCAGTTAAAAAGGTGCAACTGTGATGAACTTTGTCAACTGCTTGAAATGTTGAGGCAGTTCCAGGTTTGTGCTCTAAAGCAACACACTATCCCGAGAAAATCTGAACGGTTGTGCAGTACACAGAACTTTGTGAAAAGAGTTCATACAGGAAGTAGTGTAAGACTGAACAGTGTCAAAATCTGAGTGGGGCATTAGGTATGTTTACCTTCACTAAGGCCATAAGTTCTATTGACCATGACAGCAATGCATTCACCAAAGGATTTGCTGTGACACATTTTAAACAAGCAAACATTTAAACCGCAATACAACATTTGTATTTGATTGTAAAACCAAAAGGGAGCACACTAATAATGTCAGTCCGTATATGTCAGGAAAACTACAAGGTGAAGGAAAGGAATTTTGGGACAGTCAATGTACCTTTGTCCGTTTGTTTGTCTGTCTATTAGCAACATTACCCAAAAACAGACTAACGGATTTGGATGAAATTTTCGGTGAAGGTCAGAGATGACACAAGGACCAAGTGATTAGGTTTTTGAAGTGATGCGCCTTATAGTCTGGATCCACAGATTTGTTAAAGATTTCTGTTTCATTGCGAGATAGCAACACGGTGTCACTGTAACCATGACAACAAGTGAACAGTACATCAGCTGCCTGCTGATGGTCACATGATTGTGATCCTACTGTGGACTTATAAGGAATTATCCATTGGAAATGATACAAGGGACAATTAATTAAATTGTGGGGATGTTTCCGAGTCCCATCAATTCCTGCAGCCCTCTACATATTAAGGTCACGTAATTCAGTATCTGTAGATAATGTACACATGCATAACACATGTCTGTGCTCGCTGCAAGGTAATTTTTTATTTAAGATTTCATCTGTCGGAAATGATACACCTACTCCTTGTTGGAATACTGTGCTCTCGGAGTGCTTTTCTTGTTGATATTTAAATTGTTTTGGATGTTTACAATGAGAAATATAAGGAATGATTTTAATCAGCACTCCATTATCCCCCCAGTAGCATCATCCCATTTCATCAAAGCTGGAGAGACAGACCCCATCTTCAGACAAGAGCTTGGACTGGTCTCCTCCCCACAGCCTGTTGCTGGCAGCTCAATATAGACTCCATAATATTGCCCAAAACCCAGTCAGACATGCCACCACACAGCTGGTTATGCTTGAATTCATAGTTGCTTGGCAAGAATGCATGGACAAGGCAAGTGAGGAAAAGTGTGCCAGTGACTTTAATTGAGAAGTGCAACAATGTCTGGTGGACTCCCTGAGAACCAGACAGGACTGGCTTTCAGGGGTTTAACAGTCCCCTTGTAAAGCCTTAACTCTCAGCCATAAGAGCTGCGACAGAGGCTACAGAGAAAGCTGCACGGTGTAAAAGGCCAAAAGTAAAACTGGGTCTAACCAACCCTAATTAGTATAGCTGGGCAAGGCTGTAAGATACTGAAAGATCTAAACACCGGAGAATCCCAGTACATCAATGGTAATGCTTGTTGGTGCATCCTGATCTCTTATACATCACTGTCTGTCTTCATTTTCTCAACCAAATAAGTTTTATTGAAAGCATATTTACATTATCACAACAACAACAGTGTCAGTTTACTGCCTACCAAACTTTAAGGCGAGTCTAATCAAAAATTGGGCATCATCTGTTGTAGTATTTGGTCGAGGCGTTTGAGATTTTGCAATGAATGCAATGAAAAATCGTATATACTGCAGTGTTAATAGAAAGTAATTGTAATAAATATATATGTCTGTATGTCATTAATTTTTACCAAGGACATGTTTGAAAATGCAAAACTTTGGTTATACTTTCCATGCCATGGTCCCAACTTTTTTTCCTTTCCTCTTTGGTTGGTAGGTATTGTTTTGGTTTGTGTAAATGTGCATACAGATTGTTTCTAAATGTTAATAAGTCTGTGTTTCTCAGTCTTCTAGGTAATGGTAATCCTAAATACTTTTGTAGGTACAATTGGACTTTTTTGGTTCTTCAAGATGCTTCATCTCTTATCCAAAAGTCTTTCTAACTGATTGGTCAAGGGTCACATTTTCCTCTTTACTCCTGATCTGTTAACAACTCAAAACTCACGTGGCTCCAGCCTTGGATGGCTGTGAGACTTACTGGGGATAGATAACTTGATGTATAAATGGTGGTGAAACTGCTCTGATTTTGTCAACAAGGTCCAGAACCTGAAACTGACCCTAGATGAATCTGTGTATGGTTTGTTCATTCGTTTTTCCGTTTCAATATAAAATCTTAAAAAAAAAAAAAAAATGTTGTTTTTTGGTTTTTCAGTTTTTAAAACCTAAATGTAGAAATGTGTTATTTAACTAATGGAAAAACGATGGTGTTGGATTTTTGCTCTAGCTTTTTAACCCGAAATACAAAATAGGGCTGTTGTTTTAGTTTGTTGCAAAATGGAAGTCGCTGAGGAAGAACTGTTCAGAGCTGGTCTGGATCATGAACACATCTAGAATGGCTTTAATGGAGCACTTTTCCAATTTCATTCCCTTTGAGAGTGACAAAACCCATGCAGAAATCATGGAGCTCCACAGCGCTCTATATTAAAGAGTTTATTATATTATATTATATTATATTATATTATATTATATTATCAGGAGGTTCTGCATGGAGAACAATTTAAGACGCAGTCATGTGTCAGCTGCTGATTTTGAGAGAGCTGTCACTTGTTCTATATCAACGACATATGTTAATTTCAGTGCCATACTTTATTAACTGTAGAATGTTATGTTTCACTTTTGTGTGTTTTGCAGACAGGCCTGAGGTATGGACAAAGGTTTTTGTCATCTATTGGTGCCGCTGTTCCAGTTTAACTGGTGATCAGGTTAACTGCTGATAGTTTCAGTCTCCACATGATTCGTAGCAGATTCGTCCAGACCAGACCTGGATCTGTGTGAAATTAAGATACTAGATAGAGAAGAGCTCACTGAAAAACATCAGCATCACTGCTGAATAAAGTTAATATCCACGTAAATATCACCTACAGACAGTAAAAGGAAATGTCCTGGTGAAATAAAAAACACGTATTTTTATGAATGTGAGAGGAAACGATGGAATCCAGAAATAAAATTAGAGACATTTCTTTTTAATGTCTATAGGTGATGTTTACATGGATATAGACTTTATTATGATGATGCCAATGTTTTTTGGGGAAGTTTTCTTTGTTTAGTGTCTTTATTTGGCACACAACCAGGTCTGATCGGGACAAACGTGCAACGAAACATCTGTAGACGGAAACTATCACCAGTTAACCTGATCGTCAGTTAAACTGGAACAGCGGTCGGAATCATAAGAGTTCTTGACATTTTAATACTTAAAAATACTTACTTGGACCATTAAAGCAATTTTGTTCCCACTGAGATCATGAGTTCTCAGAGTGATGCGTCTACTCGCTCTAAATAAGACAAACATGTCTTGTTTTTACAGTACGTGGTGCGGAGTTTGAGACAGAGAAGTGAAGTCAAGTCACCACGAGTTCTCACTTTCACTTCCGGTTCTGCCAGTAGCTTCCAAATGGGAAAGACTTTTTATGTTTGTTTAAACCTTAAAATTGGTAAAAATGCAGCATTTTTTTCTTTCTCTATTTTTGTTTTTCGAATTCCATTTTTAAAACAAAAAACAAAAAACAAACCGATTATTTGTTTTTTCTCATTTTATTTTGAAACGGAAAAATGAATGAACCATACACGGATTTAGATGAAACCATGGTATCAATTGATGTAACCTCACTTTTCACCTGTATACCTTCTTGTGATGCAGTGCAGATTATCAGAAAATGACCCTTGCTTATTCAAATACAATGAGGATTTCTTATGGGTCATCCAGTTTGGCCCATTTTTACTAATCTCTACATGGAGAAACTAGAAAGTAGAGCACTGTAGACTAGGCCACTGGTTCAGATATGTGGATGGCACCTGAGTGAAAATCAAAGCCGATGAAACAGAGGCCTTTGCAGAACATATCAATGATCATCAAGTTCACACGAGAGGATGCCAGACGACAGATTGCCTTTCTGGACTGAGTTGTGCACATTAAGGAGAACAGAAAGCCCAAGACTGAAGTTTACCAGAAACATACACATGCATAGCGATATCTACTGTTCTTCAAGCATCCACTGGACCACAAGCTGAAGGTTATTCTGCATAAAATTTGTACTGTAATCACAGTATTTGTCAGTTACTGAAGGAAGAAAGTTATATTTAATTTTTACACTTGAAGTACTGGAGACCAAACTTGGTTTGATTGCCCTTGTTAGAAAACAGTAACTTTATGTTGTGGTAGCTGCTGTATGTATCCACAATGTATTTAAATTAAAATAAATTGTATGGTGTATATACAGCAGCAATTTGATACACTATATGGTACATCACCGTATTACGTATTTTCTGGTTCTTCTTCCTTCAGCTTTCTCAAGTGTCTTTGTGACTTTAAAATGTTTCGAGCCTTCATACTACAACATTAAACACACAGCTGAGGTAAATTACTTTGAATATGAAAGTCTTAGCAAGCAGTTTTACAGCAATCTGAAGGGTGAATAAACATGGGTGAAGAGACCGCTGAATCAGACTTTTCTTATCTGAAATTTCAGCCTCATATTTCTCTGACAGTGAGCTGAAACAGAAACGAGTCGAATCCTCGGCGCATCCAGTTGAAGCAGCTCTCTTTTGGCAGGAGTGAGAAGTAAAAGACAAGAAAATGGCAACATGATATGCTAACTCTCCAGCCTAGTTATCCCAGATGACTGTGTCCCTCAAGGCGTTCCTCTGTCTTCTGAGAGTCACTTTCAGCTCTGGCTTTGTGTAACTCTGGACCTTCAGGGTTGCAACACAAACCAACCTTGCTTGGCATTGAGGGCATTGAGAAGGAGGTTGTGTTTTTCACCATCTGTTTTAACTCAACAATGGGCAGCCTAACCATCTCCATGTCACAAACACAGGCCAGATGCATTAAAGTCATCTCCTTTTGCTAGCTGTGGGAAATTTGATACCTCCTTTTTCCATTTGAATGCTATCAACATGTGTCAAACAAGAAATGGGAATATGAAATTATTCATTTATTTGCACAGAACTGTTCACATAGACTGACATAGGAAAATGTGCATTAGGATTGGTGATAGACCCATGTGTGGTATTTCATGTTGGGCTCACATTTGCTAATATTGTGCAACCAAATGGGGCGTTTTGTAGGTTCAAAACAGTAACATGCAATATGAGAACTGGGAGAAACAATTGTTCAAATGGATCCTGATTCCATCCTTCATGTCAGCTGAGCAGCAATAAACTGATCAGCATGGATCCCCAGTGGTTTGTGCTCTTTATTGTAATTTTGTTCTTATTTTTGGTGGTGAATTTCCTTTATTAATATAATTACATTTATTCAACACCTGGATTCATCTCAACCTTGAATTTATTTTCAGCTGGGTTAAAGAAGTGGATCTTTGGCCACGCTTTTATCATATACACAGGAAGCACAAAACACAGTCCTCAGAGACGATCCACATAGGTTTGGCATAAGGGATTCATGTTATGGATCATACCATATGGGGCCCAAATAGTGTACCCAGAGTCAGTCTATGCCCAGCCAACCCATTAAATCCAGCTCACATTGCACCCATATAATCCATATTGCATCCTGAAAGTGACAACACAGTGGTTACTGCAGCATTGTTACATGGCACTAAACACTTTTGTTTGTGTTTTTAAATAAACTTTGTATTCATGTTTTTCACCCACTTGGGACAATGGAACAGCCTACAAATGGAACATCGACATTTCATACATTTTTTAAATTAATAAAGAAATGGTTAGCAAACATTTTCCATGTTTGTGTAGCAACCTGACCAATGTAATACTCTTTTTTTAACCATATCTTATTTTTAACTTCATTAGCTCAACCTGCAAATATCAGTATTTTTAGCTACTAAATGTTCCACTATGTTCTCCAGGTAATTACTACCTGTGTGTCCATGGTTGGTAACAGTGGTAAAATACTACTCAGGGCTCATGGAAACTGCAGAGTTGGTGATAATTATCTGTGAGTTTGTCAGTATGAAGAGTGATGACCCCTCCGACTCTGCTGAGCTGGTGCTTCCAAAAAGTCCTAAAGTTCTGGTCTCCTGCATCTTCCTTCTTATGTTTGTTTTGTTTTGTTTTTTTTGCTTCAGCTAACATGCATCACACCATATTCTCATTCATCCACACACTTGAAACATAACATTTCTCTTATTTCACTTGCTAAACACATCATTTTGTTAGCATATTTGAAGAGTTCATTTGCAAAAACAGGTAACTCCATTTTCAGAAAACTAATTTTTTTATTGTTTACTTGAGATTATAATAATAATAACACGAATAATTTATTTTTTCTCTATTTTGTCATGTATTTTTCTACTGAGTCAAATCCACTCAACTTCAGTTTGATTGATATTATCTCAAGTAAACAATAAACAAAAAGTTTTCTGAAAATTTATCAAAACGGAGTTATCTGTTTTTACGAATGAACTCTTCATTTATTTATTCAAGTAGAATAATTTTCTTTTGACTGATATATCTCTGCGGTCTGCACAGTGTATTGGTGGTTAGCACTGTCACCTCACACTAGAAGATCCTTGGTTTACATCAGGGCCTTCCTGGGATCTTTCTGCATGGAGTTTGCATGTTCTCCCTGTACATGTGTGGGTTTTCTCCAGGTACTCCGGCTTCCTCCCACAGCCCTAAAACATGCTGAGAACTGGTGATTCTAAATTGTCCCTAGGTGTCAATGTGAGTATGATTGTTTGTCTCTATGTGTAGTCCTGTGATAGACTGTTACCTGTCCAGGTGTCCCCTGCCTTCACCCTAAGTCAGCTGGGATAGACTCCAGCCCCCTGCGACCCAAATGAGGATTAAGCAGTGTGTAGATAATGGATGGATACATCTCTGTGTGGTGTCCCTCTTTTGTGCCTCAAACCAGGAGGTAGAAGTTGGATTCAGATTCAGCAAACTTTATTTGTCCCCAGGGGGTAAAGTTTAAAAAAAAAGGCACTCAGAGCAGGTAGTGCAACAATATGTAAGAAATTAAGTAAAAAACAAGAAATTAGAGATAAGTAACATAAATAAAGAAACATGGATAAATCTATATATATATATATATATACATACAAATGTAGAGCAAGTAATATAAGAATGAAAATACAAGAAAAAGAAAGGAAAAAGAACAACACATTTAGCAACATACTAAGTCTTTCACATTAAACATAAATCCTATATATAAAAATAGTGACAAGAGCAGCTTTGAAGTCAGTTTAATGTTAGTGTTCTGGCATTGTATGAAATGCCAGGCTTTGCTCCTTAAAATTATAATCCACCATTAACAGTTAGATCTCAGTCTTGCCTTATGTAATTTTACATTCCTTGACTTATTTGCAGCCAGTAAATCAGACAGCTGCAGGAATGACTTGAAGGTTGAAACTGTGAGCAGTCAATCTGTTATACTGTGTGTATATTGTGCAGACAGGCTTTTCACAGGCACAAACATGAGTATCAAATATACAGTGGATCTGGGTCAGTGTTTAGTGTTTGTATAACCCGTGTTTGATAATACAGCAGATAGTGTGTATTGTGAATTCTTCACAAAGTCGCGTGTAATCCAAAGCATGCTTTGTGGTTTTGGGTTTCGTAATAATACATACAGTAGATAAACATCACAAGCATTTTAGAAAGGTCCACCATAAATATTCACATGCAAACCCATATACAATAAATGCAGCTGTAGTAACATGTAAGTTAAATGGATGCGTGTCTATGAACACAACCAATAGAACAGACTGACAGTGAGAAACAGATCTGTAGTTGTAACCCATGTTGTAAATTACAGCCTGCTGTGATGAGGTGCAGCATAGCCTGGAAGACCTCAGGAAAACAAGGATACACTGATGTAGAAACAGATGGGATCTCCCGAGTCTCTGTCTCTGTCACACACACACACACACACACACACACACACACACACACACACACACACACACACACACACACACACACACACACACACACACACGTAAACACACGCATCCTTCTCCTAAGATGCAGCTTTAATCCCTTAAAGATCATGAACTCATGGTTTCCCTCCCCACAGGCTGACCGCAGCCGGACCTTCGTCTCCCGGCTAATTGTGAACATATGTGACACTGAGAGGCCAAAGCCCATGCAAGATAAAATATGATCTGTTTCTAATCAAACCAGCAATCTCCATGCAGCAGTGGAAGACCAAATGTCCTATTGTTTATGTAATTTGCATGTAGAACAGGCCAAAGGAGGAATGCAGTAATTTACTGGAAAATATGTTTACCTTTTTGGGGCCAGTTTTCTGCAGTAAATAGCTAAGATTGCATTGTTTTTCTGCATTCTGTTTTGGAGTATTTATTTAATGACGAGCTAGACTGGTGATTCACATCATATCTCTATTTGACAAAGATGTAATGTGATTAAAAAAAAAACAGTCAATGAACAAAATTGTTCCAACGTGCAGTACCTCTACTAGGGGACTATAAAACTAAATTTTTCAAATACATGAAAACTGAATCAACATTCAGTATTTTTGTTTTATACATAACCCTGCTTCAGCTAAACAAGTGAAATCAGACCGCACATTTAAACTTGAACTGAAGCTCATTTAAGGAGAAAGGTAATGCTAACAATGCTAGCGTAGTAAGGTAAAGCAGGTATGAAGTTTGTAATGCTGACCCATGAATTTAACTTGTTAGCCTGCTAGCATTTATTAATTTTTGCAGTTTCATGGTTCTTCCTGTGAGGATAAAGAATGTATCAAATTTCATGACAAATGAATGCCTCCACCATGAATAAATGGCCAGTCAGTCGTTATTTGTTATGTTTCCAAGTTTAAAAAAAAGGTGCACTAAAGAACTGCCAGTCTTCTTGTACTACTGATACTTATTCAAGTTAATTTAATAAAGAAGCCAACTTGAACAACTATGTCTAAATTAGTGTAATATTGTGCTTCTTCTGTTGCGTAACATTTTGTAAATGGGGCCTGCTGATGGGCACAAGGAGATTAATTTGTTTGTTTGTTGTATACATGTTAGACTATGTTACATAAATACATTTCACAGGTTCAGAATTCTCCCAAGTGCCTCTGTTCCACGAAGCCCAAGCGTATCCATTTTGGCCTGACAGCTGTGGAGTTGTTGCTGACTGAATTTTGGGATGTTTTTTCAGGTGGACATTTCAAACAGCCTAGGGCTTAAGGGATAACAAAGGGCCTTTGGCTGATGAGAGGCATTCATATTTGATAGCTTTTTCTGGCATCTATGTGCTTTTCAGCACCAAGTCCGATATATCAGAGCTTTCAGAAACACTACACTTTCCCAATGATAATTTGGACTTCAACAAACTTGAAAGAGGAAAAACTGAACCGGCAGAAACTCTTATCTGTTGTGAACGTGCCATTGGTATACCTCCATGTGAACTTATGATTAAGTTGTTTTTGATACATTTACAGTGTATTTAGTGTACTAATGATATGTCATTAGAGCAAATAAAGCAAACTGAAACACTTGCATGCCTTTGACTGTAAAATTTTGACCAAAAGTGGATTTTTTTATTTTATCTTTGTGTTTCCACTTTTTTCTTCTCCCTTTTGTCTCTCGTTTGTCCTCATTTGTCCTTTGTCTGTTTGTGGATGTGTGTGCATGGGCGTAGCCACCTGTTCCCCTCTGTGGCCATTCACCTGAGACATTTGAGAGCTATCCACTTCTCACAAGTTTTAGTACTTCCCTTCCAACTTGACACTCCACTCAACAAATTGTTCTGCCTGTTCCCATGATGATATAGTTAGCAAACCTTTGTTCATAGTTTTTGCTTCCTAGACATTTGGCCTGAAATGTCCTTGTACCTTGGGTTACAGCATCTTCCAGTCTCCATACCAACCTGTTACCAAAACCAAGCTCATTATACAGTTCACCATGTCAGACATGTTCAGCCTATTCACTCAGCAAATGGCCCCGAGCCACCAGTCATTAAGCATTATTCACCCCAAGACTGCCATGTCACCCACTCACCTGCTGTAACCTGTCCTGTCAGTCATGAAATTTTAATACATTATCCGTGTTTCATATATATTTATGTCTAGTCTGTTATTTTTTGTATAAGGAAATAAGTCACATGCACTTTCTGTAAACACTGTATAATGACAATAAAACAGATTCTGATTCTCCTTTTCCTGGTTTCACTCACCATCACATAGAGTATTGTCAATAAAATGTTTTAACTGTGTACTCAAGTCTGTCCGCTGCATTGGTGTCCAAATTTCTTATTACCTGTAGCACTTTAAGAAAAATCCATTGATGTGGTAAAAATACACATGGAGATAATGAAGCATATGAATGATAAGACTAACCTGGGGATTACTCCAACACATAAATGTCATCTTCAAAATAGAAACAAGAAAAAGTAAGGGGACTACCAAAATTAGTATTTATCCTCTGAAGACTGCAAGTGTCTGCATCAGGTTTTAGAGAATTTATCCAGTACTTAACTTACTATATCATGGCAGTCTTAACTTTTCCAATGAGTCCTGTAAACATTGAATTTTCTATGAGGGAATCACTGAAGCATATGTCTTTTTGAGACACACACAAAAAAATGCACGTATTTTGGTTCTTTTGTAAGTTTATGATAGGTTTTCTGGAAACATGAACAAATTTACTCAGTCAAAAATAAACATACAGCAACTTCAGTTATCATTTTTGTTGATGTATAAAGCTACTGAAATTTTTGAGTAGTATTCTTGTTCTTTTGAGTGATTAGGATTGACTGCAGCTGGTGACTCTACTGAGCCAATATTTTACTGTGTACTTATTTTTGGTGTTGAATTATGTGTCTAGAATGTATGCATCTTACTGTTGCAAAACCAATAACCCCACAGGGGACAAAAATCTTGACTGACTGAAATGTCTACCTTGCAGAAGCATTAAATGAAAAGTCAGAGGATCCCAACTCTTAAAAGTTCCATGTTGTCATGACATGAAAATGTAATGTATTTTGAACTGAAAAATTAAAAGACGCCATAGGAGTCCAATTTGGGACCTGCAACAAACCTGTCTCACAAGATCTAAATCTAGCTCATGTTCCCTATTAGTTGGTGCACAACCCAACACTTTGTGAATTCCTCTTTACAATGTTAGGAAGAGCAGACACTAACAGATCGAAAAGCTGTGTTACTGTGAGTGACTAGCCTCAACACACCAGTTATTTCTGTTGTAACTTTTCTGAGGCCTCACAAGCCAGAAGGGTCATAAGGCCTCACTTTCATGATCTGTATTCATACAGAAAAATCGTGATCAAGTGAGCTTTTGTCCTTCTGCTTCAAGGGAGGTTTCTGCCCTCCATGGTCTCTCTTTGGGACACCTGTGGTAATACAGGTGCTTTTATGTTCTTGTGTTTCAAATACATGATCCAGATGTTGCCACTGAATAGGCCAGATGGGTCTGGTACTATGTACACTACCAGTCAAAAGTTTGGACACACATTCTCTTTTAATGGGTTTTCTTTATTTTCATCACTATTTACACTGTAGATTCTCACTGAAGGCATCAGAACTATGAATGAACACATATGGAATTATGCAGTAAATAAAATAATGTGAAATAAGTCAAACATGTTTTATATTTTAGATTATTCTTCAAAATAGCCATCCTTTGCTTTGATTCCTGCTTTGTACACTCTTGGCATTCTCTGGATGAGCTTCATGAGGTAGTCGCCAAATGGTTTTCCAAAAGTCTTGAAGGAGTTTAGAGATGCTGAGCACTTGTTGGCCCGTTTGCCTTCAGTTTGAGGTCCATTTCATCCCAAACCATCTGGATTGGGTTTAGGTCAGGTGACTGTGGAGGCCCGGTCATTTGATGAAGAACTCCTTCATCTCCTTCTTGGTCAGATAGTCCTTACACAGCCTGGAGGTGTGTTTGGGGTCATTGTCCTGTTGAAAAATTAACGATGGTCCAACTAAATGCAAATTGGATGGCATGACATGTCCCTGCAGAATGCTGTGGTAGTCATGCTGGTTCAGTGTTCCTTCAGTTTGGAAAAAGTCCCCAACAGTGTGACCAGCAAAGCACCCCCACACCATCACACCTCCTCCTCCATGCTTCACAGTGGGAACCATGCATGTAGAGACCATCCATTCACCTTTTCTGCATCGCACAAAAATAGAACCAGAGGTCTCAAATTTGGACTCATTAGACCAAAGTACAGATTTCCACTAGTCTAATGTCCATTTCTTGTGTTTCTTGGTCCAAATAAATCTCGTCTGCTTCTTGCTTTTCCTTAGCATATTTTTCTTAGCAGCTATTTGACCATAAAGGTCTGATTGGTCAGTCTCCTCTGAACAGCTGATGTGGAGAACTTATCCTCAGCAGCAGAGGAGACTCTTGGTCTTCCTTTCATGGGGCAGTCCTCACGTGAGCCAGTTTTGTCGTAGCTCTTTGATGGTTTTTGTGACTGTACTTGGGGATACATTCAAAGTTTTTGCAGTTTTCCGGACTGACTGATTTTCAGTTCTTAAAGTAATGATGGACTGTCGTTTCTCTTTACTTAGCTGATTCGTCCTTTCCATAATATGGACATTTGTCAAACAAGGCTGTCAAATGTGTACCCCATTAAGAAGGAAAGAAATTCCACAAATGAACCCTGACAAGGCCCACCTGTGAGGTGAAAACCATTTCAGACAACTACCTCCTGAAACTCATTGAGAGAAGGCAAACAGTGTGCAAAGCAGTAATCAAAGCAAAGCGTGGCTATATGAGGAATCTAAAGTAGAAAACATATTTAGAGTTATTTTACAATTGTTTGTTTGTTACTTAGTTCCTTATATCTTGCTTTATAGTTTTGGTGTCTTCAGTATGTATCTGCAATGTAGAAAGTAGTAAAAATAAAGAAAAAACCATTGAATGAGAAGGTGTGTCTAAATTTTTGGCTGGTAGTGTAGATATGAGAAAGTCTCCTCTTTTTGCTTTCTTCATATGGGATGGAAATAAAATGATGTTGCGTCAACACAGCGATCAGAGGCCTGTAGGTGTAAAACCTTCACAGAACTTGAGGACAATCTTGATATACAGGACATTATTAATGCCCTGAGGCCAGTCATGGGTTTTCCAACCATATATTGCACTCATCATCCATGTCTAGAGATTGGCGTTAATGTCAATAAGTTTGGGAAACATGTCTTCCACTCAATCATCAAGTTTACAGTCAAACATACAATGTTAAAACTGAATCTTTACTGTTAATGTTAGCTGCACATGTAAAAAAAACATTAGCAACGTTGAACAAACATTCTAACATATAGCAACTAGGCAAAATGTAACATGGGCTAAAAGAAGTATGGAATGGGTGAGTCGCTTCTTTTTTCACATTGTTCTGATCCTTGCATTCATTAGGGGTCTCTGGACATAAAAATCATGAAGAATAATTGTGCCATGAGCTTGAACTTGCAGTTCCACTTGCTCACAGTTTCAATAAGATATTGCCGTAAGTCTGAGTACTGCTCAATATATATGTTTTTTCAAGTCTTTTGTTCCATCGTTCTCTTCTAGGTCAGTTGGATGTAGCCTACAGATGACAGTCTTTAAAAAGAAGCAGCTGTCTGTTTTGATATTGACCTGCAGCCCTGTGGGTGTTACTCCCTCTGTTCTTTACTGAGATCCCAAATGACTCAATCATTTCACTCTCCACTGGAGCTGCAGGGGCCCTTCTCGCTGTTTAAATGGAGATGGAGAACATGCAGCATGTGACCTGCACCAGAAGAGCAGACTCTGCCTTACCCCATAGCATAGTTGGATGTTGAAAGAGACCACCCTGCTGCTTTGGCTTCTTCTCATGTAGCCATAATTCCATCTGAAGCCAGGTGCCAGCGAGAGTGGAGGAGAACTTTTTTTATGTGATTCGAGTGTTTGATGGAGTCGTATATCAAAGATAGTCAATATGTTGCCTTTGGCTTAGCAAGGTCTTGTTACCCAACAGCTGTGTGTTGTTTGAGATGGTGTGGAGCTGCAGGAGACAAGGTTTGAATTGGATTTAACATTAAAATATGTGAGGTGAAAGGTTCATACAGTAACATTGTTTAAAGTATCGGAGAATTTGAGGGGGCTTACAATGCACTCATCAAAGGTTTGAAACAGCTATAGCAGGCCCACAGCAGGCCTCAACAAGCTCATTCATCATGCAAGCACCAGAAACAAACTCTGACATTTAGTAAGTCAAGACTAGACAACACAAACATGACAATATCTGTGCATTAATCACTGTGCACAAAGGTTTTGTTTCGTTGACAGTTGCAAGCCAGGCGTGCCTCACTAATAGCAGCTGAGGGGTGAGTGTGTGTTTCACTGACAATAGCTGGAAGATGTCTGTGTTTGACTGACAGTAACAAAAGCTGGAAAGGCAGTCCTTGGCTGAGTTTGAATGAGGACAGCTAGAGGGGCGTGTCTGTTTTTGATTGGCAGCATCTGATGAGGTGTGTCAATGTTTGATTGACAGCAGCTGGACGCTTTATTTTTGATTGACAGCAGGCATGTCTGTGTTTGACTGGCAGTGGTCAGAGGGGCGTGCCATTGCAGCTACATGTTCTGATCAAAGCAAGACTAACGAACACTGCACTATTTTGCTTCATTTGCTTATAATATGTCTAAATCACCATATACACGTTAAGTTCTTCTGATGAACAGTACGGTTTATTTGTTCTTATGTTCAAGGTGTGTGTTTGTCTGATCATAGTTGTAAACACAGGTCATCTTCAATGTAAACTGGTCATCTCTGGTCAACATTTCATTTATTACACTCGCTGTTTATGCTATTACAGCTTCCTTCTGTTCAGTAAGTTGGGTTTCTGAAGCAACTTAAATCATCAACAGTTTAGGTTAACTGAAGCCTGTTTTTTCATGACAGAGCCAGCTTGTTTCTTTGCCTCCTCTCTAGAACAGCTTCCAGGTCTCCAGCCTGCCTGTTTAGTCAGAGTGTGGAGAGCTTATTTACATTCCTCCATCCTGCAGGAAGAGCTGCAGAGGCAAGGCAGTAGAGAGGATTCTAGCTGTCTCTGTCCCTGTCCTCATTAGTGCAGAGCTGGTCTGTTTCCTCTCTCTCTCTCTCTCCCTCTCTCTCTCTCTCTCTCTCTCTCTCTCTCACTCACACTAACACACACACACACACACACACACACACACACACACACACACACACACACACACACACACACACACACACACACACAGCAATCTCCAGCTCTAAACAGGCTGACAGTTTGAAGATAGGCCCACTGTGCCGAGCCGAGCAGAGCAGAGGGCTGTGAGATGAGAAAGCCCCTGAGTAAAGGAGAATGCAGGCGAACGCTTGTAATTGGGCCCTGAGTATCAGCTGCCAAATATCTCCCGTTAGTTCTCTGCGCTTTATTTTTTGCTATTACTATGCTAATACTATGCCATCTATGCATGTAAATGAGATGGGGCACACTTGGCAGAGTTCCTGCCCTCAGCCGGTCTCTGTCACAGAGAAAGAAATGTTCACTTTTCTCCCATTGATCGCTGACAGAAAACACACATACATACACTGCCTTTAGAAGGTGTTTTCACTGCATCCATAATACATTGCAGAACTGTCACACAACAGTGTGTCACTGCCTAAAACTCTAGCATTGTCCCAGCTTTGTGATGTGTGGTGACGCTGAACTATTTCTATAGATATGTGATGTCTTCAGAGAGCACATTGCTGAAAATTAGAAAATAGTATTTTCCTCTTCTTCTTTTTTTGATGAATTCAAATCAGTAGTCTACAATCAAATATTAGAATATCACCTGTCAGCTTATGCAGGTCATTCTTTTGTATAAATTTTTCAAATCAGGCATCTAGCATATGTTGTATTTTATCTTATTATTTTGTTATTTTATTTTAGGCCCTAACATGAGTATACAAGACTTTCATATGAGCCCCGTCCAATATGCAAGTGGTCATACACCCCATAGACTGGACTGCAAAAGAACTTTAAAGGTGTTATGTGGTATCAGGTGCCAAGATGATAGCATCTACTCATTCAATTTAATTCGGTTTTATTTACATAAGATTCAAAACATATGTCATCTCACAGCACTTAGCATAGGAAAGTACAGACCTTAAGAAATCTGAACACGAAACAGAAATCCCAACAATACAAAGTGGCTTTTGGATCCCCTATGAGCGATGGTGGGAAGGAACGAAAAATCCCATCCATCCATCCATTCGTCTATCTTGGGTTGGGTCATGGAGGCAGGAGATTAAGCAGTTCATTCCAGATCGTCTCTCCAGCAATGTTTTTCATTTCTTCCTGGGCGATCTTGAAGTGTTCCCAGTCCAGATGAGATACATAATCCCTCCAGTGACTTCTGGGTCTACCTTGGGGTCTCTTCCCAGACAGATGTGCCCAGAAAACCTTCAAAGGAAGTCTCCCAGGAGGCGTCTGAATCAGATGTCCGAACCACCTCAACTGTCTACTTTCGACGCAGCTGCAAACCAAAGATGATGGCAGCAGATCCTTTAAATCCTGGAATTTGCAAGTTGGATCAGACTTTCTTTAGTACAAACACCTTGTCATCAGTCAGTGTGTACCAAACAAAATTTTTCCACCTGTCCGTTTTTCCCAAACCCAACACAAGAACCAACTGTTCTCTTACCATCTAATGTATCCCAGACTTTACTGTTGTTTCAAGATAATCAGTATTATTCGGTTCATCTGTCAGTGGTCTGGAGGTTTTAGCTCCTACAATCAGAACAATCCTGCAGTAGATTCATGTGTAGCTCACAAGTACTGGCGCCATTGCTGCAGTGGTAGAGTGGAACACATTTGCTCTGATAGTGAAAGCAGATGTTTGGGTTAATAGCGGTCAGTTTGTAGTCTGTGCGACTGTTGAAGGTATTCTGTGAAGAGGCAGAATTACTCCAGAATTATTTTATGGTAAATCTCTGCACTAATATGCTGACATGTCCATGTATCAACATAATCACCAAATGATCTTGAATAAATATATTCAGCTTACAAAGGTCACTAAAACCAATATTAATTTATTACTCATGGTTTGTAGCTAGAAATATTGTTGAACTAGGGTTCAACAATATTTCTTTATTTTCAACCAGATGTAAAAGTGATCTAACACTGGCTTTTATCAATGTTAGATTAAAATAAAGCACAAACTCAGTTCTAAATTCTGTTCCCACAACCATGTTGTACTAGTACATATAGAAATGTGATCAGAGTCATTGTTAAGCCCAGAGCTGTGTATCAGTAATATGGTTACTGGGATGCTGTGTCATAAAAGCTCATTGTTGCTCTTCCTTATGTTTCAAAGAACTATTGTGGCTCTTTAAAAACAGGAGTGCAGTTTCTGATCCTATTATATCTGTATACATCCTCAGGATGAACCTGCACTCTTTTCCATCTCCTGTTGTAAGAGTGTGTGTGAGAGTGTGTGTGTGAGAGTGTGTGTGCTGGGCCAGGTGGTGAGCCTGCACAAGGGGAACTTCTGCACAGAGGCTGAGCCGGCTGCTGTCTGCAGCGTTCTTGTCTTAAGTAAATTATGACATGATGTGTTGACAGTCCAAACAAAGGCTGAGAGATATTCCCATGGTGTAGGATGAATGGCCTCCAGGCTGAGCTCACCAAACACTGTGTGTTCCCATACAGAGTTAATTGCAAGTTGGCCAAGTTAGGATTACATGAATGAAAGTAAAGGCTGTACACTTTAGCTTAGTGTAGCAGTTCAGTCTACCTGTAATTTGCACTCATAAATACAAGTTGTGCATGCAAAGTATGGTGACTGCAAGTCATTAAATTACTGTTTGCTATAGACTCGATTCTTTTCTACAGGCAGCTATATTTATCACTGTTATAGACACATATGAATAGATTTTAAATGTAGAACAAATGTCTCTTGTCTGTAGATCCCAAGAGTGTTTGTTACAGTTGCAAGAACTAACTGAATTTGGGTGTTTTTTTTTTTCAAAAAAAAAAAAATTACAAAATAGGGATGAAAAAAGCTGTTTTACATGTGCTATGATCTTTTCATACAGAAAAGATCTTTTCATACTGAGAATAATTATGCAGTTTTTGCACACACACTTTTTACATGTCTAGATGCTTTCAGAAAGAAATGAAGCATAAAACATTAGCTTTGTAAAATTAATCGATGAGTTCACTGTCAAAGTCTGGAGTAAAATTGATTAACAATTTACTTTCATTTTTTTACAAATAATTTTTTGACCTATCAGAGGTCAAAATTTTTGATGTCCTTCAATTTCTTTGAGCATGAACAGGAATGACTGTATAGTTAGGTGGTTGCTGTTCTGGGCTCATTGCACCCCTCACATGACAGGTTTTATACTGGTCTGTCTTTTATGCACACAAACAATAAATGAATTTGTAGTGAATTGTAATACATTATGACAGCATGACAGTTACCAGACTGGACACTAAACATATGAGTTTATGTATTTGTGGAGGCAACGTAACATGCTTTTTCTCCAAACCTTGGAGTCTGTCAGTCATGGTGTCGAACTTGTCAATTGTGTGTACTTACATTTTGCCAAGAGGCTGTGTTCTGCCATATTTTCTTAGTGATTGCGTTTTTCTTGGCTGAATCGCACTAGTTTTAACTCCGACTGAAAATAAATTACATGTTTATTTCTCAGATCAACTGGCACAGCTTATATCAGTTTGCTAGTCAGCTGCAGCACATTAAACAGCTCCAAAGCATGCCTGCAAATGTAATTTAGGTCATTTTAGATGTGAAATGTTGCAGTCCAAATTCCTCAGTACTGCTAACAAAACAGTGTCAGCCGTTTGCCTGGGAGATACAACAGAAAGACCTTATCTTCTTGATTTCAGTGACATATATACTGGAAGTAACCTGTCAATGTCAGAATTCCTTTGACAGGATTTTTGACCCCGAAGCAGCAACGGCATGTGGAGACAATGACAGTAACTAAGAGAAAGACATTTTGAGGAAGTCTGTGCATCATTTATTCCTTTCTTATTCTATTTAGAACCAACTGTCACAAGATGAAAAAACTATTTGTTGGTTTTTATTCATGTATGAATCCAGCACAAAAATAACCATCTTTTCATATTTAACACTCTTATTGAATTGCACATGAAAAAAACAGGCAGTTATTTGTTTTGTGTGCGTGTTTTAAATTCGCTTAGTTACAAATCATTTTTTTCATTTTCTGATTTTAGATCCTTAATTGAATTTGAAAGGAACAAATTGAAGCATGAATTCTTATGATGTGGGGACTAACTTGTGTTTATGATTATGTATTATTCTTCAGAGTTTGATAAAACATGGCGCAGGGTGGGAAAAACAAACAAAAGAAAAAATGAAAGGGTTTAAATATACAGTGACAGAAGGGCCAGTTAAATAAGGTCTGACAGCCGGAGCTGATTTTAGCAGAGGAATGTTCGGAAATGAAGTCAGACAGGTCTTCTAATAATAAAACATAAAGAAAGACAATTTGTCATCTTACCAACAAAGGTAACAACTGCAGATTTATAGCACTATTCTGTTGTGATTCATTACAACAAGCAACATCATATTTAGTTTGTAAACATCCAACCAACTGACAGCTAAAAAAACATCATGTGTTATACGATTTACACACACACATATATGGAGATAAAAAGATATTATCCGTATATCTAATGTTTGTAGTCACATTAAAGGCATAGATTTAAACATTGTTTTCTACATGCAGAATATGCTTTAAAAAGTTTCAGTTGCTTTCAGCTAATCACACCTCATGACACTTAGCTTCATAAACAAAATAAAGGTGAATAAATTCTTAACATCACCTAGCAGACCTTCTGCAGACACAGTTATATATGTGAGCAAACATTTTTATTTTTATAGCCTTTCTTTGGCTTGAAACTGTTTAACTTCCAGTGGTGGTGTCCCTTTAAATGGGTAAATCTGGATGTCCACACACTGAAAACAACTTTAGAGTTACTCTTGTTGCTAGACTGTTGCTGGACTACCTGTATGAAGCCTTGTCACAACTTGTATGGAGCCACAACCAGGTTTATTGCAGATGTTTCCTCATCTGACTGCTGATGCTACAGCTCTTTGTTCCATTTATGTATTTAATATATTACTGAATAATCCCAACATTTTATACAGGCAGTCATGTTCCACTGGTGAGATCTTTTTCTCTGGTGCCACCATAGGATTGGCCATTTTTGGTTTTGAGTGAAATATTTTAATAACTATATGGTGGATTGCCATCAAATTTGGCACAGATATTTGACCAAAGCAATCATGATCTCACAAGATGAGGTCTGAATGATCCCCCAAAGTACTGTCAGTTGGTAAAATTTTCTAAAAATCTGTTGCTGTCTACGCAATATGCCAGCGTGAGTATGTTTCAGTCACGCAAAAAAAGTGTTAAATCTCCTAGAATTCATTAAAGTTGAAAATATATGGCCATGCAAGCAAAAAGATCAAAACTTCTAATGAGATCTTGAAACTTCTGAATTTAACATCTACAGATGACTGAATATCCAATAAATGGTGCCATGTCTTTTATTAGCTGAGAAAGCGCCTAATTCACTGTGGCAATTGCAAGGTGGACAATAGGGCAGATTCAGTGCAGAATCATGTTTTTTATATCACAGAACATTTTCTATCCTTCATTTTGATGTGGTATCGATGATACATGTTGTCCAATATAGAAATGATATTTCCAGACAACAGAACATATATTTGGTTATTAATTGGCATTTGTTTACATTTACCTAATATCTTAATCTTACCCTAACCATTACCAAAGTGTTTGTGCTGCTCAAACCTGTTGTGGAAGTTCAGCTAGGTCCAGAGAGGATGAGGAGGCAGACACAGAGGGACACACTGGAGACTCCGATGACTTAGGTTGCAAGAAGCGACACCGACAGAGCAGCAGTACAGGCAAGCAATGCCAGCATCAGCTCAGGGGATTCTCTCTGATCTTCGGGTGTATAATATAGTTGGGAGAGGGTCAGATTTAAACTACAGACCAATATGAAGACAACTAGTCTGCTTGTCAGAACAGACAATATCTAATCTTGACCAGAGCAGAGAGTCCTGGCTCTTCATACGGTCTGTATCTTACTTCCTCCTACAGTGTCTGCTTGTCGAAAGATAATTTGGGATGATGTCAGCTAACAGCTGCAAGGAAATACCTTAAAAACATTCCTCTCCATCCCCAAGGTTCGCGCTGTCTTTGGCCGGAATTCCTTTCAATTTGCTGCAGCGATCGATGGGAATTCCCTCCAAAAATCTCTGAAACTGCCATCACTTCCATCACCTACCTTACTATCTATATGTTGTGAGTCTGCGCTATATAAATAAAATTGATTTGAATTGAATGAAGTAATTACCCATGTTAATGTCCCACTGTGTTTATCAGTGTGACAGCCTTTTTGAACCTCAACCCTGATAATATCAGAAGCAGTACTGACAAACAAGATTACTCTCTTGGTTGTTTGATTTAAATGGTGTTACCTTTCTGTTGTTTTATTTCTGAAGCCACAGCCCTCACATTTCTAACACAGAGCTATCTATGCTTTTCTATGTTAATGTAAGTTTAAGCCTGTTAAGTGATGCATGTACAGGTGAAATGTCCGGTTTGACCACACTCTTCAGATAACATTTAGCATTGACTATAGCCTAGAGAGGTGTTGCTTTTTACATTTTGGTAAAATTCTATGGAAATACAAAGATGTGTACGTATAGAAATTCCTGCTGGAGGGCAGTGAGCTAAACCCTGACTTTCATAATCCTCCTTTCTGAATGTGTCCATCTTTTTCTTCCAGTCACACAAGGAATGTTTCCATTGCAGAATAAGAGCAGCAAATGTAACGGGTTTGAGGGAAGCTGCTCTGATATCTGGCTCATTTGAAGTGTTGATAGGCGAACAGCCAGAAAAAGCTGAGTTAATAAGCAATTTAGAGCTTTAAACCCAGTCCATGATGAAAGTTTAATGATATCAACACAAATTTGCTGTCACATAATCTCCCCTTTTAATCATTTTCCACTGTCAGCACAAGGCTAACAGAAAAACAAGCCTAATCCACCTGATTGACATCTCCCACTAAATTGGCTCGGAGAAAGACTGGAAAATATGTCAGGCAATTAATTAAATGCATTTTTCTTCTTTTCATGTTTTTGTCTGGAATGCAGAGCGGTCAGAGTCAGAACACACAAAGGCACAGTTGGTGTGTGACTGAGGTCACTCAGTGGTCACTTGTGTAATCGGAGAGCCTAATATGTGACTGTAAACCGAAGTTACACATGATCAGAATTCATATCAGCCCCATGACATGGAAGCCAAATGTTCCACTGTGTTCACTGGTTTGTGGGGAACTGTCTGACTACTGTTTGGAGTGGGGCAGTTGGTGTACAGAGTGTGCATTGAAACCTTTTTACTGAAAACAGCTGCTTGATGCCACTGGAAAGCAGATTGTCAGACAGAAAACTAATGATAATTTAGTACTTATAACTGATTACTTTACACTGTGATTTTAGGTTGTCATTTGATCCATTGTTAACAAAATATTGATGAGAGCAGCGTTTGTTTTCTTGCAACACCTGAATGTATTTTGTCTTTCATTGATATGTAAAATTATTAAGTTGAATAATCAGTAGTTGCTTATTGTTAGGGAAAAGAGACTTTTAGCTGATCTATTGCACTTTTTAAAGAAATAAAGCATAAAATATTATTCCTATATACAGTGCGTATCAGTAAAAGAGATCCATGGGTTTCTTTGAAATGTCCTTATTTTTGGAATAAAACCATTTTTTCTCAGTGAAGATAACATTAAATGAATGATAAAAGCAATCTAGACATTGGTAATGTAGTAAATGACTGTTCTAGCTGGAAACAGCTGATTTTTAATGGAATATCTCCATAGGGGTACAGAGGAACATTTCCAGCAACCATCACTCCTGTGTTCTAATGCTACATTGTGTTAGCTAATGGTGTTGAAAGGCTCATTGACGATTAGAAAACCCTTGTGCAGTTATGTTAGCACATGAATAAAAGTGTGAGTATTCATGGAAAACATGAAATTGTCTGGATGACCCCAAACTTTTGAACGGTAGTGTATGTCATCTCATAGCACTTCACATAGTAAAGTGAAGAGTTTTGAATTTTAAACAAAGAACAGAGCATCCAATAATCTAAAGTTCCCTTTGGATTCCCTATGAGCAAGCAGTCGACGATAGTGGTAAAGAACCCAAAATATTTTTTAAAAAAACATAAAAAACAACCTTAAACAGGGAGAGAGAGAAAAAACTCCTACACAACCAGGCTCAGGGAAGACAACCGTCCACCTCGACCAGTTGGGGTGAGAGTGGGGATGGAAGGGGGTTGGGGGGATATAAAGTCATGACAGTATTTCTATTAAGGCTAATGAAAAATCACAAAGAATGCACATTTTTGTACATATAAGAGCATTTGTTTTGTTTTGTTTAACCCAGTCAAAATGTTCAAGTGTGTTAGCTACTTGAGTCCACACTCAACACACTGTTCAAATATTTGATGCTCTTTGGGCCTCACCAGTTACCAGATCTTATCTAAACCTTTAGAATCTTGACAAGTAAGACAAACAGTTGCATGTGATGTGGGCGACAGATAATGGGCATGTGGAGTTTAATGCGACTGTCAAGTAGGAACAGTGATTCACCAGATCACAGCGTGGTTCCAGATTTGCTACTGCATAGTTGTTGTTTTTTTGTTTTTTGTTTTTTTAATCTTAAGAGCTGGCCAAGTGTTAAAAAGCAAAAGCAGCTGATAGATGCTGTCGCCAATAAACCTCTGGTTCCAAATGTCCAGCAAAGAACATAATTTTTTAAAAGAGTCAGTACTGTTTTTCACGATAATCTTGCACGATAGCCTTCATTGCTAAACTTGGTGTTCTGGTGATCATTTCAGCAAATTTTGCTCTGTTAAAAGGATTTGAAGACCTATAGAAGGGTTTGATGTGTGCTCTGTGGTCATTGATTGACAGCTGGGATTGACAGTCGGCTCCCCTGCTGCTCTGAGCGCCTCACCAGCTTACCTTATCTATGACTTTTAAAGCTTTGTTTCAAAGAAGAAACGCTGATTTTCATACAGACAAGCAGTTTGGACGTGTTTCTACCTGTCCTGAAATATGTAGTTAGCGTGGAAATCTTGAAGATCTCTGCTTCATTCTCTTTGGCGGGACTTAGGGCTATGATCAGAATAAAGTGTGCTTTTAAACCTCTACCTCTAACTTTGAGTATCAGTACCATTTCAGTGCAAAACAACCAGTGGCATGACAGCTCACAGCAACCGTCTTTCTATACGGTCTATGACTGGAGAGATGACTATGACCAAACTGGGAGCACTTGAGTTCCGTTGTGGGGAATTGGGGGTAATGTAGGCCTTTATTTTGTATTTAAATTCATGATTAGAACAGTCATACAGAAATACAGAAATCTGGTTTTCCATCAAGTTCTTGTCATTTTGTTCACATATTTTTTAGAAGCCAGGACAAGATGAAAAGAAACACAAGTTTTTGCCTCCAGTTTAAACCCACTCATCTTCACGTTTATATTTGTACACACCGTATAGATTTAAAGTTACAGATCTGTGCATGTAATTAAAATGATCTGCACTCATCTGCTTATGAGCAGACAAAATATGTTTGTATCTTAAGACACAATTTGACAATTAAGAATAAAACAAATTCAAATATGATGTAATAAATAAATAAAGCTTAAGTTTGGTCAAGTTGATGATGCATACTGAATAAAGAACTGCTTGCAATAAACAAGACATTAATCAAGTATTTGTGTTTTAAGCTATTAACAGGATTGGATTTCCTACCCAAATTTAGTCCCACAAAACTGAAGGGCACCAGGGCTAGAATCCCCAGCAGCTCCACTATACATGTAGAGCAAGATAAGACATAAAATCAGAGGAGGTGTGAGATGAGTTGCAGGAACAGAGGCCCTGTAGAGACCCCTGCTGTACATGAAACTCAAAATGGAACACAATACTTTGCTTTAAAAAAAAGCACTATTGCAGAGGAGGGTGTAGTCGGGTAAAGGGTTCTTGGTTTGTCATATAAATAAGACTTCCCCAAATTTAAGACTAGAATACATACAATTACAGTGTGATGTCAGTTTTATTCATGGTATTCCATCACATGTACTGGAGACGGTGCCACGTCCATTTGTTCCATGCATGTGAAAATGAAAGTGCATTATAAGAATGATAACAGTACTATTGGTCACACTGCTTTAAACTTCATAGTTTTGTGCAATATTGCTGCTGGGAATGACTCATTTTACAAGACTTGGAGTGAAATGTTAAAGGTGTTTACAGCTACAGATCACCATAAACCACAGGGAATGATGCTTATCAGCAGCTGCTGTGCTGCAGCACTTTGTGACGGACATAGCTGAAGACAGACAGGACGATCCTTTTGTATTGTATCGGTGACTCAGACTATTTTATTAAAGCAACACTGCCACCAGGTGGTGTGTTGGAGCAAAACATGTGAATTTGCTCTCACTGGGCTCAGGACATAGCCTCGGGGAGATATCTGCACACTCACAGGCTGTGCTGCATTCAGGTGTTTTCTGCTCTCTCTGGTATTGTCTGCGTGATTATTGACCGCCAGAGCCTGAAGGTTGTTTTCCTTCTTGTCTGAGACTTCATTCCCCGACTGGACCTGTAAGAGGACACAGCTGGAGGAGAAAAAAGTGTTCGCGTTTGTTCCGTTTTAATGTTTTCAATTACGACTGCCAATAGGCATTTTTTAAAGTACATTTTTCTATTTGCTGCCGGGGGTTATTATTTTTATATTTGGCTTCTTTTGCTTCAACGCTCCCAACATTCCACAGGATTCTTTTCTTCCATTTTTATTTTATGAGGCATAAAAAAATGCTCTGAAACAGTATTTAGATAATGGAACACCAATCACTTCTTCTGTTTGGTGTCTTTTCAGTTGTCTTCTTTTGACTGGCCAGAAGTCATGGACTCGGTAGTCCATTGAACAAATCCCACTGCAGCTTAATTTTGTGATTGTTGAGATTGAGATTTTTGTTCACACACACACACACACACACACACACACACACACACACACACACACACACACACACACACACACACACACACACACACACACACACACACACACACACACACACACCTATATACTGACCAGGCATAACATTATGACCACCTGTTTAATATTGTGTTGGTCCCTTTTGCTGCCTGAACAGTCCTGACCTGTTGAGGTCTGGACTCCACTAGACCCCTGAGGGTGTACTGTGGTATCTGGTACCAAAATGTTAGCAGCAGATCTTTGAAGTCGTGGAAGTTGTGATGTGGGGCCTCCATGGATCAGACTTGTTTGTCCAGCACATCCCACAGATGCTGGATTGAATTGAGATCTGAGGAATTTGGAGGCCAAGTCAACACCTCAGACTGATTCTTGTGCTTCTCAAACCATTCCTTAACCATGTTTGCTTTATGGCACGGCACATTATCCTACTGAAAGAAACCACAGCCATCAGGAGATATGGTTTCCATGAAGGGGTGTATATGGTCTGCAACATTATTTAGGTAGGTGGTATGTATCAAAGTAACATTCACATGGATAGAAGGACCCAAGGTTTCCCAGCAGAACAGTGCCCAAAGCATCACCCTGCCTCCACTGGCTGGCCTTCTTCCCATAATGCATTCTGGTGCCATGTGTTCCACAAATACGCTGTTTTTTTTGTTGTTGTTGTATTTATTTTTTATTTTTTGGTTTGTTTGTTTTAATTTAAAGTCATCCAATTCTAAGTTTTAGTGTTTTAGACTAGAGGAGCACCGTCGATGCCACTTTTACTATTTTTGTGACTGAAAGGCCATCCATCCAGGCCCTCCAGCTTAGCCCATTACAACCCTGTTCTTCATTTAAAGGCGCTTCATCATTATCATGTATGTTCTTCTCCTGAAAGTTTTGGGAAATACTTTTTCACGGCACTGTATAGAAAAGGAACAGTTCTTTTATTTGCCTATGCACAGTTCCTGAATAGGCTTCTGCAGATACCTCCATGACTAATTTATTCTGGGCAGCTGTCAATCACAGCTGTCAGTATGTCATCAATGACAAACTCACAGAAATGAGATGTACCTTGAATTTTTATACAGAAGAATGTACATACTGGCTATTTATTACACATAAAACACCTGCAGGAATCTTATTCTACACCAGTTAAAATTTACTTTAATGGATGCTTTGTGAATTATATGGAGCTGCTGTTAACAGGACCTTCTAATGAGATTGAACCCCATGGTGGAGAAAAACCTTCCATTTCATACTACATTACCCAGGTATTCTACTGCAGTCAACTAGCCATGCTGTATTTTTTCCTACACTACAAACACTACCAGTCAAAGTGTGGACACGCCTTCTCATTCAATGCTTTTTATTTGCTTGTATTATTGTCTACATTGTAGATTAATACTGAAGATCAACACTTTTTTGTTTACATCATAATTCCAAATGCATTCTTTTATAGTTTTGATGTTTCAGTATTAATCTACAATGCAGAAAATAATGAAATAAAAACCATTGAATGAGAAGGTGTGTCCAGACTTTTAACTGTGGCAACCATAGTAACTTTTCAGATGAGAATTTTACATCAAAAACATATGATCAGCTTAAAAATGTGACAGTCTCATGGCTGCATGTCATGTACATTATCTCTTTAAGATAGTGGATGTGGGGCCTAATAAGGACAGTGGTTTTCATTTGAAATGATGATGAAACACTACAAATTACCCTGCCAGGCTATTATCAATCTACATGCATTTTTGAGATGTGGTTTTCTCACTCTACTAGCATCTGATGCATCCGTATCTAGGTAACTGTTCTTAATAATGACTATCACTGTTTATCTCAGTAAATTCAATTTATTCACTATTCATAAATCACATCTTTGTTCTAGTACTGTTTCAGACTTTCGCAGTCTCCAAACTTACCAAAAAGCAGCAAACCCACAACTGCCAGGCGAGATGGATGATAGAGAGTGCTTTTGGCAGCAGGATGTCTGGTGTTTTGTTGACCTATTGTGTGCAGTCCAGAGAACGCTGTGCATGAAGTGAAGGCTTGTGTGGCTTTGCACAACTTCCTGACATGCACTGATGCAGCAAATGCGGCAACCACAAGATATATCCCAGCCAACTACACAGCAGCACAACCCAGAAATACAACCCTGCAGTGGAGGTGGCATGTGGAGGGAGACAGCAGTTTTCTGGAGGCAATCAAACTACATGGAGTGCACTCAATGCACACCGAAACCATGTGACTTTCTTTCACAGACCTGTGGGCGGTGTACCTTAGTGTACAGGCAGAAGCTGTTGTATAAAGACTGTATATGAGGTGTCAGTTTGGACTTTTGATTGACTGATATCTATTGACTGATATCTGATATCTAATTTGTGAAGTGCATAATGCAGTTTATTGGTGCTGATTTTTGGAACTTGAACCTTTCTTGCAAACATTCCATAAAAATGCATCCAAATAATTCTCACATCTTACAAATGTATTTCTTGGAAACATCCTCTGAATATGAAAAGAAAAAAATATGAAAAAAAAATATTTGTGTATTTATAAAATATATTAAATATGTAAGTATACACTCACCGGCCACTTTACACCTGTTTACTTGCTTGTTAACACAAATAGCTCATCAGCCAGTCACATGGCTGCAACTCAATGCATTTACACATGTAGACGTGGTCAAGACAATTTTCTGAAGTTCAAACTGAGCATCAGATTGTGGAAGAAATAGGATTTAAGTGACTTTGAACATGGCATGGTTGTTGCTGACAGAGGGGCTGGTCTGAGTGTTCCACAAACTGCTGATCTACTGGGATTTTCATGCACAACCATCTCTAGGTGTAAAGAGCGTGGTCCAAAAAATAGAAAATATCCAGTGACCGGCAGTTATGTGGACCAAAGTGTCTTGTTGATGCAAGAGAACAGAGGAGAATGGGCAGACTAGTTGGAGATGACAGAACAGCAACAGTAACTCAAATAACCACTCGTTACAACCAAAGAAGGCAGAATACCATCTCTTTTATTTTAATGTCTGCATTAATTATCATTGTTTAACTCCACAGAAGGGCTGTCAACATTTTAAGAGATTAATGCATATTTTAGTCTTGTAGTTGAATATTTTGTTATTTAGTGCGTGTGTGTGACCATCACCAGCCCTCCCTGAGAGCTAAGCTGATATTTTTTATTAGAATTCCCTAATAAAAGCCAAGGAGGGAGGTGCTACACCTCAGTGATGTGAAGGGGAAACAAAGGGTGGACAGGAAGAAACAGGACAAACAGGGATAGGAGCTAGCAAGCGGTGTTATAACAACTGAAGAGTGTCAGGTGCTGTGTAATCCCTGACTACTAATTGCCCATCAATAAAAACAACAACAAAAAAAAAAAACAACAAAAAAACAAAACAAAGAAAAGAAATCAAAAATTAAATAAAAAAACAGTATTGAACACCATAATTGTGGATGTCTTGGCAGTATAGAATAGAATAGGCCAGAAGAAGATACTAGGGAAAGAGAGAATGAGTTCAGTGTAGAGACTCTGAAGAGAGTCTCAGCACATTTTGGCGGGTCCCATCACTGCTCAACAATGGGACTCGACAGGAGCTGGTGAGACCTGTCAAACATGCAAGTGTGAAGGACTCCGAAGCCCAGAACAGCTATGGCGGCAATGCAGGGCCAAGCTGACAGGGAGCCCCTCCCCCCCAGGCCGCAGGAGCCACAGGGCGGCACCCCCAGAGAGCCACCGGGGCCACCGAGTACCACACGAACCCGAAGAACAGAATACCATCTCTGAACACACAACATGTCCAGCCTTGAAGAAGGTCGACTACAGTAGCAGAAGACCACACCGGGTGCCACTCCTGTCAGCTAAGAACAGGAAATTGAGGCTACAATTGGCACAAACTCACCAAAATTGGATAACAGAAGACGTTGCCTGGTCTGATGAGTCTCCATTTCAGCTGCGACATTCAGATGGTCAGAATTTAGGGTAAACAACATGAAAGCATGGATCCATCCTGCATTGTATCAACAGTTCAGTCTGGTAGTCGTGTATTGGTGTGGGGGATATTTTCTCAACACATTTTGGGCTCTTTTGTATCAACTGAACATTGTTTAAACACCACAGCCTACCTGAGCGTTTTTGCCAACCATGCCCATTCCTTTATGACCACAGTGGACCATCTTAAGATGCTACTTCCAGCAGGAAAATGCTCCATGTCACAAAACTCGAATCATCTCATCTGTTTGCAACTGTGTGATGCTATCATATCAATATGGACCTGAATCTCTAGGGAATGTTTCCAGCACCTTGTTGAAAGTATACCACAGAGAATGAAGGCAATTCTGAAGGCAAAAGGGGTTCCAACCTTTTAATAGCACGGTGTACCTTTTATATATTTATATATATATATATATATATATATATATATATATATATATGTGTATATATATATGTGTGTGTGTGTGTGTGTGTGTGTGTGTGTGTGTGTGTGTGTGTGTGTGTTTGAGCATAAAAGCTCTAAAATCTGTATAAAGTACAAATATGAACTACTGTAAATGTCATAATAAATGAATAAATAATACATAAACAAACACACAAACAAACAAGCACATAAATGATGCTACAGTATATATAATAGCCTGAGATCAGGATGATCAGGTGGGCAGAACAGTGAATATTCTTGCACAGCATCCATTTCATTTTCTGACGATTCCACAGTCAGCATGCCCGCTATGTTAGCATGATCACAAATTTTGAACTACATGCTGACACAGAGGGATTCATGTAGATCCTCCTGGACTCGAAAGGATGAAGACATTTATGTCACACATAACCTTGCTGACACAGGGAAAGTATAAACTGGCCCTTACTGTGTGAGCAATACTGTTTTTCTGTTGGTCAGCGGGGATAAACTTCCTTTACCTGACAGGATTTTGTTAAAAAGTGAGCTACAGAGCGCCAAGACGGCTATAGACCCCGCTGGGTCATGAGTTCAAGTCCGACCCACATCCATTTACTGCATGTCATTCCTCCACTCTGCTCCCCACGCTTCCTGTCTCTCTCTCCACTGTCTAATATAACAAAGACAAATAAAACAAGTAACCTTAAAAAAATAAGTGAGCGACATGCACCTGATTGTGGGCTACACAGTGCCCTAGTGGTTTGCACTTTCGCCTTGCAGCAAGAAGATCCCCGGTTCAAATCCCGGCCTGGGCCTGGGATCTTTCTGGAGTTTGCATGTTCTCCCACAGTCCAAAAATATGCTGATGTTAATTGGCTATTCTAAATTGTCCGTAGGTGTGAGTGTGATTGTTAGTCTGTATATGTAGCCCTGGGACAGACTGGTGACCTGTCCAGGGTGTCCCCTGCCTTCACCCGCGTCAGCTGGGGTAGGCTCCAGTACCCCCCATGACCCTAGTGAGGATAAAGCAGTGTATAGAGGATGGATGGATGGATGTACCTGATTGTCCTCATTACAAAATGCTATGTAATGCTTTATACTAGGAACACAATGACAAATGACGAGATATACAATGTAGTACAGGAAATATCTCAGTCAAAGCAGAGACCTGGTCATAAGATTTGTGATGCATGAATGATGTAATGTTGTGCTGTTGTGTGATGCAACCTGGAGTCCTCCTTGCAGTAAATGTGTGATCTATTGCTGATGAGGTGAGGGATTTGAAAAGGCATCTGTGCTCGATTTATGGTCTTCACCTTGAAATAGTGCAGCTCAATTAGGTCAGAGAGAGGAGGGGATATCAGGATTCACAAAGACGTGGTTCCACATCCTTCCAAATGATGAAATGCTTGGTTGTTTAATGTCTCCTGACACCTTGATCCTTGATACTTTTGCTTCGTTTCCAAATGCTCGTTATCTGCTTTGGGTAGAAGAGTAATTGCTGAATTAAGTAGCAGTTTTCACTGAGCATTTGGCAACATTTTTCTGAATTCAGCATGGGTGCAAGAGCAAAAGTAATGAAGAAATAAATCACAACAACATGAATTATCTTATGAAACCAACTGTCCCTTACCTTAAGTCTTTGTCAGTGCAGATCAATTCATATCATTTTAGGTATTAATTAACTATGAATTGTGGCTGGTACCAGTCTGCCCAACATTAATGCACATATGGTGTTTTATGGCTGAAGTAGAATATCAAATCAGAATCAGAATAAAAGTACAGCATACTCAGATTTTATGGGGCATGTACTTTTATGAGCTATACACTTTAAATCAAGTAATTAGTTCAACTTGTATATGTAGATTACGGGCTTTCTGGCATGCATTCATATGATATCAGTTCTCATTGCTGCACAGTCAATAGGCATATGTCCGAAGCTTGATGCTGCTGGTGTAATATTTATTATGTTCTGATTTGCTGAAATTCTTTTATAGTTGAGTCTAATCAGAAATAATACCAATGACTCCTTCTGACTGGCATACTAGCAGCATTAACAGCCTTGTTCCTAGTCCAGGTGCATGATCTAGTACTGTTTAAAAAAGAGGTCTGTAACCTAGGTGTACTTTTTGACTCAAAGTTGATTCTCTGCTTTATTCATCTCTGATCTTTACAAGATATCATGTCTTTCCTTTCATTTGATGACCCAGGAAAGCTTCTCCATGCTGACATCTCCAATAGCCTGGATTACTTCAATGCATTTTATTCCTGGTCAGGTCATCTGGAATCTAACTATTTATGAGCTCTGTTGATGTTTGAGAGATGTTCTGAGATTCCTACAAGTGACTCTCAAACCTCAACATGTACCTAAAAAAGAGTCCTTTAGATGTTTGTGACCTCCTGGATGAGTTGTCACTGTGCTCTTAGGGTAATTTTGGTTGTTGGTCCTTAGGGAAGGGAAGGTTCACCACTGTTCCATGTTTTCTCTCCGTTTGTGGATAACAGCTCTCACTGTGGTTCTCTGGAGTCCTAAAACTTTAGAAATGACTTTGTAACCCTTTCCAGACTGAGAGATGTCAGTTACTTTGTTTGTCATCTGTTCTTGAATTTCTGTGTATCACTGCATTTTGTTGCAGCTTTTTGAGATCTTTTGGGCGACTTCATTCAATTCAATTCAATTTTATTTATACAGCGCCAATTACAGTAAAATTGTCTCAAGACGCTTTACAGAACCCATATGCCTGAACCCTAGAGCAAGGCCCAAGGTGACAGTGGCAAGGAAAACACCCTTTTAACAGGGAAAAAAACCTTGGGCATGAACCCGACTCTTTATGTGGGGGGACCCATCTGCTGCTGGCCGGCAGGTTGAGAGGGACAGAAGAGGTAGAGAGGTAGAGAGGTAGAGGTAGAGAGGGGTAGAGAGGGGGAGGGGAACAGGGAACATAAAATCAGCTGCATGTATCAAACACACAATTTGATACATGCATGATAAGACAGATGATACATACAAAGTAGAAGCTAACGCTGAAAATGATTCATAGTTTACTGTTATGATGTACAGTTCTGCCAATAAATATACTACATATATAGCTGGTAGGAAACTCAAAAATCTGTAAAAGAGCATAGCAAGTAAAGTGAGGGTGATGCAGAGTCGGCTGACGGAAATGGGCAGCTGGAAGCAGTGGGCTGGAGAAAGGTCAGCAGCAGCATCCCACAGTGGACATGATGGAGACTAGACCAGTTGGTGGGACAGCAACCACAGATCTGAAGCATCCAGCTCTGGGACCAGGGACACTCGGAGAAAGAACACAGGGAGAGACAGAGTGAGTGTAATGCAATAGCAGTATATATATTTAATATAAAGTTAGGTAGAGCAGATAGAGAAGGGCTCAGTGCATCAGGAGAGGTCCCCTAGCAGCCTTGGCCTATAGCAGGAGAACTAGGGGCAAAACTAAGGGTGCTTTCACACATGCGCCTTTTGGTCCGCTTAAAGCGTACTGGAGTCCACAACACCAGCAAGTACGGTTCGTTTGAGCTGGTGTGAAAGCAGACCAGATGTTTTTGGTGCGGACTAAAGAACCGGACCGAGACCACCTCCCGAAGGTGGTCTCGGTCCGCTTCTATGTGAACTCCAGTTCGGTTCGCTCCTGGTGAGAACACAAACCTGTCTCCATTCAGACCGGCTTGATGGCGCAGCAGACTTTTTGGTCTATGGGAGCTTCCGTAGCAACCTGCACAGGGAATTTTGGGATAACGATAACGTCTTGCAATGCATCTCCTCCGTGCCAAAAACGACTGTGTAATGTTCTCGTACCAAATGCGAGCTTCATGCTGGAACAACAGCAGTATTTGTGCTTGCTGCATAAAGCAATGATACGAATATATGGCAACAAGAAGGAACAGGAGCACATAGTTCATTGTTTGCGAACAAACCTCGATCCATGGAATAAACACAGCCTGTTGTTTTCTTCTGGGATTTTTCCCTCTTCACATGCTGCGCCAATCAGCATTCACCTACATCATTATTTTTGTGAACAGCGCTGCCAAACGACTAGGGGGAGATATAACATTCATCGTAGTTGGTTCAACTGCGAAAACACTGGTGTGAATGCAAACCGAACCAGTTGAAATTAGCAACATTGTAGCAACTTTTGGGTCCAAACGAACCACTCTAACGGACTAACAGGTGTGAAAGCACCCTAAGGGACATCCAAGAGGAAGCCAGATGTGCCAATGAAGCCTCCAGCTGACCCCCTCAGGATCACTGAGTAAATATAAGCCTTGTCAAAAAGGAAGGTTTTAAGCATGGACTTAAAAATAGAGAGGGTGTCCGCCTCCTAAACCCAAACTGGGAGCTGAGCGGATAAGCTACGACAGCCAGAACACAACACAGCGCTACAACAGGAAATGATGCAATACGCTCACCGTAATGTCAGACGTCAGCAGCAGGTGTGTCTCCAACTACTGCTGACCCATTTAGTCAGACAGGTTCTTTTTAAGTGATTTCTTGGTTGAATAGGTCTGGAGGTAATCAGGCTTTTTGTGTGGTCAGTGAAACTGAAATCACTTTCCAATTTATTTATTTATTTATTTATTTTGCGATTGGCCAGTTTTTTCATGATTCAACAATGGGGGCAATTACTTTTTCATATAGGACCAGTTAGGTTTGGATAGCTTTATTCCCCCCTTAAAACATTAAACCATCATTAAAAAACTGCATTTTGTGTTTACTTTGGTTATCTTTGTCTAATATTTCAATTTGTTTGTTGATCGTAAACATTAAAGTAAGGAAAATATATTTTTAAAAAAGAATTTGAGAAAGGGGCAGATATTTTTTCACAGCACTGTAGATACAGCCGTGCTAAAATGAAGTTATTGTAGCTACAAACAGCCACATTACATGATCCAAAGACCTTTTCGCACCACTGCTTTGATCGCTTTATGTCCACTACAGCATACATGTGACTTTTCAGCTTTGGGGGTTGCAACTGTGCACCCTCAGCCTCTGCTAAAATCAGATGCTACTCCACTAAAGGTTCCAGGAACTTTCCAAAATTTCCCAACAACTAATGTCGACAAAGTTTTCTGGAAGCAAAAGTTACTCCAAAGACTTGATAAATTAGTCCACCGAATTATCAAAAGCCTAATGGTCATAAATTCTCATTCCAGTTGGTCATGAAATCTATCTGCAAGGAAAATGTATTTGTGTTTGTTTGCTTTAAATGCTGGCCTTACAGTGCTGTACTTCTGTGGAAGTACAGTCGTACTTAACCAAAACCAATCAGTCAGACACATTGATCCCTAAAGTTCCTGAAGCTTTACAAGGTTCTACCCCTGAGCAGAGATTCTGGTTCCTTTCATGGAAAGACAGGTAGTGACTTTCTCAAAAGATTCCTGATCCCCAAGCAATGTGGTATAAATGGTGGACCCTTAACTAATGTACGTCAGACGTGGACTATGACTGTATATTAATTTGGTGGCTTTTGTTTTCTCAGACATAATGAAAAATCAAGCTTAAAGACAAAGCTTGTGATATAATTAAATTGTGCAGTTTCATTGAATTTCATGAGACTGATTATTTGTAAATGCCATTAAGGAAATCCAGAGTTCAAATGGAACCCTGTGGTGCTAGATGTCAGCATGCTTCTAGTTCCCACCTCAACCTGTTATCCCTGTGTAAAATTTCAAATATCTTGGACTCACAGTTGATGGTAAGATGGATTTAAAGGTTGACTGGCAGATGGATTTGGCATCAGCAATGATACAAACATTGTACCAGTTCAGAGCCAGATGGCTTTAAATTTACTAGCCTCCTGAGCTTTTTGTGACTGAAAGAATGAGAACCGAAATGCAAGTGGCCCAAATGAGTTCTATCTGTACGATGTCTGGACTCACATTTAGAGACAGGTGCAGGAGCTCAGACATCCAGAGGGAGAGAGTACAACTGGTGCTCCTTTGCATCTCAAGGAGCCACTGGAGCCGTTCAATTACTAATTAGCTTGCCTCTTGGGAAGTCAATGGGAGGTTTTCAAGCTGCAAGCAACCGGCAGACCTGAAGAAGGAACACCTTGGGATTCCTCATGAGGAGCTTCAATATCTAGATGACTGTACTTAACTGAAACCAACTCAGGATAAAGGATGGTGAATGGATGAATGAACAGTGTCCCGGAGTGTAAATGGTGTTTCAGTAGTTTAAATACAGCCTTATTGCCTCAGTAATGTTCTCACACTGACAGTTCATTGAGACAAATACAACCTCCTTAAGGCTGATGTAATTGTGGTTTATCCTCATGGCTGCTGACCTTTCCTCATCCTCCCCTTCATTATGCAGGTAGTGATGGATGCTGCCGTCCATTGACAGTTAACCCAGGCTATTTCCAGACAGAGCAGATTAGCAGGATTAGTGCGGTGGAGGGTGAGAAAACCACTCACCTTCCCACCCTGACTCTGTGAGCTCTGCTGTCCACATAATAACACCATTCTTGTTGACAGACACTCATTCTGCATTCAAAGCCTTTGCAGAAGTTTTTTTTTCTCCACATTCACTTCCAGCTCAGGAAGGAGGTACAGGTCTGTAAGAACTCGAACCACCAGATTGAGGGACAGCTTCTTCCCCAGAGCTGTAAACTCTGTACAACCTCGCGCACACTCACTTTAAAAGCTGGAGACGAGATGGAACTGAAACTGCACTTCTGCACTTTAATCAGTCTGCTGCATGTACACTACCAGTCAAAAGTTTGGGGTCATTCAGGCAATTTCGTGTTTTCCATTCAACTCACATTTTTATTCATGTGTTAACATAACTGTACAAGGGTTTTCTAATCATGAATGAGCCTTTCAACACCATCAGCTAACACAATGTAGCATTAGAACAGAGGAGTGATGGTTGCTGGAAATGTTCCTCTGTACCCCTATGGAGATATTCCATTAAAAATCTGCCGTTTCCAGCTACAGTAGTCATTTACCACATTAACAATGTCTACATTGGATTTATCATTCATTTAATGTTATTTTCGCTGAAAAATAACTGTTTTCTTTTAAAAATAAGGACATTTCTAAGTGACCTCAACCTTTTAAAGAGTAGCGTATATTTTCTTACTTGTAATGTCTTTTTTTTTTTTACTCTTTTTTAGTGCACTGTATGTTTTCTCTCCATGTCTTTTAATGTTAAATTATAAGTCGGTACTTCCACTCGTTATGTGATTGGTGAAAACTAATTGCATAATGACAATAAAGATTCTTGACTTTGAACTGTTTATTTCTGTACATTTAGTGGTTTATGTCTGACAAAAACCTAACCATAGTGCTGTCTGCTGCATAAAACAGGCCTAATGGGTATTTAATTTCAGATAAGCCCAATTAGATCCACCACAAACACTATTTTAGTGGGATCAATTGAAAGCTGAGGTTAAATGGATTTGTACCAGTAGGACTGAACTAGTTTCAAACAGAAGACTTGCTGACCTATTGTGTTTCCTGTAAACACAAGCTGCTGCAGGTGAGTCAAGTTAAGATTTTTTAAAATGTACTTTAGAGAATAATGTACAGAGCATTGCAGCACGCCATCCATTCCTCTCTAATGGTGGCATCTGGGAACTATTTTCATTGTTATGTGTTTGGGTGTCAAGCCAACATTTCACTCCCAGTCCGATTCCTGCTCCACTTTGCATGCATGTGCAAGAAAAATAAATGTCTGTGAGGCAGCTTTAGCATCAGGGGAAGATTTTGGCAGGACCATTTGTACAATGTGGCACGGCTTTTATCTCTGTAACACAAGCATTTAGAGGATAAAAGCAGCCTAATTAGCTTGAAAGTTGTGCATGGAGGCAAAAAAAAAAAAAAGTAGTGATGAATTGTTATTTTTTAATGCAACTAAAGACCTAATTGTAGAATTAATGTTAAGATTTATAATGAGGATTTTTTTTTAAAATTTTTTTGAATACTTCCATGTACCATCTCATCTAGGTTCTCATTTTTACAATAAACTCTGCAGTCACTAGGCTTCTGTTTGTTGTAGCAATTAAATGAAATTCGATTTGGGTGTTTGTGATTTGCAGTTATTCAAATGTTTTCTCAGTGCAGTGCAGGTCTTATATGAATTATGATCTGATTATATGAAATATGGCAATAAAAAGGTCAGTAAAAAGTGAACTATGGTGTGTCTGCAGATCACTACATGCATGCTGATCCTTAAAAACATGTGAATGAGGAGTTCATGAGGAAGACCATAAATGTACCGTGAGACTCTGGCTGTTACTGACGTTGCTGCGCTGCTGCTGACGTCACTCTACGCAGTGGTCCCACGTTTATCAAATGTCCACATTTACACACCATCACACCCACATTATTCCGTCCTATTTCAGAATAAAAGCATCATTTGTGTTCTGGAAAATGATATTAGAGATCGGGTTGGATAGAGTGAACAGTTCTGTAAAGTTAATGGAAATGTGATATAAAATACTGAGTGAAATGAATTGTGGCACAAAAATGTACACTAAAATAAAATTTCCTTTCACATGATCTGACAGTTTTCAGTCTCCAAATGTTTATTTGGAGACTTGACATGGGGTTGGATAGAACACTGACTGTGATTTCCTAAATATAAATGAAAATTTTAAAAATACCATAATGTTGCAAGGCAGCTGAAATGAAGACTACAGTAGCATGTCAAACATACTGGACATACTGAGCTTGTGTTTTGGGGACTATTTCTAGCTTTTTGGAGACTCTATTCAAAATCTTGTTCTCTGTTTCAATTATGAAAATGAACAGAATCTAAGTTATTATCTTTCAAACAGTACTCCCAATGTATCTACAATAGTTAACCAACAGAAAAAACCACACAATGGTGGTTTAATTCCACAGTGCGTGCTGGCTTGAGTTTCAACGGCTGAGTCGCATTGTCTCATACACATACAAATGAAAGCAAATGTAACTTTCACATATTGAAATCAATATTCCTTAGCTGCACTGATAACATCAAGATCAAAACAAACATACAAACGATAAACTGTGAATCAAAAAGGTAACCCTAACCCTAACCCTAACCCTAACCCTAACCCTATAAACAGCAAAATGAAACCATTGTCTTTCATGCACAAAGCCCTGTCTGAATATCTGGCCTTGAACACAACAACATGCTGTAAAAAGGGGATGGATGAAGAAGAAAAACAGGGCAATAAAGAAGTCTCACTGATGTCAAGGAGAGACTGCATGAAAAGTGAACATCGCTGCACCAAACAGGGATCAAATCCACAACTTCAATCCATTGAGCCAACAGGCATGCTCCTGAAGTGTAAACCTAACAGCTTTATGTTTAGAAGCCACAGAGACAATCGTTATGCATTTTGACAGTTCTAAAGCCTTTTATGACCTAAAGTGTGAATTTATACTTGAGGAGAAAGAAAATACAGTGGATTCCCTTGGCGATCACAGGACACGACACACATGTAGCAAATATAGCAGGAAACAGGTCTGATTGTTTGACAGATAAGTAGGTCGTCTCTGTTTTGAGAGTGTTTTTAAAATGTGAAGTGTGTTTCAAAAATCCTAAAGTATATGTACGATTATTTTAGAATTTGACTACTTTATATTTAACAAACCAAAAGAAATCTCACCAGCAGAGAGCTTCAAATGGTGTCAAACAGTATGTACTAAGAGTGCCCAAGTAAATATCCATCCATCTGTTAGCGATACATGCTTAATCCTCATTAGGGTCGTGGGGGGCCTCCAATGTGTTCAATCCGATTCCAACCACAGAGCCAGATTTTTTAATCAGTTTGTTCAGACATCCTTCTGTTTTATGCTGCCTCCCCAGCAGACTGCAGCATAAAACAGGACACTTGCTACCACAGACTGATAAAACATCTGCAGCATCTTACTGCAGATGTCTAAAGATCGAAGTCTTCTGAGGCAATAGTCAGCTCTGGCCCTTTTTGTAGAAGTCAATGTTTGCAGACCAGTCCAACTTATTATCAAGGTGGACACCGAAATATTTATATGATGTCAACATCTCGATGTCCATGACACAAGTGTTCACTGGCTGAAGAGGGGGTTTGGATCTGCGGAAATCTATGATCATTTCCTTTGTCTTTGAGGCGTGGAGTAGCAGGCAGTTTTTGTGGTTCCAGTACCTGAAGGAACTGGAACCACAAAAGATCCTTTATGCTTTATCAGATCCATAAGCCTTATCTTTATGCCTTATGCCATAAGCCTTATCTTTATGCCTTATGCCTTATCAGATCCTTTATGCCTTATCACTAACTGTCCTTATTTTTGAAAGAAAAGCACTGAAGATAACTTTAATTGAATGATAAATCCAGTGTAGACATTGTTAACGTGGTGAATGACTATTCTATCTGGAAACGGCTGATTTTTAATGGAATATCTCCATAGGGGTACAAAGGAACATTTCCAGCAACCATCACTCCCGTGTTCTAATGCTACATTGTGTTAGCTAATGGTGTTGTAGGCTAACTAATGATTAAAAAACCTTTGTGCAGTTATGATAGCACATGAATGAGTTTTCATGGAAAACACAAAATTGCCTGGATGACCCCAAACTTTTGAACAGTAGTGTAGTTGATTTACTAAACACGTTCAGAAAGTATACTATAATGTTTTAAGATTTTTTACACCAGGTTTTTCAGATCCTGAATACATGACATCTGTTATAATCACAGTAATGTTATTGTTCTGTGGTGTATTTGAGGATGCAAACTACCCTAAATTCTGAAGAGCTTTCTTACGAAAACAATTAAAGATTACAGGTTTCCAGGTTGGTGCTGTAAATAAATGAGAGCCTGACTATTATACAACATCAATTTGAGCTTATTCCAGATACACTGACATCAGCCTGTATGTCTACAGCAATGAATGACAAAGAAAAAATAATAAGAATGCTAAAAATGATATTAAAAATACCATAGAGAAACAGAAAGCGTTGCTGTTGCCAAATTTGACATGTTTAGTTGAGCTGATCACAATATCAATTGATTTGTTTGGTGCTAATCAGCAAATATAAGAATGATATCACACTAGAATTAATAACGAACCTATATCAGCAATACTGATTTGGAATCAACATGTAAGAATAGCACTGTCATTGTCGCTATTATTATTATTAACTGTATGACAACACAGCCCACAGAGCTACTAGTGTGAGCCCAAGATTCGCCTATTTTTTCAGAGCACACTTGTGTGTCCTACTTGCTCTGAGAGCATTGGTTATATGCTTATATTAGCAATAGGCTGTGTCTGTTATATAAATGTAACCTTCTGCCTTTTGAAGAAGATGTCTGAGTGTGGCATACTTAGTGGAGACAACATCAAATACTTCTATATATTTTAAAATGCATAAAAATATATGAAGAGTTTATTTGCAAAAGCGGATAACTCCGTTTTGATCAATTTTCAGAAAATGTTTTTTTTATTGTTCACTTGAGATAATATCAATCAAACTGAAGTTAAGTGTATTTGTCTCAGTAGTAAAATACATGACAAAATAGAGAGAAAATAAATTATTAGTGTTATTATTAATATTATCTCAAGTAAGCAATAAAAAAGAGTTTTCTGAAAACGGAGTTACCTCTTTTTGCAAATGAACTTTTCATATATAAATGTATATTATAAAATGTATAAAAAGTAAAATTAAGAAAGCAAGATGGTGCTTAAATTTCTGTAAATCTAATTTAGTTGAGTTGCAGGTGTGACATTTTATAGAATAGTCTCAGTCATCTGTCATTGTGATAAGGTAAGGTAGTTACTTATTTTTTAATTTAAAATTTTGATGAGAGCTGTACAGTGGTCGGTGGTTAGCACTGTTGCCTCACAGCTAGAAGATCCTCAGTTTGTATCCTGACTGGGGTCTGGGATCTTTCTGCATGGAGTTTGCATGTTCTCCTTGTACATGTGTGGGTTTTCTCCAGGTTCTCCAGCTTCCTCCCACAGTCCAAAAACATGCTGAGGTTTATTGGTGCTTCTAAATTGTCTGTAGGTGTGAATATGAGTGTGATTTATTGTCTCTATAAGTAGCCCTGTGATAGACTGGTGACCTGTCCAGGGTGTCTGCTGACTTCACCCTAAGTCAGCTGGGATAGACTCCAGCCCCCCACGACCCTAATGAGGGGTCGTGGGAGGCTGGAGTCTATCCAGCGGTGTGTAGATAATGGATGGATGGAGTTTGATGAGACAGACTGAAAAATGTCAATGTTGCTTGAGTTTTGCAGGTTACTCTCTCTGGTGATGAGGATATGGAGATTTATTGCATTTGGCCCTACAGTTGTGGTGTTGTTACTGATGGAATTAAGATGCTTTTTGAGACATAAATCTGTAGAAATAACACGAGGCTTAAGGTGTAAAGAGTGACTGGTCTTGACATTTAAACATCTTCAGCATTGACTGTATGTGGTGTTTTGCATATTCAGCTGTCTGTATCTTTATTTAAAAGCATCACCAACAACACAAAAACTGAAATGTTGAAAACTTGGCTTAATGTATAGTAAATGATCTATAACCTTCTCCTGCTTAACATTATAATGAGTGTTTTTGCCAGAAAGTCAGTTTAAGCCAGTAAGCCTTATTTGGTTTATCTGCTGCCCAAAGCAGATCTCCCTCTAAAGTTCAAATTAAACCCGAAATGACATGGTTCCTGTAGGATTTATGAATGTGTTTGTCATCTGCTCTTAATGTCATACTGTGATCATTTCTTTATCAGACCCACTGTGTTTGAGCCTGTGGCAAAAAGCACCACACACACCACAAATAAAGAGAAAAGACAAGATATGGAAGCTGGAAATAAACCATCACGAAAGTGACATTTCAGCCAGAAAAGATTAATATCAGGCAAGACGACGGTAACAGAAACTGGCAGATCAGTTGCTGAATTTGTGTGTGTGTGTGTGTGTGTGTGTGTGTGTGTGTGTGTGTGTGTGTGTGTGTGTGTGTGTGCGTGTGTGTGTGTGTGTGTGTGTGTGTGTGTTACTTGATTTTATTTTGTAATTTAGATTAATTCTCCTAGTGTTTATGGTAGACTTAATAATTCAGATTCAGATTCAGAATACTTTATTTGTCCCCAGGGGACAATTAAAAAGACACTTAGAGCAGGCAGTGCAACAATGACCTAATAAAGAAATAGGGATAAATGTATATACAAATCTAGAGGAAGTAATATAGGAATAAAAATAAAAAGAGAGAAAATAAGACATAAACACAGCTTAGTAATAACAATGAGCCAGTAAAAATTGTAAACACAACATGCAGTCATTTGTTCTTTTGGAAAGTTACAAAGCTCGTGCTCTCTTATATGAAATTTTGGGAAACGGCCTTGCTCAGTAAATTAATGTTAATCAGTATTAGCATCTACATTAGTCCACTAGAAATTCATCTTTGGATAAATCAACACCCTAAACTACAATTTCCAGTGTATATATATATATATGTGAGCATATATCTATATCTATATCTATATATATCTATATATATCTATATCTATCTATCTATCTATCTATCTATCTATCTATATATATATATATATATATATATATATATATATATATATATATATAGATACATATAGATAGATAGATAGATAGATAGATAGATAGATACATAGATAGATAGATAGATAGATTTAATTATGTGAAGGCTGAGGGAATTTAAAACGTCGCAATGGTTTTATTTTGAAACTCCGGAGCGGCACTTCCTGTCAGCACAGGTAGCTTGACACGTAGCTGCACTGAGTCTCCTTGCTGCCGCTGATAAAACGGTCCAGTGCAGGACTTTCTCCTCCATCACTTCCTTCTTTTGAGCAATGTGTTGTCAAGCAGGGAGGTGTGAGGAGCGTGGCTCTTCACTCCGCCTCGCTGCTCCAGAGTCATGGCGGAGCGGACAGTGAGGAGGAAGCAGCGAACGGAGCTCAGCGGCTCCCCAGAAGCGGCTCAGACGAGGAAAGGATCCACGTTACCTGCAGCACGACCACAACTACTGACGGAGTACAATGGTGACGGCGTCTAAACTTTTCCGCACGTCTTCAGCTCTTGTCACGGATGGCCGGCTTAACTTTTCACTGACTGACATTCTTCTAATCTGGATGGGATCGTAGCGACGCAGAGTTTGTTCTGCTTTTCTCCTCTTGCAGGACGTCTGTCCGGTAAAGCTGTCTGCCTCGGGCGGAAATCTGGCGCACTGTCCCGCAGTGGCTCGTAGAGCGCCTCTTTAATATTTCAAAGCCGAATCAGTGGAGCTTAACATGGGGGCAAAGCAGAGCTGCCCGACTGCTAATCCAGCTGCTAACGGACGGACCAGAGCCTACTCCGGCTCGGACCTGCCTTCCAGCACGTCCAGCAGTAACGGCAGCAACATTGCCAGGACGACCGGCGGGGGGTGAGGTACCATGCGTACGGTGCGTCCGGAGCCTCCGGAGCCACGTCCAGCACCAACCAGCAGCTCGGAGCCAGGGCCAGGTCTGTGGGGGGCTCCGGGGGCTCCGGTCCCAGACCCCAGTCCGGCATCAACATTCCGAACAGCAGCGGAGCCTACAGCTCCCCGGAGTCCGGCGGCAGCAGCCCGGAGGAGGCGGCGGACAGGGAGCGATCCGGCGGAGGACAGGAGCGTCGGCGGCTGCTGATAGGATCATTACCAGCACACCTCTCACCTCATCTGTTCGGAGGTAAGAGAGCACAGCCCGACTGTTGACACGCACAGATCAGCTGCTCACAGAACTGTAGAGAGTCTGGAGTGTTTAAAGGAGGATGGAAGCATGTAAACCACACGGTTAGATTCACTGAACAACACATCCAGTCATCAATTCATGAGATGTAACAGATTTATCGTTGTGTTCAGTACGTCGCCCTCATTCTGTTGAATTAGCTGCCAGAGGATGGGTCCATATATAAGCACATGTCTGATAAATCCCCCCCCCCAAAAAAAAAAAAAAAAATCACCTTCAAACCTTGTAACATGAGAGAAACACACAGGAATAGGGATAAATGTATATACAAAACAGACTAGCTAAACAGACTAGTCAAGAAATTCTAATCCGATCACAAAACTAAACTAAATGTTTCACATGTTTAGATTATGGTTCTGAATCTACTGTCAGATGTAAACCACTTTGTATAAAAGCATCTGCTAAATGAAGTTGAATAATTGTAGATGAGTCATTTCATTCATGTGGATGGGAACTGTCTGTGAATTTTGCCTGATTTTGCTTTTCCAAAGTCATTTTTGCACTAAATTTTGACCAGAAATAACTGATCATGTCGCTTGTCTTTAAAAAAACAAAAGGCTTCTGCTCACTATCTGCAGTTATTATCTCATATCAAATATTTGGGGCATTGGGACAAAAAAATTGGACTAAGCAAGCAAACTAAACCCCACATTATATTATATTAGGGATATTGGACAGTTAATCAACCACTAGTTAATGAATTATCAGTCATTGAAGTGCTCCTTGCAACCCAAGTTCAGAGTATAATTTGAAAATTGTCTATTTTCAAAAGTTTTCACAGACACAATAGGACTGCTGATTGTCAGCACTGATACCAAGAAAGACAGTTGTATGTTCACATCACATCAGTGCAGGGATAAATACACGTCATATTAAAAAGCAAGTGTCAAAAAGAGGATTTGTTTTAGTTACCGACATTTCAGTTCTACTTGGATCTTGTTTAAGTCTGACCTGAGCAGTACTGATCCAAGGACACCGTAGGTGATGCTTGACAGCTAGCTAGACATCGTTATCTGGAAAACAAATGTCCATAGTGAGTACTCCCAACTCTTGTTAGAGTCTTATTGTAGAGAAAATAGTGGCAAAATGTCAAACATTTTCAGACACCATCGCAGATGTGGCGACTTTTCTTGTCATAAATCACTGAAAATTGATCACTGATGCCACCTTTTCTTCACAAATGTCACATTTTTGATGCTATAGACTAAACATTCAGTAAATTAATAAAAAAAACATCTTGTAGATTAACTACAGATGAAAATAAATTAATTTACATTTTTTACACAGTGGTAAATAATGAAGACCCAGTCGTCCTTATGCTAAAGGACCATTTCTTACGGCCATTAAATAGGCATTAAGAGGCCTTCAGTGGGGCATTAAATTAGCTTTAAGGTGGTTTGAATGACCATAATAATAATAATAGTAATAATACAAAACATATTCATGCTGTCTGGTCAACACCTGAGCCATGTTCAACCAGCCGTGGCTTTAAAAGCAGCTGTGTTAATGGAACTCACACAGGCGGTGGTGGAGATGCTGGCCGGTGGGGGAGCGATGCCTGCTGGCTTTAATGACAGTCCTGTGTGAGGATGACTCATTTGAACCAAGCGTTAAGATAAACAGCGCGAGCCTCCGTGTGAATGTTGATTTCATTCATCCGCCATGACAGCTGTGGCGACTGAAGCCATCTGATCACCGGACATTCACTTCCTTCACATCCTGGAATCCATCGGGTGTCTCTGCTTTGATGCCACCGCGTTGCGTTCAGCAGCAGCCGTAGATCAGCTAAGGCTCCCAGCAGCACATGAAGAGGTTATCCAGGCAGGAGGCACCTCTGGTTTTCAGTTTCCAATCATCAGTGTAGGTGAGGAGTGTCCCCCCCCCCCTCACGTTGATTGATAGTTTGGGTTTTTTCTTTTTTCTTTGCCCTGGAGTTCCTTGTAAAACTGATTCATGTGGGGGAGCAGATCATCCAGCGGGAGATCACAAAATGTGTCTGCTTTTATCAGCTCACAGAGGAAAAACAGAAACGTTTAAAGTCCATTTGAAGAAGGATAAGGATTTATTTGATGTGCATTCTCCTCTCCTGGACAGTGGGCATTGGCAGACGTGGTGTAGCTGCAGTTTTCAGTGGGATATACTGTAGAATAATTAGCACATGCTTGTTTGCTTACAGGCGTGAGGTTGTGGAAAGATTTCCGTTTAGCACCTGTTTATGCAGGAGAGGTTGTAGCAAATGAGAAATCAGCACATAAAAAGACTTTTTTCTTGTTGTAACACCTTTTACTGGCCAGCTGCTGTTGGTCTTTTCTTCCAGATGATTTTGAGGAGGTGGAATTCCACCGTACCATATTTTCCAAGTCTGGCATCAACAGGTGATGTTAGAACGCCACCAGTTCCTGAGGAACATTATCTGCCTAAAGACAGCAACAGTCTTGCTGCTTCTACCCCCTCATCCTCTAACTTTTACCTTTGGTTTGACTTAGCGCCTTGTCTGTCTGCACTCTAATAAATACAGTTGATCATTAAACTGAAGTGACTTGCAACTTTCCTCATAACAGTGCACAGGGTCGTCCACCACTGTGGTATGTAGATGAAGATGCAGGGTGATGAGGCCATCTGGACAGGATTTCCCTTATGCAGTTAGCAAAACAGTCATGCCAGGCAGCTGCTAATTTCTGTATTTACTTTCAGTCAGACTGAAAGCAACCGTTAAAATCAGGTATTTTTGGAAAGCTGCTAGTTGCTTGCCGTTTTTATTGTGTAACTTCTCGTTTCTTTGATTCTCTACAGCAGAGATGAAGAGTTATAACATGACCCAGAAAGCCATTGAAGAGTTTAAATAATCAGATAATGGTATTAACGGATTTTTTTTTTTTACACAACCCATAAAATTAATTTAAACTCTTATTTGATCAGTTTTTTTAAACGATTAAGCATAAACCAATCAGCATAGCGAGGATTTTACAGTGTTTAAAACATAACCGTCCTGTGGGCAAGCGATAGAAAGGTGACCTAGTTTAAAAACATACATTTGACATCTCTGTACTGCATTTTATTGGCATTTATGGGTTTACCTTTACAACAATGCTAACTAGAAAAGCATTCAGACAGCGCTGTACACTTCCAAGGCTGTTCATTCCCCTGTATGGCACTGTCTGAAACGCAGCATTCTTTTTTTTACTGGTGGCTCAGAGAACATCTGATATAGAATCACTCTATTCATCCCCAAAGGAAAATTCAGTATGTAGCATTATATGTTATGTATATATATTGTATGTTGTATATGGAGTGAATATTCATTAAAAGGATACAAGAAGCTGTTCCAGTGATTGTGACCATCACTTTCATCATCTTCAGATAGGTAACCTGAGGGATTTAATGTAGTAAATACAAAATAAACAGAGAACAGCCATGAAACACCCATATTCATATAATAATAACCAAATAAAAGAACTGTTAGTGTTAAAAAAAATCCATCTTTTGATTTGCAGCTGTTGTCTGTGTTCCGAGTGCCACAGCGTAGCATCAGTTTTTGCAAGAAAATCCTCATCATCCAGGTGTTAGCACAAGTTTTTTGTATGTTTTCACTGTTAATGAGAGACAAGGGGCTCTGCAGAACATAGCACACTGTACTTTACCCTTGAATACTGACATATTCATTAAAAATGGCAAACAAACGTACATCATGGCTGCAAGATTCTAACCTACAAGAATTCAGAATTTTCAGTGGCAGCAGTGAAGTTCAAGTTTTATTTTCAATTATAATTTTGACTTCCATTGATTATGAAAACCAGATAACTGAGATAAAACTGCTTTTGTCTTGTGTTATAAATTCCCCTCCCCTTTACAGTGTTCACTTTCACCCTTCCTAAAAGTCCCAAAGTTTACCATCAACAGTGGCTTAGGTTGGAGTGTAGTGGGACAGGTTAGTTTTACTCTACCGATGATGTGTCGCAGTAGTAATCCAGCTCAGTACAGGAGGAACTGCAGATTCAGACATGTAGACTTTGTGCTTGGATGAGGAGCCGTGGGTATGAAACTACCATCTGTGTGAGTGTGACCGAATCCTGCCTCAATGTGGCAGTGCCATAATGGCACGGGGCCACGGCGGTTATGCTGTCTGTGACAGGGCTTAGATGATGGTCGTCTGTTTCATATTGACCAAAACATCTGTGATTAGGAATTTTGCCATAATTGAGCAGCCCAGACAACAAGAATTCTCCAACTGTATTAGGAAACTTTAATGAGCTTCTTCTGTTTCTTTGGGCCTTAAGTTTTCTTTGTGTCATACAGTCTGGTAGTGCTGGTAGGTGATTATAATTTGCGGATTGATCCTAAATAGTTGTATGAGACTCCTGTTGTGTATTCACTGTGATCCACAATAGTCAATTCATTTCTACAACAATGGACACTTTCAAGTGCAACTTTCACAATAAGATTTTTCTATATGCATATTTATAGGTACATCTGTCATATAGGGCTGCACAGTGGATGGTGGTTAGGACTTTTGCCTTGCAGCTAGAAGATCCCCAGTTCATGTCCTGGCCTTCCTGGGATGGATGGATGCGTGGAGTTTGCATGTTCTCCCTGTACATGTGTGGGTTTTCTCCAGGTTCTCTGGCTTCATCCCACAGTCTAAAACATGCTGAGGTTAATTGGTGATCCATAGGTGTGAGTGTGAGTGTGATTGTTTGTCTCTATGTGTAGCCCTGTGACAGACTGTTACCTGTCCAGGTGTCCCCTGTCTTCACCCTCAGTCAGCTGGGATAGGCTGCAGCCACCGTGACCCTAATGAGCGGTGTATAGATGATGGATGGATGGATCTGTCATATTCTCTTTAGACTTTGTATTTGTTTTATTGCGTCGTATGTGTGTTCAAGTAAGTGTATTTACTAAAACGCACGCACCAAACACACATGTGGCAGGTTGTGTACGGAGGTTGTTATTGTGAGTGAGAGTCAACAGTCATGAGCTTAATAATTAACTGGACTCACTAAGTTTCCGTCCCCTTTAATGGCTGCATGGATGAATCAATGGTGAACACACAAACACTCCTGTACACACATCCTAATAAGTCTGCGGGCTGTGTTAGCAGGTGGTGTGGTGTTCTCCTTGTTAACAGAGTTGGATCTTTATTTAAAGGACAGCCTGGTGAAAATAGAGCAGAGCAACTTTGCCACATTCAGTCCAACAACTAAGTGTTTGGGTTAGTTTAATCACTGTAATGTGCTGAAAGGACAGAAATGCAGCTAGAGCTTTGCTACACCAGATCAAATCAACGATAAAGGCCTGGATTTCACTCTGTGTGTCTGCATGTGTCTCTTTAAGGCAGGGAACCAGAGATGGATGTATTCATTAGTCACTGTTAACACGGTCTTTAGCGTTCCTCATTCACATGAAAGTGCAGTGTGTGATGTAATAGTTATTAAATAGTATTAGTAGTAATGAGTAGTTAATGAATTTAAATGAATATTTCACTCAAATTACGAAAAACAGATTGTCTTACTTCTGTGTTATAGCTTACTTACACTACCATGGAAAAGTTTGGGGCCATCCAGACAATTTCCTGTTTTCCATGAAAACTCACACTTTTATTCATGTGCTAATGTAATTCCATAAAGGTTTTCTAATCATCAATGAGCCTTTCAACACCATTAACTAACACAATGTAGCATTAGAACACAGGAGTGATGGTTGCTGGAAGTGTTCCTCCGTACCCCTATGGAGATATTCCATTAAAAATCAGCCGTTTACAGATAGAATAGTCATTTACCACATTAACAATGTCTACACTGGATTTATCATTCATTTAATGTTATCCTCATTGAGAAAAAATGGTTTTCGTTTAAAAATTCTGGACATTTCTTAGTGACCACAATGATAGTGTATGTCTAGATAGAGATGTCTATAAAACTGAAAATTTTCTGCCCTGGTTTTAGTGTTAAAAGACATTATGGCTACAACCAGTGACTACTGCGATAGTTTAATAACCTATTAGTTCTTGAAACAAATAATCAACCATTCAGATTCTGAATGACACAGTTACTCAGTGACTCTCTTCATTAACCTTTATATCTGTTTCCAACAGTTATTAAAAATATAGTTTTGAAAAATATCTCACCATTAAAAGACACCTGGTGCTTAGCTCAACTTTGGTCTGGTGGGCACTAAGTTTGCAGTACAGTGGTGGAAACCCTGGGTATGTTATTGGTCCACCAGTTCTCCTGTACTGTCATCATCAGGAAACTTGTTCCACTCACAGCATATGTCCCCAGACTATGAGGACATTGTCTAGGCATTTATATAATCATATTGGGTAGAGACACACTTCACTACCTACGTGTGAAAGCATTCTGAGTCACCCAAAAACAAATAATGATGTCAGCACCTAATTGACAGGTAAATCCGTTGATAAATGATTTGGTCATTAATTTTCGTGAACTCCATCATTTTTTGTTTGCGCTGCTGAAATGAGCGCAACAGGATAGGTTGTGTAGATAAGGAAAAGAGTTTGCCCATGCAGCTGAAGTGCATCCAGCACACATTAGGATCATTTAGACCCTCCAGATAAACATGAGCAAAAATCCTTGATTATGCGGGCTAAAATCCTTGATTATGCGAATAAATATGCGGGGTTTTTATGCCATTTTATGCCGGGAAATTGCAGAAAGTTGCAAAGTATGCGAATAGTTGTGAAATATGCAAAAATATGCACGATTCACCTGCCGTCTGGCCGCGGAGTGATGTGTCCTCTAATCAGACACTGGGACTGCTGCGGGGTTACTGGACTGTGCTTTGAGACGGGGAGGAGCTCACAGCAGCACCTGCTGCTTGTTGAGGACAGTAACTGCAGAATGATCCGAGTTTTCCTGTCAGTCTCCAAAACGGCAGGAAAAGTTGCTAGATTTTTGGCTAGTCGCTTTTGACAAAAAAGTCGCTAGGACGCTCTGGAAAGTCGCTAGATTTAGCGAGAAAGTCGCTGAGTTGGCAACACTGGCACCGCGCTCCGCATCAGCTCGTGCTTCTAGTGTGTGTGTGAACCGATGATGTCAGGCCGGGCATCACATAAAAACTCACGCACAACTCCATTTATATTGGTTATATTTTTCTCATTTTATGCGGAAATTGTGAAATCAAGCGGGACCTGCATATTTCTCCTTTTTTTCGTGGAAATGTGAGATTCTTGCGGGAATTATGCGCTGTTTTGCGGGGATTATGCGGCCTTTTGGGAAATAATTGACCCCCGCATAATCAGCGGCATTTTGGTGATTAATGCGGGAATTCATGCGATCGCATAATCGCGTTTTTCTGGAGGTTCTAATCATTTATAAGTGATATGGCTCACTCTGTAATCAGAGCTCAGCCCAACAAGTTGTTGTGACATCCTCCAACTAAATGGAACGTTTTGCAAATTAAGAGATGTTATGACCCCCGAATGGAAAATAACTTGATATAGCATTAAAGACACAACATCAGTGTAGCTAATGGTTATTGGAAAGACCACCACCAGTAACACATTTTGTTTCATATTTCATGGTTTTAGGTTCCCATAGCTTTATAAATACTTTGTTCACCTTGGAAATGAGCATGCTTTATGGTTGAGTTTAAAGTTTGAGCTTCCAAAGTGCATTGAAAGAAAGATGTGTAGTAGAACTTCAAAGAAGGAGAAGTCTAGAGTCTCTTTGCTTAGGGAACAAAAGGTAGAAAATGTTTTTGGACTCAGTGGGCAGTGGTGCTGTCTGGAGTTGAGGGCCACAATGATTGCCAGAAGAATAAATGGCAACGGTGCTCTGAAGAAAACTTGATAAAAAGCTTTCAACTCACAAATGCAGTGGCGGTTTTTCAAACGCTACTATTACTACAAAGAGGCACAAGGTATATTAGGTCATTTATTAAAATCCTGGTGTTTGTAGCTTTTCCCCAGGTTGAAAGTTTGTCCTATGGAACTGCTTGTGTTTACTGCAGCAGAGCCGAAGTAGCTGAAGCAACTATATAAAATTCCCTCATCAGTTCCAGCTTATCCTGGGATTCTACTTGGACATATCTTGAGGTAGTCATTTTATGCCACAGTTCTGTCTTTATATTATCTAATTAATGAATAGCGCAGAAACTTACTTCCTCTTGATCAGCAGCCTCATGTAAGTTTCCATCTGCAGAGCTGGTGTCATCAAAACTCACAACAACAAAGAAAATGCTGTTCTGCACTAAACCTGTAACTCAGTACCTTCATATTACTGTGAGAATAAGCCAGACACACATCTTTGGCATTGTGTTTGGGTTTGGGCATTGGACCAGTGAGATAACGCTTCTACCACCAGGTCAAAGTCTACATTATTCTCTAAAATTTCTATCCAGTACACTACTATTGAAAAACACATACCTCTGTCTTTAGATAGAAATGTTGGAAAACAGTCTTTTTTGCCATAATGACACCAATATGAGCATTTCATTGAGGAAAAAGAATGAATTTCACAGGGTGTTAGATAATCATACTACATGGCTGACTAAAACAAATCTTGGTTGAAAGCCTCCATCAGCGTGTTGAAATACATTATAAACATTGACATTGGACTATGATGTAACATGACACAAATTACAGATTTTACTCCGTTTTTGTAGATGCAATGTAAAAAGTAGTTTCCTTGTTTGCTTGGAAATTCTTTGTGTCAGTTGAACATTTACGTTTCTTTGTGAAATTTTCTTGGATTTCTGTTTTAGGTGACTGTTCTATTCTAGTATGGGGCGAAAAAAATAAATACACTTATGCTCAAACGTTTGGGGAAACCTTTTTTTTTTTCAAGAAAGATTACATTAAATGAATGATAAATCCAGTGTAGACAATGTTAATGTGGTAGATGACTATTGTATCTGTAAACAGCTGATTTTTAATGGAATATCTCCATAGGGGTACAGAGGAACATTTCCAGCAACCATCACTCCTGTGTTCTAATGCTACATTGTGTTAGCTAATGGTGCTGAAAGGCTCATTGATGATTAGAAAACCCTTGTGCAGTTATGTTAGCACATGGATAAAAGTGTGAGTTTTCATGGAAAACATGAAATTGTCTGGATGACCCCAAACTTTTGAACAGTAATGTATATGCTTTTGATACACAGAGATGAGTTTTAAGGGGTTATGCCAGCTACTGAAGAGACACTTCAAAAATGTGATCAATCTCTTCTTATTTTAAAATGACTTACGTATTTACAAAATGGCTTGTAATTGTGCACTGTTGATAGCTCTGTGTACTACTTGCTCTTTCCACCAATGGAAGCTTGACTTTTTAAACTAACTTACAACTCTGCTCAAACACAGCAGAAGTGCTCTACGTTACACACTGTAAGGTTGTAATATTGGAGCCATTCAAAACAAGAATAATAATACAGAAAGCCCCAAGTTGACAGAATTGGTTCATTAGATTTGTAATGTAAAAAAATTCTGGAAGTTAGTATCTTTGTTTTTGTAGAACAAAATATATTTTCACAAGAGAGGTTTTAAAGATAGTCAGCACTCATGGATAATGTACATTCACCTCCCGTCTATCAGCACACCTGGAATTGATTTGTGTCATGTTATTAGGCTTCTTGCTGAAATGTGTGGTATCATCCGTGTGATGTTAAATATTTGTTGTTGTGTGTATTGCAACATCAAACCTAAAAAGATACAAACATGCAAGCCCTGCAGCAGAACTTCCAGATAACCCTACCAACATGCTGAATCATGTACACATAAACACCAGGGGCCTCATTTATAAAGCTTGCGTACGCACAAAACAGGGCTAAGGTTGTGATTTATAAAAACAAACTTGGCGTGAGAATGTGCGCACCGGCGCACCAACCTTGATTCTTGATGCTTCTTTACGCACAAAACAAGGCGTAAATCACAAACTTTGCGTAGAAAGTGGCGTACGCTGTGTTCGTTGTGATTTCTAAAAAAAACTTGGCGTGAGAATGTGCGCACCGGTGCGCCAACTCTGATGCTTGCTTAAGCACATTTTGGAGACAGAGGGAACGGCAGTGCCGGAGGATGAAGTGGCGAATTGAAACCAGATTGATCTCAAACTTTTATTGTTATCACATATTAGACTTGTAGAGCCTGATAATCATAAACCCTCATTGTTGTAGATGTTCCTATAGTGCGCCATTCGGCCTACGACTGTATTTGCAGAACTATGTTCATATATTAACAGGAGCGGATTGAACGTTATTTCATTCGGTCGTTTGACCGAAGGGCCGGTATGGTGATCTTTATTAAATAATTTTGTTTACTGATCACCCGGCACCCGTATGGCTCATCCATTTGCAGGGGTGGTCTCCGACGCAGTGGCTCGGGTTCGGTTCCTGCCCGCGGCAATTTTTTATGCATGTCTTCCCCCTACTCTTCTCCCCATTTCCTGTCACTCTTCACTGCAACTATCACAGTAAAAAGGCAAAAAAAAAAAAAGGAAAGAATTTTGTTTATTTATCCATATGCGGCCGAATGAGCGTCCAACCATTAATCGGCGCGGTAAAATTGGTTTTATATTCGACATTCGCTTGTTTTTTTCCGTTTCTAGCCTTAATAGCCTCGCGAAAACCGCACCAATTCCAGCCAGGTTGGTATTATTTTGTACAGTTAAGTCAGAGAGACATTTCACTGTTGCCATCAACTCACCAACCACAATGATTGTGGCGAAAACTAAAAGGATCAACGCTGAATGTCCGTCGGAGTTCCGTGCGGCAGCCGGAGCGTTTAGGGACCGTCGCAAAATTGCAATCGGTGATTTTTCTGTTTGGACAATCAAGGAGAAAAAAAACCCCATACAAATACTGTCTGTTTAAGTTTATTATACATCTTTCACAAGCATTATCTAGAAGAAAATGCATTTAAAAACACCTCACAAAGAAGAAGTGTTCATTCAATAAGAGTTATTTCTATTTCCATTTTTGGAAATTGCTCTCAGAGATTCCAGCCGACCAACCACAAAATATTTGTCATGTGTTCTGCTGTTCTTTTACGACCATTATGTCCAACAGATAAAACATTTCAATATATACCAGAAAAAATGCATGTCCATTGAGTGTGATATCAATATTTATCCATTTATTTGGAATAGGTCACAACAATTTAATCTGACCAACACTAATCGACTCATCATCCATTTGCATGGTTGATATTGATTTTCACAAACATTATCTCTCAGAAAATCATGTATAAAATATTGTAGAAACTGTGACTGATCATTGAACATATTTTTGGAACAGTTCTCAGTTTTATTTTGAAATAGCTCTCAGGAAACTTGACCTACAAACACCATTCAATTTGTTATGTGTTGTTAAGGCCAACATTGATCTTTCACAACCATTATCTTTTAGAAAATCTGCTAAAAATATTCCAAGAGCTATTAGTGATGTTTGTGTATATTTTACGCATATTACTTAGTTTTATTTGAAATAGCTCACAGGACACTTCACCTACCGACACCATTCAACTTGTTATCTGTTGTTAAGGTCAATATTGATCTTTCACAACCATTATCTGTAAGAAAATCTGCTAAAAATATTCCCGAAACTATAAATAATAATTGTGTATATTTTAGACATATTACTTAGTTTTATTTAGAAATAGCTCACAGGACACTTCACCTACCGACACCAGTCAATTTGTTATGTGTTGTTAAGGTCAACATTGATCTTTCACAACCATTATCTCTTAGAAAATCTGCTAAAAATATTCCAAGAGCTATTAGTAATGTTGTGTATATTTTACGCATATTACTTAGTTTTATTTTGAAATAGCTCACAGGACACTTTGACCTACCGACACCATTCAACTTGTTATCTGTTGTTAAGGCCAACATTGATCTTTCACAACCATTATCTCTTAGAAATCTGCTAAAATATTCCAAGAGCTATTAGTGATGTTTGTGTATATTTTACGCATATTACTTTTATTTTGAAATAGCTCACAGGAAACTTGACCTACAAACACCATTCAACTTGTTATGTGTTGTTAAGGCCAACATTGATCTTTCACAACCATTATCTCTTAGAAAATCTGCTAAAAATATTCCAAGAGCTATTAGTAATCATTGAGCATATTTTACACATATTACTTAGTTTTATTTAGAAATAGCTCACAGGACACTTTATGGCCCGCCCCTTCATAGCGAGAACCATAGACATAATAAAGAGTAGACGCCACATCGACCGCTACTGCCTATTGGGGCTGACGAGCGGTGGGGCCGCCATCTTGGTCCGGTCATCCGCCCACTCAGCGCTGTTTGACAGCGCATTTAATCCATCTTAACTCTGAATATTAAAACTGATTTTCACGTGTTTTTATTTTTATTTTTTTGCTGGCAAACGTCATACATGTAGCCATACACGGACAAATGATTCGGCATTTTCAATATTCATGAGCGGGGAATAATAGATAATAATAATTAATAGGTAATAGAATATTCTGAAATTAAGCTCAACTGTAGACAGGTATTTTACAAACACTGTAAAACACACACACACTAATATATGGTTAGAGAAGCAGATAATGGCAGAAAGGTTAATTAGTTTTAATAATTTGAAGAGACAATATATTGATTACACTATACAGCCATGGGCCATAAGTTTGGACACAGCATGACTTATGTCTGTTTGATGTCTATTACAGAACATAACTAATATTTTTTGACAGCACCAGTTTAATTAGTCAACAAATCAACAAGGGATATAATATTATCAATAAATTCCAACAACTGGAACAACTTTGTTCCCAAAACATAATATTAAAATAAAATAACAAAAATGCAGTACTTTCACAACCGAATTTGGTAAGAATAACAAAATGACACCAAACTCTTTTGATGTTTTTTTTAAAATATGAAACTAATATAGTTCTCAGGAGTTGTGTACTGTATTGTAAGTGACAATTTTGTGGTATTTTCTAAGATTCAACAAGCGTCATGGTACTTGTGTCCAAACTTATGGCCATGGCTGTAAATACATATATAAACAAAATACTGACTAATGAACACATATTCTATATAAAACAATAGATAGAAATTATATATCAGAGAAAACGAATATATATAAATCATAGATGGAGTATCAACATCATTCACATATATATATAATAAATAAAAGTTATATATCAGAGAAAATTATTATATAAATCACGTATAGACTGTCAATATAATTCATACATATATATTAAAAAAAAGATATGTCAGAAAATTATATCTATTGTTTTATATAGAAATATGTGTTCATTAGTCAGTATTTTGTTTATATGTGTATATAGCGTAATCATATATTGTCTCTTCAAATTATTAAAATAATTGACTTTACTGCCATTATCTGCTTCTCTAACATATATTAGTGTGTGTGTGTTTACAGTGTTTGCAAAATACCTGTCTACAGTCGAGCTTAATTTCAGAATATTCTATTACTGTAATCCCGCTATGAATATTAAAATACGCCGAATCATTTGTCGTGTTATGGCTACATGTATGACGTTTGCAGCAAAAAATAAAAATAAAAACGCGTGAAATCAGTTTAATATTCAGAGTTAAGATGGATTAAATGCGCTGTCAAACAGCGCTGAGTGGAGCGGGTGACCAGACCAAGATGGCGGCCGTATTTCTTGCTGCGCAGCACCCCGAGTGGCGTCTACTCTTTATATGTCTATGGCGAGAACGGGGAAGCATGCACTGCAGAGCGGTGATATGAGATTGAGACGAGAGGGTGGAAGGAGCGAAGATTATGGAGCACCCTGAGAAATACAAACAGTTGGTTCTTCTCACAAATGCATCATCAGACTTCAAAGGCCAAAATCTAATAAAAAATGATTGGTATATTATTGATTTGCTTGGCTATATTAGAAAACTTTGTTTCATTTTGTCAGTTGCAAGTGAAATGAATCAAATAATTATTACACCTTTGTTCTAACATGGTGATGGAAATGTAATGCTAATTTTAATGCGGAAAATATGGTGAGTCTGGCCCAAATAAGCTCCACAGGTGTCAGGTGGGTTGCAGGAAGCCTGAAAACGTTTGAGACCCCCTCTTCAGGTAGGATAGGCAGGTGACTTACAATTTTCAGTTATAAAATGAACATTGGTGTTTGCATATACTATTAGCTATGACCAGCTGACATCTAAATGATTTGCTGACAAAATTTTTTTTTTAATTCCACATGTTATATAAATAATAGGAAAAGGAAAACATTGGAAAAATTGGTGAGGGCAGTGAAGAGATTACAGAAGAGAAAAGTTCTGGACTGTATGGAGCTGTCCTTATGGTTGTGTTTAATAGACTTACTGTCTGTTTAGTAGTGTTGTAATTGCTATAACATAACTGTAAAAGGCATATTTTTGGAAGGAAAAAACCACAATTTTGGTGCATTTCCCACGTGACACAACCCTTGCGGTGGCGGAAGTGGCCTGACTGATTGGAAATCTCCCGGCCTGAATTTCTTTCCCAGTCCGGCCCTGTTTCTAGCTATGTCCAAGCTATATGATTACTTCAGAGATAATGTTTCTGAAACAGCAGTGGCAACCTTACAAATAGTTGCCAAGCAGAATGGTGTTTGTAGGTCTAGTTTCCTGTGAGCTATTTCTAAATAAAACTGAGTAATATGCGTAAAATATACACAAACATCACTAATAGTTCTTGGACTATTTTTAGCAGATTTTCTAAGAGATAATGGTTGTGAAAGATCAATGTTGACCTTAACAACACATAACAATTGATGGTGTCGGTAGGTCAAGTGTCCTGTGAGCTATTTCAAAATAAACTAAGTAATATGCGTAAAATATGCTCAATGATTACTAATAGCTGTTGGAATATTTTTAGCAGATTTTCTAAGAGATAATGGTTGTGAAAGATCAATGTTGGCCTTAACAACAGATAACAAGTTGAATGGTGTCGGTAGGTCAAGTGTCCTGTGAGCTATTTCAAAATAAAACTAAGTAATATGTGTAAAATATGCTCAATGATTACTAATAGCTCTTGGAATATTTTAGCAGATTTTCTAAGAGATAATGGTTGTGAAAGATCAATGTTGGCCTTAACAACAGATAACAAGTTGAATGGTGTTTGTAGGTCAAGTTTCCTGTGAGCTATTTCAAAATAAAAAGTAATATGCGTAAAATATGCACAATGATTACTAATAGCTCTTGGAATATTTTTAGCAGATTTTCTAAGAGATAATGGTTGTGAAAGATCAATGTTGGCCTTAACAACACATAACAAGTTGAATGGTGTTTGTAGGTCAAGTTTCCTGTGAGCTATTTCAAAATAAAAGTAATATGCGTAAAATATACACAAAATTACTAATAGCTCTTGGAATATTTTTAGCAGATTTTCTAAGAGATAATGGTTGTGAAAGATCAATGTTGGCCTTAACAACACATAACAAGTTGA